>NW_016107548.1:720865-807586 GCF_001604975.1 Cebus imitator
GGCGCTGGCCGGCACAGCCGCGCTGGCCGAAACAGCCGCGCTGGTGACCGTGGAGCACCTCTGCCCGGGAATTTCCTAGTCTGTGGGCAATAAAAACACGGCGTCCACTCACCCTCTGCGCTTTCACTGGGAGCTGCAATCCTGAGCTGTTCCTAAACGGCCATCTTGGATCCCGAAAAAACCGTTCTTTCTTTCTTTCTTTGAGACAGAGTCTCACTCTGTTACCAAGGGTGGAGTACAGTGGCAAGATCATGGCTCATTTTAGTTTCTACCTCTTGGGCTTCAGATCGTCCTGCTTCAGCTTCCTGAGTAGCTGGGTCTACAGATGCATGCTACCATGCCCAGCTAATTTTTCATTTTTTGTAGAGATGAAGTCTCACTAGGTTTCCCAGGCTGGTCTCTAACTCCTAGGCTTAAGCATTCCTCCCCGAGGCCACCCAAAGTGTTGGGTTTACAGGAGTGACCGACCATGCCTGGCCCCCAATTTCAAATAAGAGCCTCTGGTTGTGCAATTATATAACTTTAATTTTTATACATGAATTTAATTTTTCATGGAACTCCCATTATTCCGATTACCCCTATTCTGGGAGATCAAATAGCATCAAGGAGATGGGGGGGTCAGCTCATCTGCACCACTGTCATCTTTCTACACAGGCCCCTGCCTTTTACTTTTTGTTTGTTTGTGTCTTGGATCATCAGCATGGCTCTATCTGGTCATTTCTTCTCCCCAGTTTTTTGCCTTATACTTGGGCATTTGTTGTTGAACGCCAAAAGCCAAAACATTGATTTTTTTAAAAAAATCTTGTATATTTTTCTGCATTATCCTCTCCTGGAGACGTAGAACTCACTAGCTGCTGCCTAAATGAGATAAATGTCTGAGTATCAGCATGCATATGAAAAAATTAAACATATTATCTTAATAACTATAAAAATATGGTTAATTGAAGGTTCAATGGGAATTTCCTTTTTGTGATATTTTGACTGAGGCCTAGAAGATGAGAATAATAGATTATAAAGTACCTGGACATTTTCAAGAGAGACAGAAAATCAAAGGGCTTGCTAAGAAGTGGCTAAATTAATGTGTGGACATCCCCTCACTTACCACCCTTACCATCCAATCTATATAAACAGAAAACCAGAAATTTAAGATAATTTACTGAAGAAAGGGAATTTATAGAAGTAATGAATGCTTTGGTCTTTTTTCTTTTCTTCCCTATGCAGATGTTGCCATTATTCCAGGATAGATAGGAGGAGATACCAAGAAAATCATTTAGAGAAATTTGGGAAGGTTCTTGCAAGGAAGCAATGGCTTCCTACTATCCAGTTGGAGTCTTTTTGAGCTGCTGAGACTCAGGGCCATTTCTGAGGATGCAGGGATGGAGCACTGCAAAAGTTCTTGGAAGAGCTTGAAATGCATTCTTTGTGTCTGCCACCACGAGCTATAGGAAGAATATGTCAACAACAGTTTCTTCGGAAGTCCTGGAAGTGGCGGGTGGAAGAGAACACTGGGGCTGCTTAAGAGGCTGCAGACACACACACACACACACACACACACACGCACACACACACACGCGCGCACGCACACACACGCACAGAAAGAGAGAGAGAGAGAGAGAAGCAGAAATGGAAGTCACTTTCCTACAATTTTATAGAGCTGATAGGGCAAGGGGAAGTAGTTAGATTTGAGCTGCCCTAATGAGACACTGCTCCAGGTTGCTGCCTTCTCCAGAGAAGAGATCCTAGGAGAGAGGAACTGTGAGGTGGGTAGGTCACTGGGTGCTGAGGCTAACGGAAGAATCAAGAGAGCAGTCAGAGAGTACAGCAGCCATGTAGGGAAACTATGAAATGATTCTTTTCCTCTAATCTCCATTTCTGTTGCACTGAGTTTGGTAGATTTACAAGTAGGCAAGGTGGAGTCAAAAACCAAGGAAGGAAGGAAAGGGCGTGTGTGTGTGTGTGTGTGTGTGTGTGTGTGTGTGTGTGTGAGAGAGAGAGAGAGAGAGAGAGAGAGAGAGCTGATTATGCTGACAGTGACCTATTATCTTGTAGTTCTCCAAGCCCAGCTGTGAGCCTAGGTTGGATGAGGCTGGGGATAGTTTTGTTACATGAGGGAATAAAGAATAAAATTGGATTAGTCTGGACTTTGTAAGGCATAAAAATGAGTTGTAATTAATGAAATATGATTTGTTCTTATAACTGAAATGACCAGGAAGTTAAGGGTGCATCCTCAGTAGATTATCCTGGGAGGATGAGAGGGCTTTACTTTGAAGGCAGTAATGAAAAACAAAGTTATTTGCTATCACATTGAGAGAAACTCATTCCATGTGTTAATTTTATATTTCTCTATCAATTTTAATAAACACACTTTTGGAATTTGGAGTATAATTTAATAATAATTGTATATATAATATTATATATAATTAATATTATGTTTATATATATTATAATTATATATATTCCATATTATATATTATATATTATATTTTATTATACTTAATATTTAAGTATAATAATAAAATTACTTAAAATTTTGAAAGATATAGCAAATTGACTTTTTCAGAAGTTTTGAAAACAGTGTATATAAACCTGTTTTTTACACTTTTATCCACATTGGATCTTATTCAACATTTTAATCTCTGTAGGCATCATAAGAAAAACTATACAGTCCCTTTTTGCTGTTTGACCTTAATTTTTTTGAACAAGTTAATCATATTTTCAAATATTGCCCATTTCTAAATAGTCAGTGATTTAAGTGATACTCAACTACAAATGGCTCATAAAAATTGAAGTGTGACAGACAAGACTAAATTCTTCCATGATTATGACCTCAAATCCTAGTCCATTTGCTATCCTTCTCTTTTCACACCCCTGTCTCACCAAATATTCCCTGTGAGGATCACATCTAATTTTTTAGCCTATTTCTTCTGATGTTTTAGCCTACTTCTTCTGATGTTTTCCTTCATGTTTCTAAATGCTATGCTTCTTACAGCTGTCTCTATTAAATTGTGACATTATCTTTTGACTTCTTTTCTAGTTGTTGTTGCTCATTTACATCACCTTCCTAATTATGACTTCACTATTGTCTGGTTTATTTATTGATTTCTGGCTTATATTGGTCTTCTTTCTCTAGTTACATTAGGTAGTAACTTAGATAATTAAATTTTTATCTTCCTTCTTTCTTCATATGCATTTAATGCTATAGATTTCCTTATGAGTACTGCTTTTGCTATATTCCACAAATTCTGATAAGTTGTATTTTTATTTTCTTTTACTTTAAAATATTTTAAAATTTACCTTGAGACTTCTTTGGCCCATATATTATTGAGAAGTATGTTGCTTAATCTCCAAATATTTTGAGATTTTCCAGTCATTTGAGTGTTACTGATTTCTAGCTTCATTCCAATGTGCTCTGAGAGCATATTTTGTATGATTTCTATTTTTTTAATTTGTTAAGATAAAGATGTGGAGTTTTTTTTGTTGTTTTGGTTTGGTTTGGGGTTTTTTTGAGACAGAGTCTTGCTCTGCCGCCAAGCACCAGGCTGGAGTGCAGTGGTGCGATCTCGGCCCACTGCAACCTCCGCCTCCTGGGTTCAAGCAATTCTCCTGCCTCAGCTTCCTGGGTAGCTGGGACTATGGGCCCATGCTACCACGCCCAGCTAATTTTTTTGTATTTTTAGTAGACACGGGGTTTCACCATGTTGGCCAAGATGGTCTTGATTTCTTGACCTCGTGATCCGCCCACCTCGGCCTCGCAACGTGTTGGGATTACAGGCTTGAGCCACTGTGCCCGCTCAAATGTGTGTTTTTTATAACAGAAGGTGGTTGACCTTGGTGCATGTTACATGTGAGCTTGAGAAAAATGTATAATCTGCTGCTTTTGAATGAAACCATCAATAAATGTCAATTAAATCCAGTTGATTGATGGTGTCCAGTTGAAGTATATCATTATTGAATTTCTCCCTGTTGGATCTGTCAATTATCGATTGAGGAAGCTCTTATTAATATCTGCCAACTCCAGCTATAATCGTGGATTTATTTATTTTTCCTTGAAGTTCTGTCAGTTTTTGCCTCACTCACTTGTTTTTGATGCTTTTGTTAGATGCATACACATTAAAAGTTGTTATATCTTTTTTGGAGAATTTATCACATTATTATTATGTAATGTCCCTCCTTATCTCTGGAAAATTTCCTTGTTTTGAAGTCAGCTTAATTTGTCATTAGTATAGCTACCTCATCTTTTGATTAGTGTTTTGATGGTGTATTTTTCTTAACCCTTTACTGTTTATCTGTGAAGACATGTTTAAAATGGTTTTTTTGTAGATAACATATAGTTGAGTCTTGTTTTTTCAACCACCCTGATAGTCTTTTTAGTTGGTGTATGAGGATATTTACATTTTAAGTGGTCGTTTATATCGTCAGATTAATTCTACTATGTTTGTAACTGTTTTCTATTTGTTTCCTTTTTTTGTTTTTTTAAAAAAAATTACCACATTTTATGCCTTATCTGTATTTTTCTTTATTGTGGTAAAAAAGAGTATGAGATGTATCTCTTAAATGTTTTTAAGCGTATAGTACAGTATTGTTAACTAAAAGCACAGTTTCATACAGCAGATCTCTAGGACTTTCTCATCTTGCATAATTAAAACTATACTCATTGAATGCAACTCCTCATTTCTCTCAACCCCCAGTCTATGGCAAATGTCATTCTACTCTGCTTCTGAGGTTGACTATTTATTTACTTACTTTAGAGATAAGGTCTTGCTATGCTGCTCAGGCGGGAGTACAGTGACTACTCACAGGTGCAATTATAGGGGACTACAGCCTCAAACTCTTGGCCTCAAGCGATCCTCCCACCTCAGCCTCCTGAGGAGCCAGAACTACAGGCATGTACCACCATATCCAGCAATTTTGACTATTTTGTATACCTCATATAATTGGAGTCATGTAGCATTTGTCCTTCTGTGACTAGCTTTACTTAGCATAACGTCCTTGAGGTTCATCCATGCTGTTGTATGTGGCAAGATTCCCTTCCTTTCTAAACCTTGCTATAGCTTTGATATTTGTCCTCTTAAATTTTATGTTGAAATTTGATCCCCAATTTTGAAGGTGGATCCTAATAGGGGCAGCTCTTGTGGGAACTAATACAGTGAGAACTGACTCACTGCCCCCAGCCCACTGCCAGGAAGGCACACTCTTCCCCATGCTAGCTCCCCTTCACCTTCCTCCATGACTGGAAATAGCCAGAGAATCTCACCAGAAGCAGATGGTGGTGCCATGCTTCTTCTACAGTCTGCAGAATTTTGATCCAAATGAATCTCTTTTCTTTATAAATTAACCAGCCTCAGGTATTCCCTTTGTAGCAACACAAAGTTATTAAGACAAGGCTGAATAATATCCCATTGTGTGTGTGTGTGTGTGTATATATATATATATATATATATATATATATATATATATATAATGTTTTCTGTATCCATTCATCCATAAATGGACGTTTAGGTTGATTCTACATCTTCTTTTTGTTATTAAGACAGGATCTTGCTCTGTCACGCAGGCTAAAGTGCAGTGGCATGACCATCGCTCATTGCAGCCTCAAACTCCTGGGCTCAGGGGATCCTCCTGTTTCAGACTCCTGCGTAGCTGGGACTACTGGCACATGCCAACCACACCTGGCTAACTTTATAAATATTTATTTTAGAGATGGGGTTGTGCCTTGCTGCCCAACTGGTCTCCAACTCTTGGGCTCAAGTGTCCCTCCTGACTTGGCCTCCCAACAGCTGGGATTATAGGTATGAGCCACTGCACTTGGCTGCACATCTTGATTAGAGTGAATAATGCCACAATGAGCATGGAAGTGTAAATATCTTATAAAGATACTGATTTTAACTCTTAAATAAATACTCAGAAGTGGAATTGCTGTATCATATGATAATCCTTTTTTAATTTTCTGGGGAGCCTCCATACAATATTTAAGCATATTTTATAGTGCATAGGGTTACAATTTCTTCACCACCTCACGAAAATTTGTTATTTTCTGTTTTTTTTGATAATGACCATTCCAACAGGTGTGAAGTGTTATCTCACTGTGATTTTGATTTACATTTTCCTAATGTTTAATAATACCAAGCACCCTTTTATATACTGTTGCCCATTTGTATGTCTTTATACAAATGTCTGTTCAGGTTCTCAGGCCATTTTTAAATTGGGTTATTTGCTCTTTTTGCTATTGAGTTGTAGAAGATATATATATATAAGTATATATATATATATATGCACACACATTCTCTCTATATATATATGCACATGCACACACACACATATACACACTCACTTTAGACATTAACACCTTATCAGATGTATGCTTTCTAAACATTTCTCCCATTATGTAGGTTGCTTTCACTCTGTTGTTTCCTTTGCTATGCAAAACTCTTTCATTTGATGTAATTTGGCTTATCTACTTTTGCTTTTGTTGCCTGTGCTTTTGATGTCATAACTAAGAAATGCTTGCCAAGGCCAATATAATGCAGCTCTTCCCCTATGCACGCTTCTAGGAGTATTACAGTTTCAGGTCTTATGTTTAGTCTTTAAGCCATTTTGAGTTGATTTTTGCATGTGGTATAAAATAAGCATTTAATTTATTCTTTGCATATGAATATCCAGTTTTTCCAACACCATTTGTTGAAGAGACTATCATTTCTCCATTGTGTCTTATTGGTACTCTTGTCAAAAATCTATTGGCCATATATGGGTGAATTGATTTCTGGCCTTTCTAATCTCTTCAGTTAGTTTCCATGGCTGTCTGTATGCCAGTTCCAGTTCCACACTGTTTTAATTACTGTAACTTTGTAATATATTTTGAAATCTGAAAGTGAAATGCTTCCAACTTTGTTCTTTTTCCTTAAGATTGCTTTGGCTATTCAGAGTCCTTTGTGGTTTCAAAGTGGTTTGAAGCCACCAGATGAGCCTGAGTGTGAGTCACCATGACCAGCAATCATGAATTTTGAGATTGTTATTCCTATTTCTGCAAAAAATGCCAATGGGATTTTGACAGGGATTGAATCAAATCTGTAGATTGCTATGGGTAATGGGGAAATTTTGACAATATTAAGTCTTCCAATTGATGAACATAGATGTCTTGCTATTTATTTCTTCTTTTTAAAAATTTCTTTCAGTGATATTTTGTAGTTTTCAGTGTATACATTTGTTCTTCTCTGTTAAGTTTATTCCTGGGCATTTCATTTTTTGATGCTATTGTAAATTGGATTGTTTCTTAATTTCCTTTTTAGGTATTTTGTTGTTAACATTTGGAGACACAACTGGATTTTGCATATTGATTTTGTATCCTGTGACTTTAATAAATTAACTTATTAGTTTTAACAGTTATTTATTTTAAAACAATATCTTTAGGGTTTTCTACATATAAGAACATGTCATTTGTAAACAAAGATAGCTTTATTTCTTCTTTTGTAATTTGGATGACTGTTATTTTCTTTTCTTGCCTAACTGCTCTGGCTAGGGCTTCTGGTATTATGTTAAATATAAGTGGTAAAGTGGGCATCCTTGCCTTGTTCTTAGAGGATCTTAGAGGAAAAGCTTTCAGTATTTTTACCATTGAGTTTGATGTTAGCAGTGGGACTTTTATATATGATCTTCACTATGTTGAGATAATTTCTATTCTTAATTTATTGAGTGTCTTTTTTAGCATGAAAGCATGTTGAATTTTGTCAAATATTTTTGATGTATCTATTGATATGATCATGCAATTTTTTTTTTAATTGAGATAGGGTCTCGCTCTGTTGCCCAGGCTGGAGTGCAGTGATGCAATCAGGGCTCACTGCAGCCTCTACCTTCTGGGCTCAGTTGATCACCTGCCTCAGCCTCCTGAGTGACTGGGACTACAAGCATGCACCACCACACCCAGCTAATTTTTGTATTTTTATAGAGATGGGGTTTTTCCATGTTGCTCAAGCTCATGTCAAACTTCTGGGCTCAAGAGGTCCATCTGCCTCAACCTCCCAAAGTGCTAAGATTACAGGAATGAGCCACCACTCCCAGCAATCATGTAATTTTTATCCTTTTTTCTGTTAATGTGGAGTATCACATTGATTGATTTTTATATGTTGAACCATCTGACATCCTAGGATAAATTTCACTTGGTCATGTTGTATCATACTTTTAATGTGCCATTGATTTCAGTTTGTTAGTACTTTGTTCAGGATTTTTGCTTTTATGTTCATCAGGGATACTGTCTGTAGCTTTCTTTTTTTGGAATGTCTTTGTGTGGCTTTGGTATCAAGGTAATTCTGGCCTCACAAAATGAGGTTGTAATTAGTCCTTTCTCTTCAAATTTTTTAAGGGTTTGAGAAGGATTGATTTTAATTCTGAATTTCTGGCAGAATTAACCCATGAAGTCATCTGATCCTAGGCTTTCCTTTGTTGAAAGTTTCCATCTGCTTACTTCTTATTCATCTGTTCAGTTTTTCTATTTCTTCATAATTCAGACTTGGTAAGTTGCATGTTTCTAAGACAGTATCCATTTCTTCATGGTTGTCCAATTTTTTGGCATGTGCTTATTTATAGTAGTCTCATATAATCCTTTGAATTTCTATGTTATCAGTAAGGTCTCCACTTTTACTTCTAATTTTATTTATTTTGGTCTTTTTTCTTAGTCTAGCTATGGGTTTACCAATTTTGTTGGTCTTTTCAAAAAACCACCTCTTGGTTTCATTTACTTTAAAAATTTTTTGATTCTCTATTTCATTTATTTCTGCTCACCTTTAGTATTTCCCTCCATCTGCTAACTTTGGGCATTGTTCTTTTTCTACTCCCTTGAGGTGTGCCATTGGGTTTTTTTTTTTATTTCAAATATTTTTTTCTTTTAGAATGTAGGCAGTTATCACTATTAACTTTCTTTTTAATATTACTTTTGCTATATCCCGTAGGTTTTGGTATATTGTGCTTTAGTTTGCACTTTTATCAAGGTATTTTCTAAATACTCTTTTTGATTTATTCTCAGACTCATTGGTTGTTCAAGGCTATTTTGTTTAATTTCTACGTATTTGTGAATTTTCTAAATTTTCTCCTATTATTGATTCTAGTATCATTCCATTGTAGTTGGAAAAGATACTTGGTATGATTTCAGTCTTCTTAAATTTGTTCAAAGTTTTTTGTAGCCTAACATGTAATGTATCCTGGAGAGAGTTCTGTGTGTACTTGAGAAGAATTTGTATTCTGTTGCTGTTGGGTCAAAAGTTCTGTGTATGTTTGTCAGAACAATTTGGTCTATAATGTTGTTAAGTCCTGTGTTTCCTTATGATTTTCTGTCTGGATGTTCTATTTGTTAGTGAAAGTGGGATACTGAAATCTCCTAACATTATTGAAATGTACCTCCGTTCAGCTCTGTCAGTATTTCTTCATATATTTAGGTACTCTGATGTAGGATGTATGCATATATATTATAATTCGTATATGTTCATAGTGAATTTTCACTTTTATGATTATGTATTATCCTTCTCTGTCTTTTGTGACAATATTTCACTTAGAGTCTATTTTGTTTGATATAAATATGGCCACTTATGCTCTCTTTTGCTTGCCATTTACATGAAATATTTTTCTGTCTCTTTACTTTCAGCCTATGTGTGTGTCTTTTAATTTAAGTGAATCTCTTATATGTAGCATATAGTTGAATCATGTATCTTTAAGTTCATTTAACTACACTATCTCTTTTGAGTAGAGAGTTTGAAGCAATTATTGTTAGGAAAGGACTTTCTATTGACATTTTATCAATTGTTTTCTGTCTACCCTGTAGCTATTTGGTCTATCTTTTCCTCTCTTGCTATCTTTCTTAGTGTTTTATTGATTTTTTTATTGTCATGCTTTGATTGCTTTCTTTCGTTTATCTTCTAAAGGATATTTTTTGAGGTTACCATGTGGTTTACTTAAGACATTCTTTAGTTATAACAGTTAATTTTAGCTGATAATCACTTAACTTCAATTGCATTTAAAAAAAAAAAAACTCTAGACTTTTAAGTCTCCTTCATGTATATTTTATGTTATTGATGTCCCAAAATATATTTTTAATGTGTATAAGTTAATATATTTTTCATAAGCATAGTTTAAAAAATATTTTTTCTTTTAACTCCTATTTTAGAATTAAGTGATTTACACCAGCATTAAAAGATTACAATATTCTGTATTCATCTATATTATTTACCTTTATTAGCAAGTTCTATGTCTATATGTTTTCATGTTGCTATTTAGGGTCCTTTTTTTCAGCTTGAAGAATTTAGCATTTCTTGCAAGGCAGGTCTAGAAATTATGAACTCTTATAGCTTTGGTTTGTCTGGTAAATTCTTCATCTTTTATTCATTTTTGAAGATACAGTTTTACTGGAATAGTATTCTTAGTTGACAGTATTTTCTTTCAGCACCTTGAATATATCATGCATTTCCCTATGGCCTATGAGGTTTTTGTTGAAAAATCTACTGACAGTCTTGTGGAGCCTCCCTTGTATAAAATAAGCTGTTTTTATCTTGCTGCTTTCAAAATTCTCTCTTTGACTTTGGGTTTTGACAGTTAAATTATAATGTGTCTCAGTGTGAACTTCCTAGGGTTCATCTTATTGAGAGCCCATTAGATATCCAGGATCTGGGCATTTATTTCCTGCTTCAGATTTGGGAAGATTTTAGCTATTATTTCTTTGAGTAAGCTTTCTTTTTCTTTCTCTTTCTTCTTCTCTGGTACTTCCATAATGCATATACTGGTCAGTTTGATGGTAAGCTATATGTTACCATCAAACTGACCAGTATATGCATTATGGAAGTACCATCTTAAGCTTTCTTCACTCTTTTTCATTGTCTTTTTTTTTCACTTTTGCCTGGTTAATTTCAAATGACCTATCCTATTGAGTTTGCTGATTATTTGTTCTGCTTGCTCAAGGTTGCCGTTGAATCCCTCTAGTGAATTTTACCTTCTTTATTATTTTTAGTTCCAAAATTTATGTTTGCTTCTTTTTTATATTTCCTTATCTTTTTTGAAATTTTTAGTTTGTTCATACATTGTTTTTCTGAGTTTATTGAGCATCTATGGCAGTTTTTTTTTTTATTTGAATTCTCTGTCTGGTAACTAATAAAATTCCATTTCATTAAGCTCAGATTTTAAATATTTATCTTTGTTTTCTCTTTGGGCCATGATTTTCTGTTCCCCCCCCCCTTGAGTCTTTGTGTTGGTATCTGTTCATTACAAAAATTGCCACCTCTCTCAGTCTTCAAGAACTGGCCATGTACAGGTAAAGGCCATCACTATCACCCCAGACAAATATTCTGGGGGTCTCTCAAGCCTCCTTTGTGTATGCATTTTTTTCTGGGTTTGTGCATGTAAATTTCCAATTGGTGAGAATTGCTGGTATTATTTTTCAGGGATTTATAATCTCTTACTACTTCTGGTGTCCATCTGCCCTACTGTGGGCTTTTAGAGAAACAGCATGCCCTGAACTCTTTTTGTTGTTGTTGTTCTCAGAGGCTCCCAGACATTCAGAGTATTGCAGATCCTGTCAGCACTCTAAGACAGGCAAGATAGAATTCAGCCTGGCTGAATTCTGTCTTCAGATAGCCCCAGAAATGTTGGAATGTTGGATTTATGGTCTAGCTTCTTTCCTCCCCAGGGAGAAGCTGGGATTTGGGGGTTTCTGCTGGTTCACTCTTTGCTGAGCTAGAGAAGCTGTGGCAAGTGTGTGCATACTAGTACAAAGCTCTGCCTTTGTTTTCAGCAGCTTCATACTTATGACCTTTTGCTGTCAGCATTCAGGTTCAGCCAAGACAAAAAGCAGTCTCTCAGGAAGCCTGCAGAAAAGTTAGAATGTTGAACATACAGATCAGTCTTTTGCTTCTCTCCAAAGGAAAAATCTGGGAGTTGGGGGATCATGTGGTACTATATCACTGATCATGCGGCTCTGTGCATAGAATATAATTTATTGGGAGAGGGTGTCTCAAATTTTCTTCTTGACTTTGACGATACTGGTTTTCCTTTACCTGTGGTACAGAAACTTCTCAAGTGGTTTATGGATTTCCCACAAAGGGAATTTATTTGGTTGTTGTTAAATTGATGTGTCCATTGGGGGCAGTAAGGTCCAGTCTTCCTATTCTGCTATCTTGCTCCTGTATGATTTTAAAACAGATATTTTTTATAGTTCCATTTCTCTCCTCTCTTGGGATATTGATTATGCATTTTACATAAAAATTTTAAATGATTATCCTAGAATTTGCAACTAATCTAAGCCAAATTTCAAATAACAATACTGCATTATGAGCAATGCAGAAAGCTTATAACGTAATAAGTTCAATTTCTCCCTCCTTTTCCTCATAATATTCTTGTCATTCAATTGTCAATATTCTATAGTCATCCAATGTATTATTGCTATTGTTACTTCAGACAGTTATCTATTCTATCAGTTAAGAATAAGAAGAATATAAGTGTTTTTATCTTCATTTATTCCTTCTCTGATGCTCTTTTGTTCTTTCTATAGATCCAAGTTTCTGACCTATATCATTTCTTTTTCTTCGAAAAACTTCCTTGAATGTTTCTTGCAGGGCAGGCCTGCTGATGACAAGTTGTCTCAGAATTTACTTGTTTGGGAAAGTCTTATTTCTACTTAATTATTGGAGGCTAATTTTGCTGCTCATAGATTTCCAGTTTTTTTTTTTTTTCCTTTCAACACTCTAAATAATTTACCCTTTTAATATTGTGAAACATACATTTGGTCTTTCTCCATGTTTCCTGGTACATAGATAGCCTTTGAAATCCTTGCAATCTCTTAAGTGATAAATACCTTTTTGCATGCTAATGAGATGACTGGTGGCTGGGGGCTTCTAGGTAACCTAAGATTGGGGCTGGTTGCCAGGGGAACCAACCATATGATTAAAGGATTGGAACTTTCGGTCCCACCCCATGACCTCCAGGAAAGGGAGAGGGGCTTATGGTTGAGTTGATCACTAATGGCCAATAATGTAATCAATCATATGTATGTGACAAAGCCTCTATAAATACCTAACAGCACTGGGTAGATTGAGAGAGCTTCTGAATTGCTGAATACATGGATGTTTCTGGAGAATGGCTCACCTGGGGAAGGCATGGAAGCTCAACATCTTTTCCCACATACCTTTTGCCCTGTGCATATCTTCCATCTAGCTGTTTATCTGCACTCTTTGTAATATTCTTTATAATAAACCAGAAAACGTAAGTGTTAGTTCGAGCTCTGTTAGCCATCCTAGCAAATTAATCAAATCCAAGGAGTGGGTCTTGGGAATGCCCAAAAGAGGAAAGATAGAGGGCTGGAGTTCACTAATTGCCTTTTCCTCAGATCACGTAAGGCTCTGAATGACAGATCCTTGTTACAGAGAGCATTCTGAAAAAGATTTCAAAATAGTTACATCCCCCTCCTCTACCCAAAAATAAGTGGGAATTTTTCTTTGTTCTGCACCTTGAAAATCTGTTGGAGTTCCTGGAAGTAAAACCCATAAAAATGAGGCCTCTCTAAAATTAGGCCCTCAGGAGGTTTTAACACTCAAACTAATACTCAACTTCAATGAGTCAACAAAATTACCATTTATGTGTTCCTACTGAGTTACTGAGTCTAGTGGCTTCAGCTTCAAGTAAGCTGATTTCAGCTGTGACTCTCTGTATTAGCTTGTCTCTAGATTTCAAGATGTTAATTAGCCCTGTCACCTTAATTCTCTGAAGGAACTAAGAAAATTCATTAATTTTCAGTTTGTACAACTTTTGCCTTGTGAGGATGGGAATGATGACATCAAATCTCTTTACATATCAGAGTTCAAACTGTGTCTCCTCATTTTCTTTTAAAACTCTTCATAGTATCATGAAATTCCCCTTTATCTCCCAAGTTTCTCTCCTGGGAGTTGCATCCTGTGCTCCTCCTCATGCTAGTTGCTCTCTCATCTTGCTTCACAGCTGCCATCTCAGTGTTTGGTACTTCCTTTCTTGCTTTTCTGGATTTATTCCAACATATTTTTTGGTTATTTTGCTATAGTTTATTTTCACAGCTCTCTAAATAAAGGAATATGGGAAATAACTCTCTGAGTCTGTATCTGAAAATGTCTCCTAGCACCCAATAATACTTTTGATGTCTTTTTGATAAAATGTTGATGGCCATCTGATTTTTCTTCTGAAAGTTTATATCACTATGTCTAATCTTTAAAAAAAAAATCCACTAGAATGAGCACGAAGTATACTTTCATCTCCAGATTTATGTACTTTAGTATTGGGATTTTCCTTGAATTCTTCGATAATCTTATTTCTGCTTTCTTGGATGTCTCCTTCTGTGACTTGTATTATTCTGGTTTTGGACATTGTGAATTCATTATCTACCTGATTCATCTCTCCCCATTCCCTTCTTTTTCTTCTTACTGTACTTTCACAGAAACATTTTCTTAATTATATCTTCCAAATATTCTATTAAATTAAAAAATTTTAGTAATCATAACTGAAAATTATAAGAATTGTTCAATCTTCAGTCAAGGTGTTCTTTTCCTGATTGGTCCTTTTTGTTTGTCTGTTTTGGTTTTGTTTTTGAGACTGGGTGTCTCTATGTTACCTAGCATGGTCTCAAACTCCTGGGCTCAAGTAATCCTCCCATCTTGGCTTCCCAAAGTGCTGGGATTACAGATGTGAGCCACCATACCTGGCCTGATTGTTCCTTTTTTATAATATGTTTTATTTGTTGATGTACTATCTCCTCTAAACATTTTTGTTCTTCCAATAAGAGGTTTGTTTAAGTTTTATTCTGTTCCTTCTGATTAAAGGATGCAAAGTATAAAAGAAGAAAATAATTTTAAAATATTATTAAAATAATAAATATTGTATATTATTTAGGATAATATTTTTCCATTTTTAAATCTTGGTCTTTCACTTTCATACTGAAGCTCTCTTCAAATATTTGATAATCCCTGCTTGTTTATTTATATATTTTTGTAAAGCAGTTATATGTGTTGATGGGACTTTTGTTCACATTACAAGAACATATTTATTTGTTCACAGATAGACTTTGCTTTGAGGTGACCATGCAGGGAGGTTAGTGTTAAAGTGGAGAAACTCTACATTATAGTTGCCATATTTAACAAATAAAAATATGGGACACACAGTTAAATTTGAATTTTAGATAAACAACAAACAATTTTTTACTGTAAGTATTTTACGCGCAAGCCCACCCTAAATGCCATTATATGAAAGTATTTGCTCAGGGCTGGTCAATTCCTTTTGAGGGGAACCCTCTAATTCTTTGCCTAGGGGCAGAAACTTGACTGTTAAATGTGTGATATATTTGTGTGTACACATGGGAAAGGGGTAGGGTTGGGAGTTGAATGTTCTGTACTTACCCATTTTCAACTGATCTTCATTTGTAGTACTATATCTCACTCCTGTCCCCTGCCAGACCTTACATTTCCAAACATAATGTGTCTCTGTGATTCTCTGACTATGATGGGTTACTGTCTCAACTACATCTCCTCAATGCATCTTTTAGGCCAGAGCTTCCGAACTAACATGCTCAGTTAGATTACAAATATATTGCAATAGATTGAAAATTTTACACTTTTTATGATGATGAAAATTTCAAAGCATTTTCACTATCTTTTAAAACATTTATAAGTTAAATTTTTAGCTAACATTCTTTGGCTTTCTGCTTTTTGTACCTGTTACTTTAATGGATATAACTCCACTCAGAGCACTGTTGTCAAAATGTTGAGAAATATTAAGTTTATGAATATTAATGAATGCTGAGTGTATGATAGAATATATTGCTTGCTAGGAAGAACAATGGCAAGGAAAACCTAGCTGACTCCCCGCCAAGTGGAAAACCATTTGGGGCATTCCAAAGTGGCAGGAAAATATATAAATATCACACACCAGTTAAAACAGTTCTTTGAGATATATGACCCTGCCCCCATGGATCCTTGTAGAGAATACCTTTTAGTTCATCTGTAATCAGTGATAAGTGGGTAACAGCTACCTACTTGGTATATTTTTGAGTTATGAGAAAATACGGAACACGTTTGTTAATAATAATCACCTGTTCAGAGACACTAACTACATGGGTCAGAATCTGCCCGGGGCCTTCAGCCTGGAATGATGACAGCCCTTGAGGCTCTCAGTTCAGAAGGCTGTTGGCCCCCAAGATAGACCCACTCTGCTGTTCTATCTGGATGTCTGCCTCTCATTGCCTTCGGTGCTGCCTGGGTGGGGGTCTTTCTGGCCAAGCTGGTACTTGGTAAGAGAGCAACAGAACACCAACTTATAAAAAATTACTTTTGTAGTAATTTTTTTCAATAAGCTTGTTATTTTGAATCTGAGTATAAAATTGTAATACTATATAGCAGACCACTTTTGGCTAGTGTGGCATATCATGCAGAGCCTTTGGCAAACCAAGCTCAATTTTTTTCTTCCTCAGTGAACTAGCCCTAGGAAATGCCAAGGAGGCCGTGAGTAGAATTACTGAAAGGAGAAAAGACACCACAGCAAAAGCGTATGTTCAAAGAATTTACTTGTGCCGTTAGGTCTTGCTACAGTCCAGGCTTGTATATCTCATTTTTACATGCCACTGTTAGGGCTTCCCAGATCACATAATACATGGTTTATGATGAACAGTCGCATCTCATGGTATACATCTCACTGTTAAGTCACAGCCTCTACCAAGAAGACTGGCAGGAAGAGCATATCTGTTTTGTATAAGGAAGATACTTATCTTCTAAAAATGGGCTGGCATGGCTCCAAAATTCTACAAGTTTATTGTGAATCTCCAATCAAGGATTGCCATTGAGTGAATTCAAGTCTGTTCTTCCATAGACCTTTGGATTATTGATACATCTTCTGGATTCCCTACTCCAATTGCTGGGTTAGGAAGAAGCTTACACTGCAGACTGGGTTAGCATGAATGTCTTATCGTGGTCTGGCTTCTACTTAAAGTTAGCAGCCTTATATGTTATTTATTTAATGAACTGAAGGAAGACACACATGTAGACATTTTCTCCAAAGTTCATAAAAGCCTACCACATGTTACATCTTTGTTTTAGTGATAATGAAGTAAGGTGCAGAACCATTGTCTTTCACCTTGGAGGGGATATCCTGGTATGCCTCAGATTCTGAACTCCCTAAGACTTCAAAGATCTATTAGGAAACTTAACTTCCCAGGGAATTACCTCTCCAAGGGCCTAGGGTTCACACTGCTCTCTGCTTACTATCTAGGGTAACTGCTACTCCCTGCCCATCAGATTCTACCAGCATTATGTCATTAATATAGCAAATCAGCATGATGGATTATGGAATGGTGAAATAAGGTAAGATTTTGCAGACTATGGCACAATGCCAAATGATTGAAAGGAAGAAATCATGACCTTAACCTTCTGACTGCTGGCTGAAGAAAAATGTGTGTGTGTGAATTGTAGCATACATCACCCAAGAGCTCTGATGGAGATGTACAAAAAGATTAATACTGATTTCATGCCTGCTAACACAACAACACTCATTCTGTAGCTCATGGATCAAGGAATAATTTTGATTTTCCAGTCTTATTATTTAAGAAATATGTTTGATAAGGCTATTGCTGTTGTAGATAGTGATTCCTCTCATGCATCTGGGCAAAATAAATTGAAAGCCTTTTGGAAACAAGTACCAAGAGCCTAGTTGATTTGTTCCATTAAAAAGCTTACATATGTATCAGCAACTATAAGTGAACTCATCACCTGATTAAGTTAATAATAATAAGCTGCTGATTTTTTTCTAAGGCTAATCTGTTTTCTACGTGATTAAAAAAAGCACAAGTTAAATGAGGACAAAATAGAATTTATAACTTTAGACTTTGTAAAGTACTTGATGGAAGCACTAATATCTGAAATTCTCTCAGAAGTGTAGAATTGATTTTGATTTACTATTTTAGTGGTAAGTACTTATTCCTGTGGCATTAAGTTTGCTGTTTCTACTGTAGTCCGTTTCTTCATAGTTCAGGGATCCAGTGTTGGGATTCTGTCAGTAGCTAAGTATATCTCTTATAATTGAGCACTCATGAATGGAGGTAATAAACACAAGTATGTTCTTAGACACACTAGGCCCACTTTGAGGTGAAGTTGAGCCAAAACTCTGATTATCAGTTGATGGCTAAGTATTCCCTTCCTTTCTAATTGTAAATTTCATTTATTTATTTTTATTTTATAAGTTGACAATTTATAATTATATTTATGAGATACAAAGTGATGTTATGATTTATGAATACAATATGGAATAATTAAATCAAGCTAACTGACATATACTTATTACTTTTTGTGGTGAGAACATTTGAAATGCACTCTGTTAGCAATTTGGAAATATTTCAAATACATTATTATTAATTATATTCACTATGCTGTGAAGTAGACCTCAAACCCCCAAAAACACCTTATTCTGAGGTTTTGTACTCTTTAACCATCTTCTCCCTATATCACCCCCTCCAAGCCTCTGTAACCAACTCTCTACTTCTATGAGTCTGATTGTTCCCAATTATACATGTAAGTGACAACATGCTATGTTGGTCATTTTATGTCTCATTTATTCAACTTAACAGAATGTTTTCTAATTCCATCCACATTATTGCAAACAACAGAATATCTTTCTTTTTAAAAGTGAATCACATTCTATTTTGTATAGGTCCCCTTAGGAAATCTAGTTGGGAGGTGGGTTATACCTGATTAGTCTATTTAACATTTCTATTTTCTTAAAACTAGAAATTCTTTACAGTATTCCAAGGATTTTTGGCATGTCTAGTTTATTTAGTGAAAGTATAGTTATATGTATAAATTCATTGTGGTCTGTAATTCTGTTTCTTTGTCCCTGGTTTGGAGTTCTTAGAATCCTTTATTACGATATTCTCCAGGTTAACAACAATGCAAAAATAACAAAATAGTTTAATTACTTTGGTGCATATGCTGTTGACTTTCTGAGTTAGTATTTCTACCATTCTCACCATGACATTTGGATTTGATTTTGGTTATTATTCTCGGAGGAGAATAATAACCAAATGGAAGGAGTGAAACATGAGAAGATTCAGCAGCCTATTTAAAGATACCTTGCTCAGATAAAGCCATTAAAGACTAAAGTAAGACAAGTCTCTATTTATCAGACAGAAGAAAGTCTGCTAACCTGTGTGCTGCCTCCCTGCTGTTTCAGGCAGTTAGAGACCTGGAGTATTCACAGTTATCTTAGTGTAACCAAATGCCTCCATTTAAATTATCAGGATGCCACTCTTGCCAGGAAGTATTTTCTTAAATATATATTTTTAAATTTTAAAAATATTTATTTTTAAAAAACTGATTATACAGTAAAATCTGTATATATTTATTATGTATACTATATTGTTTTAAAATGCATTTGCATTGAGAAATAGCTAAATTAAGCTAATTAACATATGTATTACCTCACAAACTTATCATTTTTGTTATGAGAACACTTACAATCTACTCTCTTAGCAACTTTCAAGAATAGAATACATTATTATTAACTATAGTTACCATGTTGTACAATAGATCTTTTGAACTCATTTCTTTTATCTAACTGAAATTTTGTATGTTTTAACCAGCATCTCTTTGATCATCCCCTTCTCTCCCAGACTCTGGTAACCACTACTCTATTTCTTATTTCCTTGAGTTGAACTTTTTTAGATTCTGCGTATAAGTGACATTATGCAGTATTTGTGTTTCTGTGCCTGGCTTATTTCTCTTACCATAATGTTCTCCAGGTTGGTCTATGTTGTTGCAAATGACAGGATTTTCTTCTTCTTTTAAGCTGAATGGTATTCCATTGTGTATACCTATCACATTTTCCTTATCTGTTCATCCAGTGATGGACACCTATGTTGTTTCCATATTCTGGCTATTGTGAATAATGCTGCAATAAATATGAAAATACAGACATCTCTCTGACATACTGATTTTTTAAAAAAAATATATACCCCACAGTTAGGTTACTGGATCCAGAAAGACTAGATAATGTTGTGAACTGTCTTATATTAACCATAACTTGAGCTGGAATTTAGAATCCTAAACTAGTTAGTTCATTTTTTATTAGTCTCAATAATGTAGTTAAAAGTAGATAACTGCATAAATTTCATATTCTTCATTTTTAGCATAGTATTCTATTTTAGTGAACATTTGCTCCATTAAGACATTGACTACAAAAGAAACTTCATTTCAGGTGACCACAGGTGCTAAGTAACTGCTTTACCAATGCATATTATGGATTTCTCTAGGTCCCACCCTTTAGTTTTAGTGGAAGACTTTCTCTTTTGACACCTAGTTAGATCAGATAGCAAATCTTAGATTGCTATTTCTTTGATACTCTGGTGTAGAGATACTCAGTTGCAAAGAAGATAATCTAGCTTGTTTAATAAAGGATTTACTGTAACATTATATAAATTTCAGAAATATTGGAATAATTGCAGAAACAAGTTATACTCTGAGCTTCCAAGAGAAATGATTCACAAAGGCACAGAACAGAGCTGGCTGCAAGTATAACTGTTGCTTCTGTCTACATGAGAAAACTGCCCATCAAATTGGGAAGCTATCACTATAGGTTGTAGCTCCACAACCATGCTGCAGCTGGAATAATCCACACCAGCAAAAGAAATGCTTCATTCTATGCTTCCATTTTTACTTCTTCAGTTCTGAATTCAAGTTTCAAAACAAAACAAAACAAAATGCATGAATTGGTAGAACCTAAATCATACGTGGAACTGTATCTACAAATTCAGGAAATGGTAGTTTTATCATTTATGCCTCTGTAGTACACTACAGAAAGATTCAAGTAGAAGTTTAGAAAGTTACTTGGACATCAGCAAGATGGTAGAATAGAAGATTCCAGTCCTTTACCCCTTTGCAGAAACATCAATTTTGGCAGCTACCTATAGGTGAGAATACATTTTTGGGAATCCTAGAGTCCAGCTGAGAGAATCCAGCATCTGAGAATGTACTCACTGAGGAGGGTAAGAAAAGTAGTTTCACTTTACCTGCATTACCACCTCTTCCCTAAGACGGCACAGCTCAGTACTGAGAGAGATTTCCTCAAACCACAATTTTATCTCTTAAGGAGAGCAAGAGTGAAGTTCACACGTGGCTTCAGATGTCTTATGGGACACTACCCTGGAGGCCCATTTCTGTTTCATCCCACTCAGAACACTGAAGGAATTGGCACAACTATGTTGTCTAAGGGTAGCTAGGAACAAGGATGACTAGCATATGGATCTCAGCAACTGGCTATGCATCCTGTTAACTGGCTCATGGACTCTACCAAGAAACACACCCGTGAATTCAGCAAAACAACTTGCTTAGGGATACACCCAATCAGCCAACAAACAATATCAGCACCATGCATGTGCCCCCATATCAGTGCCTTGGATGTCCCCATGAGTGGCATACCATGGTCATTGTGCATGTGTCCCTTCATACAACACACAAATTTCAGGAACAGAATTTCAGTAGCCAGCTTGACTCCACAGGACTGGAATAATGGCCACAACCTTGAAAACTTCAGAACACTGTCTTAGGGAAAATAAATGAAGAACACTGTCTTAGGGAAAATAAATGAGAGATTCTCAGTATCCAGCCTGGATTTGTGAAGTTGAGAAAAGTCACATAATCCAGGGCTTTTCCTCCTAGGATTAGGAAGAAATTTTTGAAAGAAAAAAAAAAAAAAAAAAAAAAAAAAAAAAAAAAAAAAAAAAAACAAGCAAACAAAAGCCACTAGTCACATACAAGGGAACCTCAATAAAACTCTTAGCAGAAACCATGCAGGCTAAAGGACAATGGGATGATATATTCAAAGTGCTGAAAGAAAGAAAAAAAACATCTGTCAACAAAAAATACTATGCTCAGCAAAGCTGTTCTTCATAAATGAAGGAGAAATTAAGACTTTTTTAGACAAACAAAAATTAAGGTAGATTATCAACACTAGACTTGCCTTACAAGAAATGCTAAAGGAAGTTATCCACATTGAAATGAAAGGATACTAATTTGCAACATGAAAACATATAAAATATAAAACTCACTGGCAAAGGTAAGTATCTAGTCAAATTTAAAATTCTCTAATAGTGTAATGTTGATATATAAATTGCTGTTTAACTCTAGTATAAAAGTTAAAAGACAAAAGAATTAATAAATGCATAGTTATGCATTGCTTGACAATGAGTATATATTCTTAGAAATGCATCGTTAGTCAATTTCATCATTGTCCGAACATCATAGAGTGTACTTACACACACACTTAGATGGTTTAATGTGTTACATACCTAGGCTATATAGCTTATTGCTGCTAAGCTACCAACCTACAGTACTTAATACTGTAGGCCATTGTAACACAATGGTAAGTATTTGTGGATCTAAACACAGAAAAGATACAGTAAAAAAAATGTGGCATAAAAATGGTTCACCTATGTAGGGCATTTACTATGAATTTTCAGAACTAGAAGTTGCTCTGGGTGAGTCCAGAAGTTAGTGGTGAACAAATGTGAAGGCCTAGGACATTACTGTGAACTATTATAGAGTTCATAAACACTCTGCACTTAGACTACACTAAATTCATTAACAAATTTTTTAATAATAAATTAACATTAGCCTTTTTACATTATAAATCTTTTAATTTTTTTTAACTTTTTGACTCTTTTGTAATAGCACTTACCTTGAAACACAAACACATTGTGCAGCTGTACAAAAATAGTTTTTCTTTATATCCTTATTACAAAAGCATATTCTATTTTAAAACATTTTTTTCTTTTACGTTGAAATGTTTTTATTGAAAAGCAAGACACAAACACACACATTGGCCTAGGTCTACACGGGGTCTAGATCATGGGTATCACTGTCTTCAACCCCCACATCTTGTCCCACTGGAAGGTCTTCAGTGGCAATAACATTCATGGAGATGTTGTCTCCTATGATTTTTTTTAAAAAAAGAGGCTTCTTCTAGAATGCTTCCTGAAGAAGCTGCCTGAGGCTATTCTTGAAAATGTGTTTCTTGTCTTTGAAATAGGTCCCTTGTGGTTTGCTTGGTTTATTTCCTTTCTTTACTTTTCTTTTTTTTTTTTTATTTAGATTTCCTTGTAAGCAAATAATGCACCTTGAGAATTCACCTCTATTAATAAAAACCTTTTATTAAAGGTCAAGGTCCATGTCTTCAAACTTTTTAAAGATATTGTGGAGGTTTGCAAAAGCTTCTGCTAAGCCCTTCAATGTGAATTTTCTTAGGGGTTCTTCTTTTTCTTCTCCTACAGTTTTTCATTCTCTTCTTTCTTCTTAAGCTCTGTGTTCCTGTTCCTGTTCAAACCACTCCTTATTAATCAATTCAGCAGAAACCACCTCTAGGAGCTCCTCAATGTCATCTTTAACCACACCTGGGTTAGAGTTGTTTGCCATCTCAGCCACACTTTTTTTTTTTTTTCATTTTTATAACATCCTCATCCTTGGCAAATCCTTTGACATTACAGATGAAACTTGTGTGTCTTTGTCCAAAGGCCATTCTTATAGTCCATAGTGACATCACCCAAGCCCAAGCAAGGTTCCTGATACAATCATATGTTATAATTTTTCCAGAATTTCATCACCGTCTTCCCCAGTTGCAGCAATAACTTGGGCAAAAATCCTCCTCAAGTAGTAGGCCTTATAAGCTGCTCTTACTAGTTGATCCATTGGTTTACTTAAATATGTGGTACTTGGAATCACCACTTTGACTTTGGGATAAAGATCACCAATAAAAAGAGAATATGCAGAAGGATTATCAACAATAAGCAAAATGTGGAAAGGCATGTTATTCTTTAAACAGTATTTCTAAATTTTGCTGGCATAGCAATTTAGGAGGACATTTTGAAAGAGAAGCTGGGTCATCCATGAATTCTTATTGTTCCTATTGTATACAGGCAGTGTGTGCCTATTGACATGCTTGAAACTCATGGAGTTCTCACTGTGCAAGATCACAAAGGGTTTCAATTTGCAGCCTGCAATATTGCCCCCAAGCAAGACTGTTATCCTCTTTTTAAAAAACCTTGAAACTTGGCATTGATTTGGCCTCTTTAGGATGAAAATCCTTTCAGGCATCCATTTCTGGAATAAGGAGATTTCATCTATATTGAATATTTGCTCTGCAAATAATTTTCCTCCACAATCAGCCTATCTAGAGTTTCCAAAAATTCTTGAGCTGCCTTCACATCAGCACTTGTAGACTCGCCACTCACTTTCACATTATGTAATGAATAAAAATTTTTCAATCACTTAAGCCACCCAAAGCGAGCACTAAATCTATCAACATAGTCAGGTCCAAACTTTTCCTTCAATATTTCAGACAAACCTTTTGCATTGGCCATGATCTTCATGGGACTAAGAGGGATATGTTTCTGTGTCTTGTCTTCAATCCAGTTCATTGGAAGTGTCTCCATATCTAATATAGACCCATAGCAAAGTTTTGTTAGTCTCCTTGCCTTCAATGAAGCCGATTCTTTAACTGTTTGTCACTTTGTTCTTGTTTTCAAGATTGTACCTATGTTGGAATGGAACATGGCTGACTGGTGAGCAATAACCATCACTGATTTTCCCCTGTATAATCTTTAATCACTTTTAATTTTATTTTCAAATCAGTCAGGTCAATCACTTGATGTGGCTTTTACCAGCAGCATTATTTGTAGATTTTTCATGCTTAAGGGCCATGAGAATCAAAACAATATTAGACTAAATTAACTACAGGATAAAGTAATACAATCAAAGGACCCAGTAAACACAAGATGTATTAGGCTGCTGCTGGCATAAAATAGCATACTGTCTTACAGTAAGCCTTTTTTCAATAAGTGGATGAAGTACACTATAAAATAATAATAAAAAGTATAGGTGGTAAATATATAAAACAGTTATATAATTATTTAATATCATTATTAAATATGTACTGTACATAATTGCATGTGCTATACTTTTATATAACTGTCAGCACAGTAGGTTTGTTTATGTTAACATCATGATATAGACATGAGCAATACATTGTGTTATGGTATTATAATAGCTATACCATGACTAGCAATAAGAAGTTTTTCAAATTGATAATAATCTTAAGAGATAATCATTGCATATGTGGTTTATGTTTGATCAGAATATTGTTATGTGGCATATAACTGTACCTACAATCATTTGCTAATGAACACAAAATATGAAAGATATAATTTGTGACATTAATAACATAAAAATGTGGGGGTAGAGAAGTAAAAGTGTAGATTTTTGTATGTTATTGAAGCTAAATTGTTATCAGTTTAAAATAGACTTTCAAAAGTAAAAGATGTTTTATTTATGTAAGCCTCATGGGTACTTACAAAATAATCTGTAGTGTTGCATAAAGATATCACAGGATAAATCAAAACATAACACTATAAAATCATCAAATCACAAAAAAGGCCACAATGAAGAAAGAAATAAAGAAACTGCAAAACAGTTAGAAAATAATTAAAAGTATGGCAATATCTAGTCATTCCTATCAATAATAACTTTGAAAGTAAATGAATTAAATTATTTTATCAAAAGACAGAGTGACTGAATGGGTTAAAAAAAGAAGAGCCATTTACATGCTATATACAAAAGACTCACTTTAGCTTTAAAAACCCACATAGACTGAAGATGGAGAGATGGAAAAAGATGCTTTATCCCAATGACAACCACTGGTAGTTGTATTTATACTAGACAAAGTAGTCTTTATGTCAAAGCTTTCGTAAGAGATAAAGAAGGTTATTATATAATAATAAAGGGGCCATTTAATCAAGAAGATGTAACAATTGTAAATATATATGCACCCAACATTACAGCACTTAAATATATAAAATGAATATTAACAGAACTAAAGGGAGGAACAGACAGCAATACAATAATAGTAGGAGACCTCAATACATGACTTTCAACAATGATAGATCAATGATAAAAATCACTAAGGCCAGAGGACTTGAACAATACTAAAGACCAAATGAACCTAATAGACATATGCAGAATATTTCATCCAATGGCAACAGAATATGTATTCTTCTTAAAAGCATATGGAACATTGTTCAGAATTGCTCATATGTTAGGAAACAAAGCAAGTCTTACATATTTAAGATTGAAATCATATTAACTGTCTTTTCCAACCACTATGGTATGAAACTGGAAAATAATAACAAGAAATTCCCCCAAATTTACAAATACACGTAAATTAAACAAAATGCTCCTGAACACCTAATAGGTAAAAGAAAAAATCAAAAAGAAAATTGAAAAATATATCAAGACATATAAAAATGTACATACAATATACCAAAATTATGGAATGCAGCAAAAACAGTTCTAAGAGTTAAGTTTATAGCACTTAATAACTACAATAAAAAAGAAAGATCTCAATAAACAACCCAACATTACACCTCAAAGAATGAGAAAAAATGTACAAACTAAGCCCAAGGTTAACAAAAGGAATAAATAAATTGAAGAGAAGAAATAAACAAAATAGAGACCAGAAAAACAATAAGCAAAATCAACAAAACTAAGAGTTTTTTTAAAAGACTAACCTTTAAACAAAGAAAAAAACTCAAACAAATAAAATTAGAAATGAAAATGAAGACATCACAACTGATACCACAGAAATACAAAGAATCATAAGAAACTGCTATGAACAATTGTATGTCAACAAATTAGATAACCTAGAAGAAATAGATAAATTTCCAGACACGTACAATCTACTAAGACTGAATCCTGAAGAAATAGAAAATCTAAATAGATCAATAATGAGAAAGTAGATCAATTCAGTAATTAAAGTTTCCTATCAAAGAAAAGTCTAGAATTTGATGTCTTCACTGCTAAATTCTGCCAAGCATTCAGAGGATAACTGATACTCATCTTTCTCAAATTCTTTCAGAACATGAAGAGAGGACATACTTCCAAACTCATTCTGTGAGAGCAGCATTACCCTGACAAAGCTAGACAAGGATCCTAAAAGAAAAAAAATATTACCCACCAATATCATTGTTTAAAACAGATTGAAAAACTTCAATAAAACACACACCAAATTAAATAGTACATTAAAAGGATCCTATATAATGACTAAGCAGAACTGTCCCCAGAAATACAAAAAGGGCACCAATTATGTAACCCTATAATTGTGATACACCACATTAGCAAAGTGAGGGACAAAAACCCATATGATTATCTCAATAGATGCAGAGAAAGCATCTGACAAAATTCAACATCCTTTCATTATAAAAAACTTCCAGCAAATTAGGTATAGAAAGTATGTACCTCAATGTAATAAAGGCCATATGCGGTGTCATATGGCAATTACAGTGTCACCCACAGATAACACCATTCTCAATAGTGAAAAGCTGAAAGCTTTTCCTATAAGATCAAGGACAATACAAAGATGTCCATGCTAGCCACTTCTACTCAACATAGTATTGGAAGTCCTAGCCAGAGCAAATAGGCAAGAAAAATAAACTAACATTATTCAACCTGGAAAGGAAGAAGTAAAAGTATTTCTGATAGCAGATAACATAATTTTAAGCATATTGTAAACCTTACAGATTCCACTAAAAAACTGGTCGAACTAATGAACAAAAACAGTAATTTTGCAAGACATAAAATCAACATACAAAAATCAGTTGCATTTCCTTACACTATCAATGAACTAACCAAAAAGAAAATTTAAAAGTTTGTTTTGTAATAGCAACAGAAAGACTAAAATACTTAGAAACATACCTTACCAAAGAGGTGAAGCATTTATACACTGAAAATTATGAAATGTTAATGAAGAAAATTTAAAAGATATTGATAAATGGAAAGACATTCCATGTTTATGAGTTGAAAGATTCAATACTGTTAAAATGTTTATACTGTCAAAATGACCTACAGATTCAATGCAATTACTGTCAAAAATCCCAATGGCATTATTTACAAAAATGGAAAAAACAATACTAAGATTCATATGAAATTACAAGACCTAGAATAGTCAAAACAATCAAGAAGACCAAAGTTGGAGCCATCCTACTTTCTAATTTCAAATTATAGACCAAAGATATGGTAATCAAAATATGGTACTGGCATATAATCAGGCATATTGACCAGTGGAACAGAAACGAGAACCCAGAAATAAGCTCATACGTATATGTTGAACTAATCTTCAAAATCAGCACCAAGAATAAAGTCACAGAAAAGATGGTCTCTTCAATAAATGGTGTTGGGAAAGCGGAATATCCACATGCAAGAGAATAAATTTGAACTCTTATCCTGCCCCATACACAACAATAAACTCAAAATGGAATAAAGACATATGTGAAAGGCCCCAAATCATAAAACTACTAGAAAACATACAGAAAAAGCTTCCTCACATTGGTCTTGGCAATGGTTTTTTTGGGTGTATGACACCACTAGCAAAGACAAAAATTAAGCAAAAATTAAGTGAGATTGTATCAAACCATAAAGGTTCTGCACAGCAGAGGAAACAATCAACATAATTAAAGTCAACCTAAATAATAAGAGAAAATATTTGCAAAATATATATTTAATAAGAGGTTGATTCAGTGTGTATAAGAAACTCCTATAATCCAATAGCAATAAAGCAAATAACCTGATTAAAAAATAGCCAAAGGACCTGAACAGACATTTCTCTAAACGTACAAATGGCCAACAGGCATCTGAAAAGGTGTTCAATATCACTAATTATTATAGACATTTAAATTAAAAGCACAATGAGATATTACCTCACACCTATTAGAATGGTAATTATTAAAACTGCAAAAAATAACAAGGGTTGGTAAGGTATATAGAAATTGGAACTCTGTGCATTGTTAGTGAAGATGTAAAATGGTTCTACTGCTATGGTAAACAGTATGGACGCTTTTCAAAAAATTAAAGATAAAGTTATCATATTGTATTAGTGTCTGTTCTCCCACTGCTATAAAAATACTACCTGAGACTGGGTAATTTATAAAGGAAAGGGGTTTAACTGACTCACCGTTCCATACAGCTGAGGAAGCCTCAGGAAACTTACAATCATGGTGAAAGGTAAAGGAGAAGAGAGCACCTTCTTTTCAAGTCAGCAGGAGAAAGAGAGTGCACAAGGGAAACTGTCACTTTTAGGCCATCAGATCTCATGAGAACTACCTTACTATCAGGAGAACACCATGGGGAAACTGCCCCATTATCCAATCACCTCCCTCCAGTACTCTCCCTCAACATGTGGGGATTAGAACTGATGAGATTTGGGTGGGGACACAGAGCCAAATCATATCACATATGATCCAGCAATCTTGCTTCTGGGTATATATCCAAAGGAATTGAAATCAAGATCTTGAGATATCTGTACTTTTTTGTTAATTGCAGCATTATTCATAGTAGCCAAGATATGGAAAGAAGCTAAATGCTAATTGATGGATGAATAAATAAAAAACTAGTGATTTGTATACATATTGTGTGTAGAGGGAAACATGGAGCATGATCTAGGGAAGCTACCAGCATTGATTTGTGAGTTTTGTCTCAAAATCCTTCTCACATATTTTCTGTCTTCTTTTTTTGAGGTACATTCTCCTACACTTAAACAGACATACAGGGAAATACTATATGTTAATGGTTTTCCAAATCATGAGCTTGTTTTCGTTTAGTTATTTTATTGACTGAATCTACTATCTACTGCAAATATGATTATATATTTTCCTCATTCCTACTCCACCTGTTGGGTTAGGAAGCTATGTCTCAGGAAATAAAAGCAGTGTGTATAAATGGTTCCTTCTTTTGTCATTTCTACTTTATGATTCTGTGTGCATGGAACTAGGTATCTATAGAACTTGATGCAAACAAGCAATAGCTGCTGAGGCTTCCAAAGCTATGTCACTTACCAAACTCCCTTCTCTGCAAGAACCCTGGAGAGGCATGCATTAGTTTGTGGCATGCTGTTGGTTTTGGCAGGTATTCTTCACAGTTCACAGTTGGGGACTATTCTTAGTTTGTCCAGAGTTTTCTATTCTTTTTTCTTTGTTATTTTGTAGGTGCATCTAGTGTAGTGAAATCAAAACAGCTTTATCATGATGTGTTTGGCAGGAGTTCCTTTTTAATTAGGCAAGAGATTGAAAGGAATATTTTGTATTTATCTCTTTCAGAGTATTTGCAATAAAACAAAAGAAGAATTACTTTTAACTTACATAGCTTTTAATTTTTTTTTTGCATGTCAGTGGGGCTCAATCAATAACAACATAAAGAGAATGAATGATAAATATAAATGAATGATAATCTAATTTTGGATTTAACTAATAGAAAATGTAAATGACAGCTTAAACCTCCACATTGTTCATTAAACGTGTTAAATATAGCCTTTCCCCTGCATTGCACTCCTGAGGAAACTTCTCATTTGGAGACTCATATAAAATTATGATAAAATTTTCTCTTTTCTCTGAATAATCTTCTCTTTTAAAAATCCTTAGATGCTTAATAGGCTCAACAGTATATTAAGAACAAATGGCTTCCCTAGGGCTATGGAGTGGAAATGAAAGTATTATTAGTATTAAGACTAGCAGGAATATTTAGGTCATAAATGGAAATGTCACAGTCTCGTGGAACTGTTTGCTTTGCATATTTATGATTTTAGTTATTTATACCTTGCTTTGTTTTCAAAAGGATTTCAGACAGCTTACCAAAATAAAGAAAATAAAAACAAATAAGTGAGGGAATCAAGGTAAAGAGAAGATATTATGGAAAAAACAAGATGAAACAAGGAAGAAACAAGGAGTGAGTGAATGTAACGTTTGTTGCAAGATTCGGTCTACTTGCTAAAAGTGGGCTGGCTATTTGGCTCAGAGCTTTCTAGCAGCCAAAGTGAGGAGGGAAATGTAATTAGTTTCAAGATTCATGAACTCATTAAGAAGTAATCCAAGCTGCCTCTCAGGGGACCTGCACAGTAATCGTGGTATTAAATACCAGGTTTAAATGTAATGACTTGCTTTCTTAACAATATACGTAGGGTGAATAAAACAACAAATTTCACAGAGAAATTTCTTGGAAACTCCTTTAATAAAGTTCAATGGCATAACACTAAAAAATAATTCACTTAAAATTTATTCCAGCAGAGACTAGAATGGTACAGTTCAGGTACAGACTCCTGCTGGTCTATAGAGTATTAGAGTATTCGAAGAAAGTGATGAATTATGTATTTATTTCATAGGTGATATATTTAAATTTTAATAATTGTTTAAAATTAAAATGATACATGTACATTAAAAATCAAGTAATATGGATACATTAAGTTTAAACACCCCACCCACCTTTACTCTCCAGGAGTACTCATTATTAAAACTTTAGATTTCTTTCTTTATATAAACAAATATATTAATGTTTAAGTGTGTGTGCACATGAACACATTACACACCCCTACACACATGAGTAGAGTTAAATTCTGGTTTCCACCACTCACAAATTTAGAGGCATCATGTTTTAGTCACATACTTGGTGTGGGATGCAGCTGCTGGTCCACATGGACCAATGGGGTAATTTTGTTTAGACAGAGTGCTCTTCATGCAGATCATTCCAAATAGATATCTGCCAGGGCATTTACTTAGGGATGCTGCAGTAGAGCAGTTGGACAGGTCAAGCTCTGGTTCACCTATGGTCTGAATGTTTATGTCCTCCTACAATTTGTATGCTGAGATTCTCACCCTCAAGGTGATGGTGTTAGGAGATGCTTTTGGAGGATGATTAGGTCATGGGAGCAAAGTCATCATGAATGTAATTAGTGCCCTTATAAAACAAGCCCAAGAGATACTCCTTGCCCCTTCTACCATGTAAAGACATAGTGAGAAGACAATATCCATGGGTCATGAGACAGGTCTCCACCAGACATTGAGCTAGCTGGTGCCTTGATCTTGGACCTCCCATCCTCCAGAACTGCGAGAAATAAGTATCTGTAGTTTACAAACTACACAATTTATAGTGTTTGTTATAGCCACTCATAATTTTAGTAGGGTTTACATACAAAATTCATAGTCAAACCTTATTTTAAAATTCTTTATTTAAAAATTTTAAAATTACTAATTTATTTGCTCATGGTTGGAAGCTGCAGAACATGAGACATCTATAATGTCAGCCTTTCAGGTCAAGAGCACAGTAGTAATAGTGAATCAAAAGAAATCACAAATGTAGAAATCAAAAAATAAAAGATGAAGAGAGATTAGGAAAAATAAAAGGGAAAAGTAAATATCAAATTCTAAGGGTAAGAATATTTTTAAAGAAAATAAAAGCAGGAAAGTAAGGTTTTTTTAACACTTCTTTTTTATTTTCAATTCAGGGGAGTACTTGTGTAGGTTTGTTACAAGTGTATATTGCTTGGCGTTAAGGTTTGGGCTTCTATTGATCCTATAACCCAGATAGTGAACATAATACTGAATAAAAAGTTTTGCAGCCCTTGGCCCCTACATCCTTCGATTATTTTGGAGTCTTCTGTGTTTATTGTTCCCATCTTTATGTCTGTGTGAGCCAAAAATGTTGTTCTTTCTTATAAGTGAGTAGTATTTGCTCTTCTGTTTGTCTGTTAGCTCACTTAGGATAATGGCCTCCAACTACATCTGTGTTGCTGCACAAGACATGATGTCACTATTTTTTGTAGCTACATAGTATTCCATGGTGTATATGTATCATATTTTCTCTGTTTAATCCACCATTAATGGGCATCTATGTTGATTCTATGTCTTTGCTATTAAGAATAGTGCTGTGATGAACATAAATACATACATGTTTTTGATAGAATGATTTATTTTCTTTTAGATGTATATTCAGTAATGGGATTGTTGGGTCAAATGGCAGTTCATGTTTTAGTTCTTTGAGAAATTTTGAAATTGCTTTCCACAGTGGCTGGACTATTTTGCATTCCTACCAACAGTGTATAAGCATTTCCTTTTCTCTGCAATCTCACCAATATATTAATATTATTATCATTATTATTATTTTACTTTTCAGTAATAGCCATTGTGGTTGGTGTGAGAAAGTATCTTGTGGTTTTGATTTGCATCTCTCCGATAATTAGTTATATGAAGTATTTTTTCATGTTCATGTCCTTTGCCCACATTTTAAATGGGGCTACTTGTTTTTTTCTTGTTGAGTTGTTTAAGTTCTTTATAGATTCTGGATATTAGGGCTTTGTTAGATTCATAGTTTGCAAATATTTTCTCTCACTGTGTAGGCTGTCTGTTTACTCTGTTGATTATTTTGCTGTGAAGAAGCTCTTTAGTTTAATTAGGTCCCATTTGCCTATTTTTCATTTTGCTCCACTTGCTTTTGGGGTCCTCATGATAAACTATTTGCCTAAACTAATGTCCAGAAGAGCATCTATTAGGATTTCTGCTAGAATTTTTATAGTTTGAGGTCTTACATTTAAGTCTTTAATCCACTTTGAGTTAATTTTTGTATATGGCGAAAAGTAGAAGTCCAGTTTTATTATTGTGCAAATGGTCAGCCAGTGGAAAATAAAGATCAAACAAGCAAATAGTTACTAAAGTAAGAACAGAAAGATAGCAAATATTACAATATAAATTAAAAGTAAAAGTAACACAAAAATAATACCAAGTAAACAATCTAGAGTTTTAGAAATCAAAACAAAACAAAAACTGATTTTTTATATAAATTATATCCAAGCAAGAAAAGAAAATAGAAAAAAAGTAAAGAATGGGAGAAAAAAAGGAAAAGACAGACAGTCGACTACTGTAGGTAAGTAACTTGAATTCTTAAGTAAATCCTGAGGTGTCTCTCTTGCTAGCCATTCATGGGAAAAAAAAAAACAAAAATAGCCGACTCTTACATGATGCCCTTAAACTCTGGCACTTTAATTCAAACCTGCAGGCACAAACTTGTAGGCACTCTCTCATAATCTCAGGGGTAGTGGTTTTTTATTTCATACAGATGGTAGTCAGTTGTGGTGTTCCTGGGTGGTCCACTAAGCTATTAACATTGCCTTTAAGAACTTTTCATACAACTATACTATGAGAGTATTATGAAAAGTTTGAGAAAAATCACAAACATCCATAGAATTTATAAGCTGTTCAGCAATCCAGAGCAAAGAATGCCACTTCCCCATTGACAGTGATAGTTGGCATGTTAGTTGGAGTTATCTCTACAGTAAACTTTAGAACAATCTGCTTTGGATTTCTCACTTTATAAAAATAATTCAGTATTTTAAAAATATAGTTGAGGAAACAAAAACAAAAAAAAATAAATAAGAAAGAAAGGATAAAAAGGAAGAAGAAAAAGAAAATGAGGAAAGAAAAGGAAAAACTAGAAAATGCCTCTTCAAGGCCATGGTTCTAATCAGTGTACATCTGTAGATAGCAATGACCTTTTTCCATTACTGATTTTTATATTTGGGGTCAACAATCTTTAAGGTAAGTATGAATGCAAAATTCGGTAACCCTTGCTATGCTTGCTTCTCTGAGTCTCTGTTTCATTTGTTCTAAGAATTGCCCAAAATAACATATGAGAGAATGGTGTCAAAAACTCCTCAATGTGGACTCAAATGCCATAAAACTCTAGACAGATAAACTGTTACAGTGAAATTTGTCATAACTCAGCGTCTCCAATGTGAACTGATAATTCATCTGTGGTGTGATCATATGCATGTGTGGAGCTTCCACCTTGGTATGCTTATGCTTTATAGACTTTTGTACCTTTGGCAACAAATCTACTTTCCCATGGCATTCTCCTACTGTTAGTGAAGTGGGAAATAAAATATGCTTTTTAAACGTCCCTTGGGGTTTAAATACAGTTAGATTATGACTAGGCAACCAACAACAGGAAACAATGAGAAACAAATTGCAAATTCTCGCAAGTCAAGTCCTTCCCTTAAGGTCAACTCTGGCACACACACTACGTAGTAGCTAATAATAATATAAAAGAAATAAGCAAAGCCCTGCAAGCCTTTTGCTATTTACTGCTATTTCCTCTGCCCTCCACATCCCAGGCTTTGTATCCCTGGGAGATAGGTGGTTGTCAATGTTAATCTTATTTAGTAGGTGGAAACATGAAAATTAATGTAAACTGATTTACGTAACTGTGAGTTTCTTAAGGACAAGAATTGTATTCTATTGGTATTTTGAATCTCCAGACAGAGAACAATGCCTAACTTATATTAGTTGCCGAAGAACAACATAATGCCACCTTCATACATTTGTAGCATATATATATATATATACTGTTCTGCCAAACCCTATCATGGAGAAGATAAAAATTAGTGCTACAGACACAAAAGTCTGAACTTTCAACAAAACATATAGCTCTTTCAGGATTGTCATCTAATTGTTCCAGGTTGGGAAATGTTTTGGAGAATATGAAAACATCTTGATTTCCAGATGATGCAAGAAACCAAAAAATCCAATCAGGAAATGTTATGATTTTATCTTTCATATTTCTCACTTTGGGAATTAATGAACAAAACAATTTTCAATAGAACTAATGATCCATGAGTCGCAACATAGTGAGTGAAAAATGCCTGGAGTCATTAAGAGTCACCTGATATTTATTGAATTGTCTATTATGTCAGGCTTGTGCTAAGCTTTGGTAATATTGAAATGAGTTAAACAAATATGGTCCCTGTCCTCATAGAGCTGACATTTTAGAGGACGAAATAGGCAAAAATCAACCAACTAAACAAGTATCATAAGTGAGTCATAGGAAAGAAACACAGCACTGAGATGGGGCAGGGCAGTGGAGGAGGGGGTTCCAGAGAGACTTGACTAAGGATTGGAACTTGACTAGGTAACAAAGGCTGAGATCAGAAGGGATCTCAGACCCCAGAGAGGAATGTTCCAGGACCATGAACTTACAGAAGCAAAAGTTTTGAGATGGGAAAGAATTTGCATGTTAGATCTAGGTCGGAATATAAACATGGTCATTTATGAGCATAAGCAGGCAATTTCCTTTATCTAGGACTCTTAGTTTTACATTTGTAAATTCAAAAAATAATGCCTGTGTTGAAAATTGACATGAAAGTTAAAGCTTTCTGTGGCAAAGTGCCCAAGACATTTCAGACCTTCAGAAAATGTTTCTTTTCAGCCAACGTTTTATAACTTCTGATGAATTCCTTACAAAAGTCCTAGCAATAACAGCGACAAAAAAGTGTTAACACTTCCCAAAGATGTGTCATTTTTTTCCAAGTAGCGTTTACTGTAAAAACAACAACAACAAGTCTTGGAAACTTTAAACAGGATTCATCTGTACCCTAACAACTGTGAAGGTCACAGATTACCATGCCTATTTTTTTAATCAAAATATATTTCAGTGACTGCAAAGAATCAAGAAAGAAATGTAACAGATTGAATTCTTTACTTGGTGAGTTTTCAGTAATAGATTAGCGTGTATTTAATGGACTTTTCAGCATGAGTGAATTAAGTGTCTTTTACATTAAACAGACTCTTATACAAGACTTCACAATGCTGCTGTATCACCACCAGGATTATTTTACTGTCTATAGATGTTTAACATTTTTAAGAGCCCTACAAAAACATGTGGCTGTTTATATGACCTCTCATAACTATTTCAGTTGGGTTTTGTCAACCAATTGTAATTCTTGTTTTCTTAACAAGCAAGTAACCTTCCCTTTCTTGGAATAAGAACATTTCATGCATTTAACGATTAGAGCAATTTAAGTCCTGAGCGAACTCTGTTCACCAAAATATATTCCTCTGAGACAAAACCACAGCCGTAAATTGACCCACAAAAAAGTAATCCTTAGGATTAGTGTCTGTATAACCTCTGTGTTCTGCTGAAAAATAAATGAGCATACATGAGCACTCTTCATAACACATTCTCAACACACACACACACACACACACACACACGCACACACACACGCACACGCGCGCGTGCACACACACACACACACAGCAGTTGGCATAAACCAGAACTGAAGTGGTGGAGGTCATAATTGCATAAAGGCTTGAGGATAGAAATCAGCTCTGGATTAACAGGAACCTAGATCCCTTGAGAATGTGGGAAAAGACATGCTTTTTTCTAGGAGTGTTCTGCTCTGTCTTGGATGAGAACAGCACGTAGCTATGTCCTGTTGCCATTGAGACCTCCAGTTAGCAAGATTGAGGTGGCCAGGAAGAGTTAATGGGGAAGAAGGTGTTTCTATTCCATATAGGTTTGCAGAGGGGTGAAAATTGCAATTTGGAGCTTGTGGTATTGCCTAAGAGAAGAAAAGTGGAAAACAAGAAGTTTGCCTGATGGGAGAGCATGGAAGCCCAACAGAAACCAAAATTGTGGCATAGGTGAAGTAAAGCAAACTGAAATAGCTCATTGTAGACAAAGCTAGGGCGAGTCATCTGGGTTTTAAAAATACTATTTTAAGAGAATGAGAAAATAATATTTTTGGTCGAAATTATTCCCAGGAATGTGGAAATTGTTTCTAACAATAAGGGGTAATGAAAGGAGATACCTGTGGATTGTAATTAAAGGTGTTTTTAAAAAAAATTGGATACCTGTGAAGCACCCAGTTTTAAAATAAATATTACCTTTGTAATATTTATTTCACTAAGAACTGGGACCTGACTAGGTAACAAAGGCTGAGATCAGAAGGGATCCCAGACCCTGGAGAGGAATATTATCTCTTACAGAAGCAAAAGTAACTTTTGAGATAAATATTGAACTTACAGAAGCAAAAGTGACTTTTGAGATAAATAATGAACTTAACAGAAGCAAAAGTGACTAAGTGAGATGAATATTACCTTTGTAATATTTGGTCAGCCAAATTTGTGTTTCCATTTTTTCTTTTCTAGTGACATTTCTTTTGTGAAATTCTTGCCTGGAATGCCTTCCATCTCTCCATTTATCTAAGTTTCATACTTCCTGTTAAAATCTTTCCTCCTCTGTTCAATTTCTTTTACTGACTCTATTCTCAGTAGTCTCACCTTCCTCTGACTTTCCTTAGCTACTCTTTTATTACTGAACTGTAAATCCTAGCTGAATTTAAAAGGAGAAATAGAGTCAGATTGGTTGTGAAATTGGTAGACTGATGATCCCTTTCAGGTACTATGTGTAAGAATTGTGAAGTTTTTGTTTTGGGAGCAGAAGGAGGGAGGAGTTTTGTGGAAGTTAAGTGGTGAAGACATGATTCCTGTGCAGGGGATGGGATTGAATTTTTCTTCTTCTAGTCTTTAGGGTCTGCTTTGAGCCCAGTGGCAAGAGAAGTGGAGGCTAGAAGCTGGAAGAACTGTAGTTATGAAAGACTTGTTGAGACATTAGATACATGAAGCATTGCTTTGGAGCCCATCAGATCACTTATAGCATGTATTTTTTATGAGAGGACAACTCTAATTCTGCCTCCAGCTCCTGCTTCAGCTTCAGAGTCCAATGTTGTGTTGTCACTTTAAGAGTCAGAGGGCCACTGGTGTGGGGTTGTTAAGCATGTGAGATTGTATTCCATTGTATAGCCCCAGGAGCAAAAGTGATGGAGTCGTACCCAGTTGAAGAAGACAGAGCTGAGGCACGCAATCAGATGGGTCACAAAAAAATGCAAGACTCCAAAGAAGATTCCCAGAAATATACAGGGGAGATTCTGAAATAAAGGAGAAGGGGATAGGGGAGGGGCTTAGTATCGGCATAAGCAAATAGAGGCTACAAATCCTAATAATTTGGCATAAATTTCAGTATGATTTTATTTCTGTTCATAGCTTAGTATAGTCACTTCCAGCTATTTTATTTATAACTTTCCAACGTAATACAGTTTTCTCTTAAAAAACAAAACTTTTAGGTTCAGTGATACATGTGCAAGTTTTTTACACAGGTGAGCTTGTGTCATGGGTATTTGTTGTACAGATTATTTCATCACCCAGGTACTAAGCCTAGTACCCAATTGTTATTTCTTCTGATCTTCTCCCTCCTCCCACTTTCCGCTCACGCTCTGCTATTCCTCTCTTTGTGTCCATGTGTTCTTGTTGTTTAACTCCCACTTACAAGTGAGAACATGTGGAATTTGGTTTTCTGTTTTTCCATTAGTTTGCTAAAGATAGTGGCCTCCAGGTTCATACATATTGCTACGAAGGACATGATCTTATTCTTTTTATGACTGCATGGTATTCCATGGTGTAAATCTACCACATTGTCTTTGTCCAGTCTGTCATTGATGGGCATTTAGGTTGACTCCATGCCTTTCTTATTGTGAATCGTGTTGCAATGAACATAGGCATGCATTAGTTTTTATGGTAAAATGATTTGCATTCCTTTAGGTATACACCCAGTAGTGGGGTTGCTGGATTGAATGGTAGTCCTCTTTTTAGCTCTTTGAGGAATTGCCACACTGCTTTCCACAGAGGTTGAACTAATTTACACTCCCCAAAACAGCATATATGCATTCCTTTTTCTCTGTAACCTTGCCAGCATCTGTTATTTTAAAACTTTTAATAAAAGCCATTCTGACTTGTATGAGATGGTATCTCATTGTGGTTTTGATTTGCATTTCTTTAATGATCAGTGATGTTGGGCTTTTTTTCATATGCTTCTTGGCTGCATGTATGTCTTCTTTTGAAAAGTGTCTATTTATGTCCTTTGCCCATTTTCTAATGGACTTGTTTTTTGCTTGTAAACTTATTTAGGTTCCATACAGACGCTGAGTATCAGACCTTTGTCCTTTGTCAGATGCACAGTTTGCAAATAATTTCCCCCATTCTGTAGGTTGTTTACTCTGTTGATATTTTCTTTTGCTGTGCAGAAGCTTTTTCATGTAATTAGATCTCATTTGTCAATTTCTGCCCTTGTAATTGCTACTGTCATCTTCATCATGAAATCTTTGCCAGATCCTACATCCAAAATGGTATTGCCTAGGCTGTGGGTGGTTTCTAGATACTGAGAATGACCTCGAGCTGGTAGACAGCGAGAACATGGTATCCTTTACAATCACAAGGAACTGGATTCTGCCAACAACCTTAATAAGCTTGGAAGTGTATTTTTCCTAGAGCATTCTGATTAAAAACCTAGCTAATGAACACCTTGATACTGGTCTTGTGAAAACAGAACAGAGAAATGAGTGAAGCTAACCCAGACTTCTGACCTACAGAACTGTGAGGTAATATATTTATGTATTTTTGTTGTTTTAAGCTCCCAAATTCATAATTGTTACAGCAGCAACATAAAAAAAATACACTAGGTATCAGCTTGGGTTTCTCTTTCTTTAGTGTCAAGATAAGATTGGCTTCAGTGTTCCTTCTGGTGTCATCACCAATATTTCTACAAGGCCTCAGGTCATGTAGGATAATGTATACACTCAGGTCTTCTCTGGCTCTGAGCTCCTGTTTCTACTTGACAACCTTGTAGAATATTCGTGCAATTGAGCCTGCTTGCTCTTGCCTCTCTGCCATTGCCAAGAAAAAGATTCACGGCAAGCCTAGTCAAGATTAGAAATGCCTAATGTCTGCTGACATGCAACCAAGAAATGCTCCCTGTGTGTTAGCAATGCTTTGTGATAATTTGTTATATGACATTATGGTGGCAATAGGTAACTCACGCTGACTTGAAGGGAACTATTGCTCCTTTGACAGTATTGGCCTTTTACTCTTTGTCTTATTTCTCATGCCATAGCAACCCGTTTTCTAACCCCATTTTAGTATGTTTTCTCTCTCTCTGTTTTTCTATCTCCCTCTTATTCCTGTTAATGTTAATTTCTTAGGTTTAATAATAATGGCGTCTTTCAGCAGCCTTTTTGAAAACTCTATAAAGAGGGAAACTCTTTATGCTTTATGTAGTAATCATCTGGGGAACTGAACAAAAAGACGCTTCCACAAAGAGCGAATGATAGCAGGAAGTTATTTCTGAGGATGCCCTGAATGATGCCACCAGGAGCCTGGGTGACCAGAGAATGGTCAGGGTACCAGAGTGGTCTTCAAAAAGGGAGGAGTAATGTATCTGGTCATGGTTCCCTAGATTAGATAACATTGTTCAATGTTGAGGGACCTCACACCAGTCCCAATAACTTATATTGTTATTACTAAAAATATATATGTCACATAGCTACAACAAGATTGTAAAACCCTTGATATAGGCTTTGTTTTCGATGTATTGTTTGATCAGAGTATGTCACCCAAGGTGCCCTGCATATAGCAGGCCCTTAATCATTGTGTATTAATAATGATAATAAGGAAAAATAAAAAGCAGAAGGAAGAAGAGAGATTGCATGAAAAAAATCTCGAATTCGTTTTCAGCTTCTTTTAGTTTTTTATTTTAACCTGGGGAGATACATTCTAGATTTAAAAAGGAATAAATGTAAGTACAATTTCATTAAACAATCTTCTTAGAAAGAGAAATAAATGTGGAATGTACAAATCAAAATGAATAGCGGATTTCAAACTAGAGACTTTGAAACTATTAAAGTAAAAAAGTATGAATCCAACAGCCATCTACTAATTATTAAGTCAGTGATGATTATAATTCATTGAAATAAGCAGTAGTTCCGTAAGCCTAAGACAGAAAGCTTGCTAGAAGGCAGCTGTTGACATGAAAATCATTGCTTAACATTAAATTTGCTTTTAATAATTCCTTGGCATAGTCCTACTGGCAATTATAACACAAAGCAGAATATGTTGCAACAACATGTGTGAAAATATCAAGAATCTGAAATTCATTTTATTTAAAAGACCCATCCTTTGACTTGTACTTGGAATTTCCACTGATTTCTGTATTTATTTAGAATTCGCACCATTTATCTAGACTGTTAATAAAATTTAGCTATGGGCTAAAATAATTTTATTTTTAAAAATAACTTTTATCTTTTTCTTAACGCAAAAGTAATGTATACTTATAGTAGTCTATATGGCCTGTTTTAAATTTCTAAACCTAAACACAGAAGTTTGGCAGTTGACATTTAGGTAATTAGCATAACAGCTGGGCTTAATATAATGGGTTTGAAATAAAAAAAAAAAAAAAAAAAAAAACACATTTAGTTGAGGGTCCAAATAGCTATTGAGGAGTATATTTCAACCTAAAGATAAAGAAAAGGGATGTACTATTGCCTTTAAACTCTCAATCTTGTAAACTCCTTGCTCTCACACTGGTTCTTGTGATACCAGATTTGTTGCTACTCTTCCCATTTAGGGGTGGAGTGTAATTTCTCTCTACTGAAATCTGGACAGGCTTTAGTGACATGCTTAACCAATAGAACATGGTGGGAGAGACTTTCTGGGACTTTTGAGGGCAGGAGCTAAAAAGCCTTGCAACTTTTACCTGGACCTAAAAGAATACTCTTTGATCTCTGAACTAACACATAAGATCACATAAGACTAATTTTAGCCTGCAATGCCTGAGAATGCTCAAGCTGTCAGTCACATCTTCAAGCCGCAACTTCCAGATGTTGGACATGTGAGTGAAACTGTGTTGCACTTTCCAAAGCAGACCATTCACCAGCTGACTGCCACTGCGCAGCATGTCAATGATATGAGAAACAAAACAGTTACGCAGCTGAGGTTTGCCTGAATTCTTGGTCCATAAAACTCAGCCATACTAACTTTATTTGGTGTTTTTGTAAGTCACTAGGTTTTGGAGATATGTTCTAGTTGTCTATTTCTAAATAGCAAATCACTCCAATACTTAATGACTTAAAACAAGGACGAGGCCAGCTGTTAATATCAAATGCCAAACTTTTGTGTGTAGGTTTAGACATTTAAAACAGACCATGTAGACTACTATAAGCATACAGTACTTTTGTATTAAGAAAAAGATAAAAGTTATTTTTAAAAGTAAAATTCTTTGAAACCATAGCTAAACTTTATTAACAATCTAGAGAAATGGTGCAAATTCTAAATGAATACGGGAATTAGTAGTAATTCCAAGTACAAGGCAAAGGATGAGTCTTCTAAATGATCTTTCAATGTTTGTGCAAGCCAGCAATTTAGATGGAGCACAGCAGGGCTGGCTTATCTGCCCCAAGAATGTTCTGGGGCCTGAGCTGGATATATTTGAAAGCTGCGGTGATTTGATGACTGAGGCTTGTATCATATGGAGACAGGTTTCCTTCATGTCTGGTGATTGATGCTGGTTTTTGGCTAGTCCCTTAGCTGGACTATTGGCTTGAGCATGTATCTGTGGTTTTTCTATGCATCCTCTCCACATGTACCAGTCAGGGCTTTCTCAGAGCATGGTGCCACACTTCAAGAGAATTAGATGAATGCTCTACTGCCTGTTATGACTTAGTGTTGGAAGTTGCCTATGTCCTTTCTGATGTAGTCACAAGCCTACTTAGATTAAGAAGAGGAAAAAGAGATTAAAAGCCATATTCCCTCCTCTTAAGTAAATGAAAGTGAGGAATACTGTGTCTGCTTCAGAAAACAAAGAAAAGAAGAGAGAATAGGTCAAATTCCTGAACTGGAAACTAAATCTTTATAGAGGAATAGAAGTTAAGAAAGGTTAGGAAGGGATGTTCAAGCTTTACATCAGATTCCTTTAAGAATATCACCTAAACATTGTAGAAAACAAAGGGGAACAAAAAGTATTCATAATCTCACAGCACAGAGATAAACCTTATTTGTATACACACATGCTTACATTTTATATTAAATTAAATTATTTATTTATTTATTTATTTTGATACAGGGTCTTGCTCTGTCGTATAGGCTGGAGTGCAGGGGCATAATCACTGCTCACTGCATCCTTGAAATCAAGGTTCAATTGATTCTCCCACCTCAGCCTCCCAAGTAGTTGGGACCATGTACAGCACACACTACCGTGCAGGGCTAATTTTTGTAGAGATGGGGTTTTGCCATGTTTCTCAGGCTGGTCTTGAACTCCTAGACTCAAGCAATCACATGCCTTGGCCTACCAAAGCCCTGGGATTATAGGCATAAGCCAGGTCACCTGGGCATTTTTATATTTTAAAAAATTATTTTTACTTTAAACTACTTACAATAAATAAAATTTTATTTAAAAATATTTTACATATTGCAGTCTGATTGTTTTTGACTTAATAATCATAAGTATATTATCTTCTAATTTTAATCTCATTGAATATTGTATGAAATAATTAAAATAATAGAATCTGAACACTGAAAGTACTCATTCTTTATTTTATGCTGGAATTAATATCTGGAACCAATATCTAAGATCCAGATTCTTTTTGGTGAGCATTACATGTAAGCATACTCTGACAAATATATACTTCCCTTTCATATTTTTAAAGCAGTCTTGGTATTGGGGAGTAGGAATGTAATCACATATCATCTGTAGAAAGCTTCCTTCACCCGAGAATGAGAAGTACTCACCATTTAAAGTTTCATAGGAACACACTGGTTTAGAATGTGCTGAAAGAAACTATCTTTTATTGAGCATCTACTGTATGCCAGAGTCTGTATTAAGTGCTTTCTTTGCAACAACACTGAATTTGGTTTTACTAATCTCCATGTAAAAAAAAAATGAGAATCAGAAATATTAATGTCACTTAACTAGTAAGGGAAGAAGCCAGAGTTTAAACTCAGATTCTTCTAACATCCAAGTTATACTTTTCAAAAATATTACCATTCTTTTCCTTTAGTCACAAAAGGGCTAAATTGTTCTTCTACTCAAAATTGTTCTTTCTGCAGTAAGACTAAGAAAATGAATACACATTAAGTGTGAAAAACCTTGATATATAATAGTCTGTCAATAAATAGGATGGATATTATTAACAATAGTAAAGATACCTTTCAACACATCTTATTTATTGTTGTAAACAAAAACAGAATGACTGATGGTGGTAACTAGCCCAAAATAACATTACATTTATACATTCAGAGTTCATTGCTACATTTTATTATATGATACCATTATATTTCTGTTATAACATTCAGCTAAAAATATCCATTTTGAACTCAACGTATCATTGGCATTTTTCATCTCATTGGCTTTTTTCATTTTAGGTAGTAACAAAGAAACTATATTATGGCTATTAAGTGTACACCAGAATGCATGGCAATGGGCAATAGGAAATAATAAAACACATTTTCTGACACCAAAAAGTTTGCAATCTATTTAGGGAGAAGAGAGTAATCCTAATGAAAAAACAATGACTGATAAAAGACAGAATATATTTTAGTATTAGATTATATGATATCACCTTTAAGTTTTGTAGATCAGAGACCATAAATATTTGAATTCAAGTAGAAGCTGGGGATTTAACTAACACAGTGATGAGTCCTTCAGGAACAAATCACAGTATGTGTAAATTTCACATGAGGAGAGGGAGGCAGGCATATTTCCAACAGAAAGATTCTGATCTTAAAGAATGAAGAGGTCTGTTGAAAAATAATGGGAAATGAGATAGGTTGGTAGAATAAAAACAGGGTCAAATAATCCCATTACTAGGTGTATACTCAAAGGAAAGTAAGTCACTCTACCAAAAAGACACATCCATACATATGCTCATTGCAGCAGTATTCACAATAGCAGAGACATGGAATCAACCTAGGTACCTATCAGCGGTGAAATGGATAAAGAAAATATGGTATATACACACCATGGAATACTACACAGCCATAAAAAAGAATGAAATTATGTCCTTTGCAGCAACAGGGACTCAGCTGGAGACCATTATCCTAAGAGAACTAACTCAGAAGCAGAAAACCAAATATCACATGTTCTCACTTATAAGTAGGAGGTAAACCTTGAGTTCAAACAGACATAAAGAGGGGAACATAGTCACTGGGGACTCCAAAAGAATGGGTGGAGGGAGTGGGGCAAGGGCCGCAAACCCTTTTATTGGCCACTATGTTCACTCCCGGGGTGACAGAATCAACAGAAGCTCAAACTTCAACACCATGCAATATAACCATGGAACAAACCTGCACATGTATCCCCTGAATCTAAAATGAAAATGAAAATTTTAAAAAGAATAAAATTAAAAGGAACACAAAATTTTTTTAGAAAAGTCACACCAAATAATTTTTTCCATATTGCAAAAAGGTGACTTTTCCTTTACTTTTGCCTAGAATTATCAGTTTTTATATTATTTCTGTACAGTTTCTATCAATTTATAAATTTTCTTAATCCTGAAGTTTGTAAAATATATTTTAAAAATGTATAAAAGGCTATTTCTATTCAGTATTCCTCCTACTGATGCTAAAATGAGAAATTAAATTTTGAATTTTCTTTCCAGAATAAAATAAAGTTACTTTCCATAGAGAAGGCCTATGATTAAATATGGAATCATTCCATATGAGCCATGAACACTCCTGAGTGAATGTGTTATGGTACTGAATAATTCTGGTATAGACTACTGATAAATGATAGAAAAGTTTCTAACTTAGTTACCAAAATGAATTAAAGCCACTTTAAAATAAACATCTTCCATAGTTTCTTATTTAAAAACTATTCTGAATCTGGAGTTGTTAAATAAGGTAACACCATGTGTCAACTTTGTACAATATTAGTAAATTATCTGCTATGTGTATTAGTCCATTTTCATGCTGCTGACAAAGACATACCGCAAACTGGGCAGTTTATGAGAAAAAGAGGTTTAATGGACTTACAGTTCTACATAGCTAGGGGGGCCTCACAATCATGGTACAAGGTGACAGGCATGTGTTGTATGGCAGCAGACAAGAGAGAGCCAGGTGAAAGGGGCCATCAGATCTTGTGAGACGTTTTCACTACCATGAGAATAGTATGGAGGAAACCAACCCCATGATTCAATTATCTCCCACCGATTCCCTCCCACAACAGGAGGGAATTATAGGAGCTACAATTCTAGATGAGATTTGGGTCAGGACACAGCCAAACCGTATCATTCCACCCCTGGTGCCTCCAAGATCTCATGTCCTCACATTTCAAAACCAACCATGCCTTCCCAACAAGGCCCAGAAGTCATAACTCATTTTAGCATTAACTTTAAAGTCCACAGTCCAAAGTTTCATCTGAGGTAAGGCAAGTCTCTTCCACCTAGGAGCCTGTAAAATCAAAAGCAAGTTAGTTACTTTCTAGATACAATGGGGTAAAGACATTGGGTAAATATAGCAGTTACAAATGGGAGACATTGGCCAAAACAAAGGGGCTACAGGCCCCACGCAAGTCTGAAATCCAGCAACGTAGTCAAATTTTAAAACTCTAAAATGATCTCCTTTGACTCCATGTCTTGCATCAAGATCATGCTTATGCAAGAGGTGGGTTCCTATGGTCTTGGGCAGCTCCAGTCCTGTGGCTTTTCAGGATATAGCCTCCCTTTCTGATTTCATGGGCTGGCATTGAGTGTTTGTGGCTTTTCCAGACACACAGTACAGGCTTTAGGTGGATTTACCATTCTGGTGTCTAGGGGATGGTGGCCGTCTTCTCACAGTTCCACTAGGCAGCACCCCACTGGGGACTCTGTGTGGGCTTCACCCCACATTTCCCTTCCACACTGCCCTAGCAGAGGTTCTCCATGAGTGCCTCACCCTTGCAGCAAATTTCTGACTGGACATCCAGGTGTTTTCGTACATCAACTGAAATATAGGCAGAGGTTCCCAAACCCCAATTCTTGACTTCTGTGCACTCTCGGGCTCAACATTATGTGGAAGCTGCTGAGGCTTGGGGCTTGCACCCTCTGAAGCCATGATAAAAGCTCTACATTGATCCCTTTCAGCCACAGCTGGAGTGGCTGGGATGCAGGGCACCCTGGGCCTGGCCCACAAAACCATTTTTTTCTCCTATGATGAGAGGGGCTGCTGCAAAATTCTCTGATGTGCCCTAGAGATATTTTCCCCATTGTCTTGGGGATTGACATTTGGCTCCTTGTTACTTATGCAAATTTCTGCAGCTTGCTTGAATTTCTTCTCAGAAAATGAGATTTTCTTTTCTATCGCAATGTCAGGCTGTAAATTTTCCAAACTTTTATGCTTTTTTCCCTTTTAAAACTGAATGCTTTTAACAGCACCCAAGTAACCTCTTGAATTCTTTGCTGCTTAGAAATTTCTTCTGCCAGATAACCTAAATCATCTTTCTCAAGTTTGAAGTTCCACAAATCTCTGGAGCAGGGACCAAATGCCACCAGTATCTTTGCTAAAACATAACAAGAGTTACCTTTGCCCCAGTTCTCAACAGGTTTCTCCATCTGAGACCACCTGGCCTGGATTTCACTGTGCATATCGTTATTAGCATTTTGGTCAAAACCATTCGACAAGTCTCTGAGAAGTTCCAAACTTCCCCACATTTTCCTGTCTGTCTTCTTCTGAGCTCTCCAGACTGTTCCAACCTTTGCCTGCTACCCAGTTCTAAAGTCGCTTTCACATTTTTGGGTATCTTTTCAGCAGTGCTCCACTCTACTGGTACCAATTTATTGTATTAATCTGTTTTCATGCTGCTGATAAAGTCATACCTAAAACTGGGCAATTCATAAGAAAAAGAGGTTTAATGGATTCACATTTCCACATGGCTGGGGAGGCCTCACAATCATGGAGGAAGGTACAAGGCATGTCTTACATAGAAAAGAGAGAATGAGAGAGCCAGGCAAAAGGGGTTTGCCCTTATAAAATGATCAGATCCCATAAGACTTATTCACTACCATGAGAACAGTATGGGGGAAACCACCACCATGACTCAATTATCTCCTACCAGTTCCCTTTCACAACATATGGGAATTATGGGAGCTACAATTCAAGATGAGATTTGGATGGGACTACAACCAAACCATATCACTAGGAAAGATGAGGAAATGAATGAACACACAGTGTAGACAGCTGCCAGGTGGCCTCCAGTGATTCTCACCTTCTTGCATTCTTATATTTCTCCCCTTACTGAATAGAGCTGGCTTGTGTGAGATAAAAACTGTTGCTTTATGCCGCTAAGTTTTGCAATATTTTTTTACACAGCATTAGATAATTGATGCACACACCTACAATAACCCTCATCTTCTCTCTCATCTGCTTCTAAATATTTATTACTGGTTTTGATATCAATATTTCAACATCATTTGGACTTACAAACTTATTTTCATTTTGTGGCCATAATATTCAATTTTCAGCCTTAGTTCTATATTCCAAGAGAAGTATTAAAATGTCAGAACTCAGGAAGTCCTTTTTACTATGAACTGTTTCCTTCTGAGTACTCAAGTTTTTAATTGTATTTAGCTGGCTGGATTTCATCAGGCAGTTTTTTCTTTTTTTTTTTAATAGGTTCATATATATTCTATTCTCAGTTGTAACACAGCTTGAGGCCAGTATAATGTTTTCTAACTTGCTTATGACTTGCTTTTTTAGTTTGGGTATCTGTAATTTTTTATGCATGAAATTTACTAACTTCCCAAGACGTAGATCAGTGGGTAAATATTCATCAGTATTTCCTTGGACATGACATCTCCATTTTTGCCTCTATATAATTAAATATTTTTCTGTTTCATAATTTCAGTTTCTTTTTCAAGAGTTTACAATATTGGTTCAGTATATCTGCAAGGCTACATGGTAGAATGGTAAAAGCATGGCCTCAAGTCAAACTGCTGGGTTCAAATTACAGATTGACTATTGATTATCTTGTGCAAGTATATAACCACTTGTGTGTGTATGTCTGTTTGTGTGTTTCAGTTTTCTATCTAAACGTGAAGTAAGACTACCCACCTTTTGAAGATTTTGTATGTATTAAGTAATTAATACATGTTAGACATTTATAAGAAAGGTAAGCACTGGTTTCCTTGTGTTTATTTTGTTTGATGTTAACTTAGCACCTTGTATCTGTACATTTCTTTTGTTTTACCAAATTTGGGACATTTTTAGCCTCTATTTATGAAAATATTTTTTCTGTTTCATTTGCTGCTTTCCCTTTGGGATGCATATGTGTTGGATTACATATATGTTATAATTATATGTCTGTTATATCATTTGATATTTAATGGTCCTCAGTCTCTGTTCTGTTTTGACCACATCTTTTCTCTCTAACATATAATGGATAATAATTATTAATTTGTATTGTTTATTTATTCTTTCCTCTGTTATTTCTTTCTTCTGGATTTGGGTCATTTAGTCTATCCTCTGAAACTTTTAATTCTGATATTGTATATTTCATTTATAAAATTTCCATTTTGTTCATTTTACTTTTTGTGACTACTAAGATTTTATATCTCATTACTCATCATGAGCATATTTTACTTTGTTTAGAATAATTATAAGACTTGTTTTAAAAAGTCATTGCCTGCTAGTTCCAAGATCTCTTTCATCTTAGGATTGATTTTGTTTGATTTTCTTTTTGGTTGAAATGTCTTCCATTTTTTTATATGTTAAGAAATTTTGAATTATATTCTGAACACTGTAACTATTAAGTTGTGGGGATTTTGCTATTTTTCTCCAATAATTGCTGTTTCCTTTGTTTTATTGGGCTAGTATCTTGGCTGGTATTGAAATGTAAACTCTGTTTCTTAAGTGGAAGCTCCAGCATCAGTTATATATTTTTATGTTTGCTAATCTGCTTTGAATCTATGCCACATATGCATGGTCCAGAGGTGTTACGATACTATCTGAATGTGTCCTCCAAAAATCATGTATGGAAAACTTTATCCCCAGTGGAACAGTGTTGGGAGACAGGGCCCAGTGGGAGATGTTTAGGTCATGAGGGTTCTGCCTCATGACCTAATGTATTATGCCACTACAAGAAGGGCTTGAGGGAGCAGGATTTCTACAGCAGTACGGAATTGACTGAGATAAAGGGCCAGTGAAAGATGTGAATAGACAGCATTTGGAGATCCTCTGTTCAATGGGCTTTTTTCTTTCAAATATTTCTCACTTTTTATAGCATCCATGTTTTATCTAACTTCAGTTTTCTTGTTCCCTGAGCCAGAAAGATTATGATATTTTCACTGACACCTACCTTTAGTGTGCTATGCTAGCTAGCCTCAGGCTAAAAGCCATGAAAACAGAAATATTCTTTGTACAACTCCTTTTCTCTCCTTTTTCAAGTGTTCACATAGCACAAGAGGGTGCCTACTATTCATTCTCTAGTGTCTTCAGGAAATTGCTTTTTGCAGTATGTCTGGATTTTACAGTTATTTTACATAGGAAGAGCTTTCTGGTAGGATATTACATTGTCAATACAAGAATCAGAAATTCCTCCCTTATTTAAAAAACTCTTTTGGGGGATTCTGAGTCAAGATAATAATAGAGAGGTGCTTGCTATGTTCTGAATGTGTCTCTCAAAATGTATGTTGAAGCCCTAACCTCTAAGACGATGGTATGAAAAGGTAGGGTCCTTTTAGGGGTGATTTGTTCATACATAGAATTAGTTCTCTTGGAGGGAGGTATCACATTACACAACTTTAAAGTATACCACAAAGTCACAGTTAATATAATAAAACAGCATGGTAATAGTACAAAAACAAATTTATAGACCAATGGAACAGAATAAAGAACCCAGAAATAAAGCCATACACTTACAATAATCTGATCCTTGACAAAGTTGAAAAAATAAGTAACAGGGAAAGGACTTACTATTCAATAAATGGTGCTGGAATAATTAGCTATCCATATGCAAAAAAATGAAACTTGACTCTTACATATCACCATATAGAAAAATTAGCTCAAGGTGGATTAAAGACTTAAATGTAAAGACCTAAAACAATGCTAGAAGAAAAAAGTCCTAGAAGAAAACCTAGAAAATACTTTCCTGGACATCAGCCTTGGCAAAGATTCTATAAACACGTTCTCAAAAGCAATTGCAACAAAAACAAAGATTGCTAAGTGGGACCTAATTAAACCGGGTGCTTCCCTACAGCCATATAAACAGACAATCTATGGATTAGGAGAAAATCTTTCAAACTATGCACCTGACAAAGGTCTAATATCCGGAACCTATAAGGAACTTAAAAGAATCAACCGGTGAAAAACAAATGAGCCCTTTAAAAAGTGGCAAAAGACACGAACAGATACTTCTGAAAAGAAGACACCCAAGTGGCCACCAAACATATGAAAAATGCTCCACATCACTAATCATGAGAGAGATGCAAATCAAAACCACAATGAGATACCATCTCACATCAGTCAGAATGTCTATTATTAAAAAGTCAAAAAATGACAGATGTTGATGAGGCTGTAAAGAAAAGGGATGCTTATGCATTCCTTATTATGAAAAAAAGGAGACCTAAAAGAGCCTGTTTGCCCCTGCCATACTATGTTGCAGTGAGAAGGCATCTATCTATGAAGGAAACAGGCTCACATTAGACACTGAGTCAGCTGATACCTTGATCTTGGACTTTGCAGGCTCCAGAAGAGGGAAAAATAAACTTCTTTTGTTTATAAGCTACCCAGGTATTTTGTTATGGCAACCCAAATGGAGTAAGAGAGTACTTTTTTACTCTACCCTATTTAACTAGAAGTTCTTCCAATTTAATTTATTTTAATAATGGACAAAAACATATTTACTTATTGTTCTTGCTCACTCTTTTGTAAATCTCCTTATAGTAAACCCAAGACAAGGTTATTTTTGTTGAATATTTATTTGAAAGCAGAGTCTTTCCACCATCATATGTTACAAGAGCATATCTCCAAGAACCAGTGGGGAGTACACAATCAGGCAGAACTGGATCACTTGTCAACTGGGTGAAATTGGGCAAGTTATTGAATTAGGGTTTGCCTCAGTTTGTGTAAGAATGTGGGACAATAATATTTACTCCAAAGAATGGTGTTGAAAATTAAAGGAGATGGTGGATGAAAGACTTCTGAAAAAGTGTAGGTAATCAGAAAGTATTGACTTTACTTGTTAAACGTTTTTTTCAAATTCTGCTCATTCCTAAATTCTTTCTGGATCCTTTTAATTACTTATAATCTGTTCCTTCTTTTTTGTATAATACATGCCATTTTATTTATAACTTTCTATGGTTTTTGTCTTATTGCCTGATATTATAGTTATCAGAAATTTCAGCTTATCTTCCTTATTATGTTTTAAGCTCCTTGCGGAAAGGGACAGATTTCACTTATTTGTGTGTGGCTATAGTGGCTTGCATGAACTAGAAATACTCAACAACTATTTGTAGAATTGAAGTACCTGTCTTGAATTGCCATTTCATCAACATTATAGCATTTCCTCAAGAGACATTGTAAAACTCAGTATCTGTTTTTAAAATGCATGAAAAATTCTTGGTTACATTGGCTTTTCATTTCTTCCATCATTCCTCGCTGTTTAAAAATAAATTTAAAGATTTGACTTGTACCTTTTGAGATTCAAAAGCACACATAAATCAGTTTTATCTTAAATTCATTATGGCAAATATCTCTCCATATTAGCTTCAAATGCTATAGAATGTTTATAATCAAGGACTTGAAATGTCAACAGAGTAGTTCTTTTTCTTTAATCAAATTTTTTCAATAATTGACTAGATGGTACACAGTAAATTCATGCTTTTTCTTTTTTCACTTTGCAGATACATTTCATTTTATTCATCTACAGGAATGTTATCTCTTCCCCTGCATACTCTTCAGTATGTCTGACCAGCACAAAACATGCCTCATCCTCAGATGATAGGAGTGGAAAAACAATTTCAGCAATGCCAAGGTAATTCTTTATCTCAGAAATTTGAATTTTGAGTTGGTACATAGGAGGGAAAAAGGCAGTTAAAACCAAGTGACTTATGGCAGTGTGACTCAGATGGAGTGTCCATGAACACTTTCTACTAAGGCCCCTTCTATTTTTTTCTTGAAGCTTGATTAGTAAGCTTTACCTGTGATGCAGTTAGATACTGAGGATCCTCCCAAGTAACTTTTTTTGAAGCCTAAGGTAATTTGAATTCATTTCTTTTGTTTTCAACCAAAAACAATGTGGAAACTTTTAAAAAATTGCCTTAAATATTGTGCTCTGGATACACAATGACATATTGTAATTGGAAAGTTTTTTGGTTCTGGTACTTGAATAAAAGTCTTGTTTTTCTTTTATTCAGCTCTATTCTTCTGCTGCTACTAGTCATCATCAACCAGTTACTCAAAGACCAGTTTAGAAAAGGCTTAAGAAGGAGGAGGACCAGAGGGAAATTACCATACGGAGGCAGGATGACACTGAGAACTTGGAGGAAAATGTTCAGGCACTGTATGAGGAAGCAGAACACTGGCTGTAGGTTGTGTGTCAGTGGCTTTCCATGAGTAAATGCTATGAAAATGTATATGACTAAGCACCATAATGTGGATTTCTGAAAGCTGAATGACTTAAGGAAAAATCTGCTTATTTCTAAAAAAAAGCAACAGGTGGTTTCTTTTAGTAAGTTATTAAATTTCTCTAAGGCATGAATTATCTATTATATAAGGGAAAGTGTTTCAATACAAGTATTCTGTCCTTAAGTTTGGTCATTCATGGAATCCAAACAGCCTTTATTGCAAAGCTCTGGTGAGTGCGGATCTGCCCTTCTTTCTCTAGTCTCTCCCATATTTGTAACATCTGTAGTCATAGTTTATGTGAATAATAAAGGCTGTGGAGTCCCCTGGAATTCTTACTCAATATGCTCCTGCTGCCTTAATTATTAAAAGCTTTTACGCCTTCATAAGAGATGCTTCATTGCTAGAGCCTCTCCATGCATTAATTCTTAGAAGATATTTAAGAAATGAGTCCCAGGATGGTGTCCATTGCAGGAATTCTGGATGGGACTCTGAACTTATGGACAAACATTGATGCAAACTGACTTAAGACAGTGCAATCCTTAAGGTTCCTTTAGAAAATATTGATAGCTGCAAAAAGTTTTGAGGGAGATACAGTTTATATATTTCTCCACAACATTGTTACTAGTTTATAATAAATTCAAATCTCAAATCAAATTATTAAACAAACACAGTTTACCAAATGTGAACAAAACTGTATGCCCAATTTCTTCTGAAAATTTGATAACATCCCCACTCTCCATCTTTCCAAGTGCCCTGAAGATCACTTTGCTTAAAAGGTTTACTTGAAACAATTGTAACAATAATCTGGAGGCAAGATTTGGCTAATACTATATCTGGCATCAGGAAAACAGAATTCTCCACTTTAGTGTCTGGACTCCAATGCAAGTAAGATTTAAGCTTCAAACTTTGTGTCCAAAGATGCTTTCATGCAAGGATGGGAGGTATCATCTATAAATCTTTAGACAACCTTCATATATCATCGGATACCACTACTGTTACCAATAAGAACCTATTTTTAATATTCATTATGCTTTCATACAAGCATTAATTTCACAAATGAAGCCTCATTTCTTATACGCATTTTTTTTTGAGACAGAGTCTCACTCTCTTGCCCAGGCTGGAGGGCAGTGGCATGCTCTTGGCTCACTGAATCTCCACCTCCCGGGTTCAAGCAATTCTCCTGCCTCAGCCTCCTGAGTAGCTGAGATTACAGATGTGTGCCACCATGCCGGGCTAATTTTTGTATTTTTAGTAGAGACAGGGTTTCACCATGTTTGTCAGGCTGGTCTTGAACTCCTGACCTCGTGATTCACCCACCTCGGCCTCCCAAAGTGCTGAGAGTAAAGGTATGAGCTGCCACACTCAGCCTATATGCATTATTTTAATCAGCAGAAATCTAACACTGATGAGATATAAAGATAGCTGAAGTCCTTGTAGTACATTTCTCTGAAATGTGGACTTTCTGATATATGCCGGGAGATCATCCCTGGAAAGTGAATTATCAATTAAAGGTATAACTTAAGGGTATAACTAAATAATACATACATAGTATCACATATCAATGTTGATATATTTTAAGGGTATAACTAAATAATGCATACATAGTATCACACATCAAAGTTGATGTATTTTAAAGTTAATTTAAGATATGTGAATCACTAGTCACAATAGCAGAAACATGGAATAAACCTAGGTGCCCATCAACAGTGAATTGGATAAAGAAAATATGCTACATTTGCACCATGGAATACTACACAGCTCTAAAAAGAATAAATTATGTCTTTGCAGCAACATGGATGCAGCTGGAGGCCATTATCCTAAGTGAACTAATGCAGAAACAGAAAACCAAATACATGTTCTCACTTATAAGGAAGCTAAACATTGGGTACCTGAAGACACAAAGATGGGAACAATACACACTGGGAAGTATAAAGGAGTGAATAGGAAGAGGGATTGAAAAAAATACCTGTTGGGTACTATACTTACTACCTGGGTAACAGATTCATTCATACTCCAAATCTCAGCATCAAGCAATATACCTTAGTTAAAAACCTGCACATGTACCCCAGATTCTAAAATAAGAGTTAAAAAAGAACAAAAATTTAAAAAATTAAAATGCAGTGGCTATTTTGAAATTTTCAGGGATTATAAGTGTTATGGTTTAAAAAGTTCAAGGTCAGGCTAGGAGTGGTAGCTCACACCTGCAATCCCAGCACTTTGGAGGCCAAGGCAGGCTGATTACTTGAGCTCAGGAGTTCCAGACCAGCCTTGGCAACAGGGCAAAACATTTCTATGAAACATACAAAAAATTAGCAGGATATGGTGGTATGCACCTATAATCCAAGTTACTTGGGGTGCTGAGGTGGGAAGATTACTTAAACCCAGGAGGCTGAGGTTGCAGTGAGCTGAGATTGCACCACTACACCCCAGCATGGGTGACAAAGTGAGACCCTGTCTCAAAACAACAACCAAAAAATGTTTAGTTTCAGGGATTGTAGGATTCAGAACTCGTATTTTAGCCATATTGAGATTTAAGTAATTTTGTGTCATAATGAGGAAACAAAAACAACTATGGAGTAGTAGCTCCAGAATTTCTGATTCTATTTGGAAGGAGAGTCTAGGAAAGTTGTATGGAAGCTTTGTTTGCATAACAGGACACTTTTTGACTTGGATGTTATGCTTATTTGGATGGCTTTTAATATGAGATTATGAGTGATCTAGCTTTGGTATTTTCACCAGGCAAACTTGTGAAATATCACTCTTTAAAAAGCTGGGGTGGGCGTGTGTTCTGTTTTTAATAATTCATCTGCAATATGTATAAGGCATTTATACCACATATAAAAGATTTTTGAATGTTCAGTGATTTTAATCTATAAGAGAGACTATTTATTTGATGAATGGGAACTTTATTGCAGAGTTGATTTGAGCTCCACAGATGACAGTAAGAGATTGTGAAAGTTCCTTTCATATAACACTAAACATGAGTGTATATTAGGATCTAAACCTAATGACAGTTCTAATAACAAGTATGTTTCTAGTCTAACAAAATAATATTACTTTATATTAATAATATTTGTTTTTTCTAAGAAACTAGTAAATTGGAGCGTAACACAATGATCAATCTAAGTATTGTCATAACATTTATAGTTTCATTAGCCAATTATAATTTTTGATTGTGATTTTTGAAAGCTATTTATGAAGCCAGCTTAACTACTATAAGGCTTCACTTTTTCATCTATAAAACTATGATCCTCTCTTGAAAGAAAATTGTATTTGTAAATCATCTATGATGAAAGAATCTGTATAAAATTTGTAAGTTCTTCCGTAGGCTGCAAATTATACTGAAATTTTTAAACATATGGTTGTCAATTAGTGTGCTTTTTTTTCTTTTAAAATAAACACTTCTGCCTTCAAATCCTGCCCTTTTCTTTAGAAACTGAAGTCATTTGTTCTTTGTTTTTAAAGTCTTTAATCTTGAAAGCTATTTTAGATTTCAAAAGGCTTAAAGCTTTTATGTGGTCCCTTGGGCTTAGGCAAGAAAAGATTTTGGGATCACTAACATATGGAAGAGATTGGGTAAGATCATCCTGAGAGAGAAAATGTAATGAGAAAGAATAGGAAAGAGGAAAGAGTTTTGAGGAATGCCAGCATTTCTAAAAAAGGAAGAAAAGGAGTTCACAGTAAGAGAGAAGGGAAATTTGGATATTATAACATCTTGAATGCCAAGGAAAAAGATGAGTGAGTAACCAGGGACACCACTGTTTTACATTTCTGGTTAGGTTACAGAAGGTGGAAATGACCATTGATTTCCTTGTAGCTATGGATAAACTAAAAATAATGTTTGATATGGTTTGGCTATGTCCCTACACAAATTTCATTTTGCATTCTAGTTCCCATAATCCTCATGTGTCATGGGAGGGACCTGCTGGGAGATAATTGAATCATGGGGGTGGTTACCACCATACTGTTCTTATGATACTGAGTTCTCACAAGATCTGGTGGTTTTATGAGGGGCTTTTCCCGCTTTTGTTCTGCACTTCTTTCTCCTCCCACCATGTGAAGAAGGATGTGTTTGCTTCCCCTTTTGCCATGATTGTAAGTTTCCTGTGGCCTCCTCAGCCCTGTGGAACTGTGAGTCAATTAAACCTCTTTCCCTTATAACTTACCTAGCCTTAGGCAGTTCTTTATAATGGTTTGAGAATGTACTAATACAATGTTTGTATTTTAAGTCATCAAAGAGTTGTAGAATCAAATAACCCTAAAGAAACCGAATTCAAATATTAGATAAATTTATCTGGATTATCACATGTCAATGGCCACTTGGATTCGGAGGTTAGTCTGGAGATCTGTTTTCCCTTTGTCCCAACAATTTGGCAAAGAAAAATTGTTTCTTTGCCAAATTGTTGGGACAAAGGGAACAGCATGGTGGAAAACACAAGTTCAACCATATCAGTAATTACATTAAATATTTATAGAATTAAAACTCCATTTAAAGTACAGAAAATATCATGTTGGATTTAGTTTAAAAACAAGGCCCAACAAAACAGTTTATAATTGAATGTTCTTTTATAATCCAGCCTGACATTATCTAGTCTTTAAACATAAGAATGCAAAGAGTTCGGAAATAAAAGGATTGGGAAGCTTATAATAAAAAGATTAATGTAGCTATATTAATGTCAGATAAAGTAGACTTCAAGTCAATAAGTATTACCAGGAATAAAGACAACATTTCATAATAACCCAAGGGTCAACTCATCAAGAAAACATAATAATTCTAAATGCAAATGCCCCTAGTAACATAGATTCAAAATACTTGAGACAAAATCAAACAGAAGTAAAAGGGAGAACAGACAAATCCATAATCATAGCTGGAAATTTTAACACTCCTCTCTCAGAAATCTGTAAATAAAGCATATAAAAATATCAATGAGTATATGATGGATTTGAATAATACCTATCAAGCAGCTTGATGTAATTGAAATGGGTGGTACAACATACTCAGTAATTGCAGTATACACGTTATTTTATTTTATTATTATTATTTTTTTGAGATGGATTTTTACTCTTGTTGGCCAGGCTAGAGTGCAATAGCACGCTCTCGGCTCACTGCAAACTCTGCCTCCTGGGTTCAAGATTTTCCTATCTCAGCCTCTTGAGTAGCTGGGATTACAGGCATCCGCCACCATGCCCAGCTAATTTTGTGTTTTTTACTAGAGACAGGGTTTCTCCATGTTGGCCAGGCTGATCTCTAACTCCCAACCTCAGGTGATCTGCCCGCCTTGGTCTCCCAAAGTGCTGGGATTACAGGCGTGAGCCACTGCACCCAGCCTACTTTATTTTTACTTATTTATATATTTTGTGAGACAGTGGAGTCTTGTTCTATCACCAGGCTGGAGTGCAGTGGCACGATCTGGACTCACTGCAACCTCTGCCTCCCTGGTTCAAGCAATTCCTCTGCCTCAGCCTCCCAAGTAGCTGGGATTACAGGTGCACCACCAAGCCTGGCTAATTTTTTTTTTTTTTTTGTATTTTAGTAAAGATGGGGTTTCACCACGTTGGCCAGAATTGTCTGAATCTCCTGACCTTTGATACACATGATTTTTAAATGCATTTTCAACACTCACCAAAATAGGCCATAAACTGGGCCATAAATTAAGTTGCAAAATATTTCAAAGGATTGAAATCATACAGAGTATGTTCTCTGACTTAAATAAAATTAAACTAAAAAATCAGAGTTTAAATAATCACTGGGAAATATCCAAATATTTGAAAATTAAGAAATAACTTTTAAAATAACACATAGGAGATATCATAAGGGAAATTTTAAAATATTTTAGATCAAATAAGGATGAAAATACAACATATTAAAATTTATGGAATGCATCTAAAGCCTTGATAAGAGAAAACATTTTAATACTACATGCAAATATTAGAAACAAAAATAATTTTATTTAAAAAATTTAATCTTACACTTCAGAAAGCTAGAGAGAAAAGAGCAAATTAAACTTCATGATTGTAGAAGAAGAAAGGCCAATGATAAGAACAGAAGTCAGTGAAATACAAAACAGATGAACAATAGAAAAATAACAACAAATCCAAAAGTCAATTCTTTGAAAAGATTAATACAAAGTTGTGATCCTCTAGCAAGACCAGTTAAGAAAAAGCAAAAAATGTAAATTATCAATGTCAGCAATAAAATGAGATACGTGACTACAGATTAAAAAGAATAAGAATAAATGGGATAGTATAAACAATGTTACTCCAACAAGTTTGACAACTTGGGAGAAATATATATTCCTTGACAAATACAATTATTTGAAACTAATCCAAAAATAAATAGACACTACAGAAGTTCCATACCTGTTAATAAAGTTGCATCTACAATTAAAAACATTTCCACAAAGAAAACTCTGGGCCCAGATAGATTTACTAATGAAGTCTACCAAACAATAAAGGAAAAAGCAAGATATCCTGTACAAGGTCTTTCAAAGTATACAGGAAGAGAAAGTGCTTTCCAACTAGCTCTATGAGGCCAGAGAACCCTGAAACCAAACTTGGCAAGGGCAGGAGAGTATGTCCATGGGTGCCCTTATTTGACCCAGTTCTTCCTCCTGTTTGTGATTCTGCTGAATATACTGAGAACACAACATTCTAAGATAAGGATGAAATGTCTGGAAAAAATCCAGCCGATGTCTTTGTTCCTCTGTATTAGTCCGTTTTCAAGCTGCTGATAAAGACATACCCAAGATTGGACAATTTACAAAAGAAAGAGGTTTAATTGGACTTACAGTTCTACATGGCTGGGGAGACCTTACAAGCATGGCAGAGACAAGAAGAAGCAAGTCACATCTTCTGTGGATGGCAGCAGGCAAAGAGAGAGCTTGTGCAGAGAAACCCCCATTTTTAAAACCATCAGATCTCATGAGATCCATTTACTATCATGAGAACAGTGCAGGAAAGACATGTCCCTGTGATTCAATCATCTCCCACTGGGTCCCTCTCACAACACATGGGGATTATGGGAGCCACAAAATGAGATTTGTGTGGGAACACAGAGCCAAACCATATCATTTCACCCCTGGCCCCTCCCAAACCTCATATCTCACATTTCAAAATCAATCATGCTTTCCCAAAAGTCCCCCAAAGTCTGAACTTATTTCAGCATTAAGTCAAAAGTCCACAGGCCAAAGTCCCATCCAAGACAAAGCAAGTCCCTTTTTCCTATGAACCCATAAAATCAAAAGTAAATTAGTTACTTTCTAGATACAATGGAGGTACAGGCATTGGGTAAATACAGTTATTCCAAGTGGGAGAAATTGGCCACAACAAAGGGGCTACAGGACCCACGTGAGTCAGAAATCCAGTGGGGCAGTTACATCTTAAAGCTCCAAAATGATCTCCTTTTACTCCATGTCTCACATCCAGATCACGGTGATGCAAGAGGTGGGTTCCTATGGTCTTGGGCAGCTCCACCCCTGTGGTTTTGCTGGGTACAGCCTCCCTCATGGCTGCTTTCACAGGTTGACAGCAAGTGTCTGAGGCTTTTCCAAGCACATGGTGCAAGCTGTCAGTGGTTCTACCATTTTGGGATCTGGAAGAGAGTGGCTTTTTTCTCACAGCTCCACTAGTTGGTGCTCCAGTGGGGCACTGATCCCACACATTTCCCTTCTGCACTACCCTAGCAAAGATTCTCCATGAGAGCCCTGCCCCTGCAGCAAACTTCTTTCTGGGCATCCAGGCATTCCATATATCCTCTGAAATCTAGGCAGAGGTTCCCAAACCTCAATTGTTGACTTCTGTGCAGTTGCAGGACCAACACTATGTGGAAGCTGCCAAGGTTTGGGGCTTGGACCCTCTGAGGCCATGACCCCTGCTCTACGTTGGCCCTTTTCAGCCATGACTGGAGCAGCTGGGATGCAGGGCACCAAGTCCCTAGGCTGCACACAGCACGGGGACTCTGGGCCCGTTCCATGAAACCATTTTCTCCTAGGTCTCCAGGCCTGTGTTGGGATGGGCTTCAGTGAAGACCTCTGACATGCCCTGGAGACATTTTCACCATTGTCTTGGGGATTAACATTCTTCTTATTACTTATGCAAATTCCTGCAGCCAGCTTGAATTTCTCCTCAGAAAATGGGATTTTCTTTTCTATCGCATTGTCAGACTGCAAATTTTCCAAACTTTTATGCTCTACTTCCCTTATAAAACTGAATGCCTTTCACAACACCCAAGTCACCTGTTAAATAGTTTGCTGCCTAGAACTTTCCTCTGCCAGATAACCTAAGTCATCTCTCCCAACTTCAAAGTTCCACAAGTCTCTAGGGCAAGGGCAAAATGCCACCAGTCTCTTTGCTACAACACAACAAGTGTCACCTTTGCTCCAGTTCCCAACAAGTTCCTCATCTCCATCTGAGACCACCTCAGCCTGGACCTTAATGTTTATATTGTTTCTGGCTTTTGGTCAAATGCATTCAACAAGTCTCTAGGAAGTTACAAATTTTTCCACATTTTTCTTTCTTCTTCTGAGCACTACAAACTGTTCCAACCTTTACCTGTTACCCAATTCCAAAGTTGCTTCCACATCTTTGGGTGTCTTTTCAGCAGCACCCCACTCTACTGGTACCAATTTACTGTATCAGTCCATTTTCACACTGCTGATAAAGATATACATGAGACTGGGCAATTTATAAAAGAAAGAGGCTTAATTGGACTTACAGTTCCACATGACTGGGGAGGCCTCACAACCACGGCAGAAGGCAAGGAGGAGCAAGTCACATCTTACATGGATGGCAGCAGGCAAAGAGAGATTTTGTACAGAGAAACCCCCATCTTTAAAACCACCAGATCTCATGAGACCAATTCATTACCATGAGAACAGCATGTGAAAGACCCATCCCCATGATTCAGTCATCTCCCACAGGGTCCCTCCTACAACATGTAGGAATTATGGGAGCTACAAAATGAGATTTGTGTGGGGACACAGAGCCAAACCATATCATCCTCCTAGAATAGGATGGTCTGCAATGCTTGCAGTCAGCAAGCCAAGTGGTGCCCAGGGTCTGCAAGCCCGAGAGAAGTGCTTTTGGGGACCGTCAGCTACAGTGTGATATGGAGCATGAGCATTCAAGACTCTGTCTATGCTGGACAGCTTTTTTGGGCCTCTGGATCCTAGGCTTCTGTTTATTTTTGTTATCCATCTCATAGTAATATATCTACTTTGAGTGAAAGAAGCTAAACATGAAAAGGTACATATTTTATTACTCCACTTATATAAAGTTCTAGAACAGATAAATCAAAGCAATGATAATAGAAGTCAGACTTTTGAAAAAGGAGGTTGAAAAAGGAAAACAGAGAATGTTCTGGTGCTATGAAAATGTTCTAACACTTGATTAGAGTGATTGTCACAGAGGTGAATACATATATTAAAAAGCTATAGAGACAAATTTAAAATTTATACATTCTATTCTATTTCATTTGTCCCTGAAAGCCCTGAGAAAAATATAAAAATGCTGCATAAAGTAAAATATCAGGATTGAAAAGCATCCATTGGAAGGAGGTCACTGATTGCCTTCTTCAAGAATAATAAATGTGAAATCAGTATAGATAGCACAGAGAGGAAGAGATGGAGACACTGAATATAGTTAATTCTTTTAAGAAGATTTGCTGTGAGGAAAAGGAAAACAGATTTGATGGTAGCAGGAGGGAAATGTATATATTTATTCTTTGGGCCTCACAGGGAATAAATGGATGCCTCATTTATTTATGGAAGGGAAAGGATGCCTCACAGATCTGAAATTCTTTTATTTAATAGTTATTATTGAAAAACTAAAACTCAGAATATTCCAAGCATTTATTTTTTGTACAGTTTTAGATTTACAGAAAATGTAAGGGTATAGTAGACAGAGTGGTAGCCTGGAGTTCTATATACCTGCTTTACCCTGCCCCCACCCCATCCTGTATACAGTTTCCCTTATTATTAATATCTTGCATTAGTGTGGTATATTTGTTATAATTCATGAACAAAATTGCTATATTATTCTTAACTGAAGCTCATGGTTTACATCAAGTTTCAGTCTTTCCATTGTACAGTTTTATAAGTTTTAAAAAATGCATGATGTCGTATATGTATTAATACCATAATAGTTCAATGCAGAATAATTTTAGCATCCTATAAATCTCCATGCTTCACTTATTCATCCCTTCTCCAACTCTCTTTTTTTTTTTTGAGACAGAGTCTCGCTTTGTCACCCAGGCTGGAGTGCAGTGGTGTGATTTCTGCCCACTGCAACTTCCACCTCTGAGGTTCAACAGATTCTCCTGCCTCAGCCTCCTGAGTAGCTGGGATTGCAGGTGCATGCCACCATGCCCAGCTAATTTTTGTATTTTTAGTAGAGACAAGGTTTCACCATGCTGGTCAGGCTGGTCTCAAACTCCTGACCTCAGGTGATCTACCCTCTGTTGCCTCCCAAAGTGCTGGGATTATGGGCATAAGCTAGCACGCCCAGACCCTCTTTTTGTTTGTAAATAGGAAATTACCAAACTATCTCCAATCCTTTGAGGCCCTGGTAACCAATGATCTTTTTACTGTCTCCATAGCTTTAGCTTTTTATGTTACATAGTTGGAATCATACCATATGTAGCCTTTTCTGATTTGTTTCTTTTCTCTTAAAAGTTAGTTCTGCACATTTGCAGTCAATCTTTTCTTTTACCCTCAGCATCAGACAACAACTACTGATCTGTTTTCTGACTCCATAGTTTGTCTCTTATAGAAATTTGATATACATACAATCATACAACATGCAGATCTTTAAAATGGCTTTGTTCATTAGCATATTTGTCAATGTCATATCTTTGTTGCATGTATCAGTAGTTTGTTCATTTTAATTGTTGAGTAGTATTCCATGGTATATATTTATTTACTGCAGATATTTTGAAGAAGCATTCTCATTGTATTTTTCAGGTTCCAAGAATTTGTTACTGTTGTCACCTCTCTTCTTTTTCTTGTGAATTTCTGTCCTTATAACATGCAGTTATAGTGAAGTTTTTGAGACACTGAAGTTGGTGGTGTTTGTTAAATTTGCTCTTTAAGAAATTTTCTTTCCTTTACTTCATAAGGTGATAGGTAAAGACCTGTTCCATTATTTTACTGTGAGGAGAATAATTACTACAACAATTCAAGTATTTAAAATTAAAATATATCTGGTAACTTCATCTGTCCTTTTATATGTTTTAATAATTAATTACTTTAATGAGTGTAGAAATATTCTCACGGCAACAAGCAAATTATCTTGGCCAGGATTAATACATTTAATGGTGACTACTAATTATCTTAATGTGTTTGACTATGAGAAAGTATATGAAATTTAACCACAATACTGACGGTATCCCCACGGCACCTATTCCTTTATTTTATTTTATTTTTGAGACAAGGTCTCACTCTGTCACCCAAGCTGGCATGCAGTGTTGCAATCATGGCTCCCTGAAACCGCCAACTCCTGGGCTCTAATGATCTTCCCACCTCATCTTTGAAGTAGCTAAGAATACAGGTGCTTGCCACTGTGCCCTGCCCATATTCGGTTTAAACATTTTCGGATCTTCTCTTCTAATTGATTACTGACTTTGTGAGAAAAATTTATGTCTTTATCACAATTGCAAACTCCGTAAAACCTACAATAAGACTATAGTTGCTTTGGGTACTCCTCATATGTCTGATGAAAGCACTAACTTTATTTTACATGCATTTTAAAAAGGAAAAGTTATCAAGGTTGAAGGGCATCATACTCAAATTACTTATATTTCATAGTGTAATAATTGATAGATAATCCAGAGAACCACTTCCATGCCATTTTTAAAGCCAGCAAAATTTTATAAAACCTTAGAAGAACGATTATGGTTTTCTTTTATAGAATTCTTATTAAAACAATCCATCTGATTATCATCTATGCACTTAGGCAAAATAAAAGCTTACTGGCATTATGTGTGACACAGTTCGTTCTGAGCTCTCAATTTTTCCAATTGTTGTGCCAAAACTATTTTAAAATGGCACCTGAGCCTAGCATTGCTTAATATGTTCCTTGGACCTTACTTGGTAAAAGATAAGTTTATGTTTTCAAGGCTGCCTTTTAATTTCTGTTTTTAGTAGAGTTTAATATGAATTTTTAAAACTTGCCTGATGACCAATTCTAACAAGAATACAATGTTTAAAACATGAGAATTTTTGGCTTTAAAAATGAAGCTAAAATAAATAAAGTACAGAGATTGACTTTATATTATTTAAATAACTTTTTTTATTTTTAGAAATTAGATTTGAGATTAATCAATTCATGTTGGAATATACTTGGAATTTTTTAAGTTTTTTCAGAGACAATATTTAAAACTATTTTTTCAAATTAGAAGAATATTGTAACTGAGGAGTGTGATGCAATTCAATTTTGTAACTTTCTGGGTTTTTTTTGTTATTAGACCCAAGTTGTGTTGTTGGAATAAATAACTTCCTAAATAATTATTTTACTCAAAGTGAGGTCTGAAAATTTATAACAAGTTACCTGATTGTCTTACTATTTTGAAACGTAATTGGTTTGATTTATAAAAGATGGGCTGATGTTTTATTTAATGGGTTTGTTGTTTCTCAACATAGTCTGCCTTTTTAAAAAGATCAGTTTACTAATTTTTCCCCCAGGAACTGTAGCTATAAGAGTAAGGTAAAAATAATGTTAATAATGAAAATAATATTTAGTTGAAAACAACTGAAGTGGGTGACAGCATAGGCTTCTTCCTCCTCTGGCATATTAGAAACAACAGTATGGTTGAGTAAGAGTAATAAATAAACATAAGTTATGACAACTTACTTGTCAGAAACCATTTTATGAGCTTTGTATGTAATAAATCATCTTCACAAAGTAGCTAACATCAGTATCACCTCCATTTCATAGATGAAGAAACAGAGACAAGTCATTTGGCTGAAAAGATGTGAAAGTGGGCTGAGCATCCAGACAGTGTGGCTCTGGAGTCCACGAGCCACATCCCTCTACATCGCTGCTATAAAGGATAATTCTCCAGAAAAAAATGTGAGAGAAATTATACAAGGACAAGATTTCTTTCACATAAAAGATGAATAATGATAAACAGAATAAAACATAGTAATCATAATGGAGCAAGAATCGAACTAAAAGGTGCAAGCTCAATGTGGCTCTAGTTTACTAAGTTACTAAGCAGTGCTATTGTGAGATGTTAATCTTATTTGACTCATACTGAAAAGTAATAACTAAAAGTCATTAATAACTATAATAAAGAAAATAAATCTCTCTCATTAAAATCAAGAAGAGACACAGAGTGTGCCTTTCATACTTGCTAGTTTTTCATTTTAATTATTTGTTCTATTTACTGACAGTATTGTGATGGTAGAAGCAGGATGGAAGTGGAAGGAATTGGAGAATCATTTAATTTTGAAATGCTTTTTAGGCATCCAAATAGAGATGTCAGGTAAGCTGTTGGATAAATGTAACTCAAACTCAGAGGAAAAGTCTGGAAGCCCGGGCTAGAAATACAAATTTGGGGATCATTACAATGGTATTTAAACTATTGAAATTGGTTGATATTATCCAGAAAAAGGGTGAAAAAAGAGAAAGAAGTCTCAGAGTAGGGTAAGAGGAAAAGTCAATAAAGGAAACAGAAATAGTAGCCATGGAACAGTGGGGAATTCATGAGAGCAGGGACACAGGAAAGGAAAGTCAGCATGGTCAAGTATGCTTAAGGCTGCTGATGGTTAGATTATGTTAAGTCTATCCACTGGGCTGAGTAGCATGGAAGTCATTGGTGAATTTAGAGAGTAGTTTCATTGGAGTGTGGAGATAGAAACTAAGTTCATGTGGGTGAGAAAACTGTGACAAAGTGAAGTTAGAGAGGGCATAGTAGACTAATTCTACCATACTTCCTATAGTTATTTTTATAAGAAAAGCCCAACTTTAATCACTACCTTCCCCATTTCTATGAAACCATTTCCATGAAAACACATAATATTATCATATTTTCTCTGTATTATTTTTACCTCTCATTTGTTTATCTAGTTCATCTTTTCCTTCAAATTCCCTCTTTTGGATAACTCATTTTCTATTGTCATAAGAATCTTCTACTTTTTCAACCATGTCTTCAAATGTCATCACTACTGTCTCACCTTACCTGAAGTTGTTTATTACATCTCCCCTCACATGTGTAGGGGCCTAGAATGGGCTCATTATTCGTGTTCACTATTACCATTTCCAGGCAATACTCCTGCTCTTTTAATACTTATGCTACCTGGCCATATTACACATTTCTCTTACTGCCATATTTACTGATTTCCTTATCACTCGTATAAATTCACTGACATTTCAGAATGTGTAAAAGATTTCTTTTAATTTTTTTCAAAAATCTTCTCAAATAGATAATAGTTATCCAGAAATCAAAGTTAAAAATGTTTTTGTCTGCTTCTCATAGACGGTGAGAAATTTAGCAGTCCTCTCATAATCCTTCTCCCTCCCTACCCCATGTCCAGTTCTGACTAACGGGGTCTACAAAGCCCATCGCAGTGGCCCTCGGCACCTGTAACTAGGTTCATTCTGTGCTACTTTCCTCCTTATTTTTGTGTCCTTAGGGCTGTTCTTTCTACCTGCAATAGTCTTCCTTATCTAGTCTCATTCTACTTTTTAAATCTGTGACTTACTACTCAGATCGCTATTCAAATGTCCTTTTCTAAGAGAAGCCTGCCTTCGACTCCCCAGATTAGGCCAGGCGCCCATCCATTGGTCTCAGTGCCAAAGGGTATGATGATTTTGAGTGAGCCTCAGAGTATCATACAGATGAACTCCAGACCAGGCCTAGGCAGATGGAACCATGAAAAAGGCAAGTGTAAGAGCAAGAGCTGAAAGATTGATTTGGTCTTCTCTATATGAGATTGAAAGCATAATGTGTATTTCTTTCCAAAAGAGGTACTGAATGTAAACAAAAAATAGTAAAATGTATATATATATATATATAATTCATCAATAAAATACATTTCAAGAACCTGACATTTGGATTATTCACTCAGCTATTTCAGCCTTCAGGTTAAGGACCTCCTTCATGAAAACATGGTTGGATAGGGTTTAGGTTATCTTTAAATAGCAAAACTCTGTAGGAGTCTGACATGTTAGCTCTTCTGCTTTTGATGACCCCAATACTCTTGTGTTTTTTTCCTAGAAATATTATTTGGGGCCAAAAGACAACTCAGAGAAACATTGTTTCAGCTATGTCAGACAGTAAAGATTTTGACTATGAAATTTTCTGCTTCTTTAACTGTCTCTGGATGTTATCTCTGAAAAGTAAGTTAACATATTTTCTACATAGAAGACACCAAAAATAGACAAGTATGGGAGAATAACGTGACTGCTGGGGGAGCTAATCTAGTCCTTCAGAAAATAGGGAGGAACTGTATCGTAAATTTTTGGTTATAAAAATACTCCACATGATTATTTTGATTTCTAGATTACAAAGTGTTTTGACGAACCAAAATTTTTCTCTTAATTTATAATCCACTTTGTCTTCATGAAACATTAATTTATGTCTAAATATACCTTTAACCCTAAGAACATTTAAACCCAAGTCTCTTTAGGGTGATACTTTTCCATTTGAAGTGGCTCTATTAAGTTTAGATTAATTGAATTTGATTAAAAAGGATCAAGTGGCCAAGAAATTGTAGAATCTGTAATTTTAGATAATCTTTTAATATTAAAATGCTTTCCTTTCATATATTCATAATTAAACTCTTGATTCAGTAACTTTCCATAATATCTAAATATTTTATATATTATTCACCCATCATCTCAAATCTGTTAAGTAATTTCTTAGTAAAGATAGGTGATATATTGGGTAATGACTAGGTTTATTGTTCAGCATTACAAAACTTGAAAATGAATCTACCTTCAGAATTATTTTCTTCCTACAAATAGGTGCCAATGGAGACAATAAACCTCTGGATACCAGAGAGATTAATTAGTGAGATGGTCTCTGGAGGTCCTCCCTATCAGTCCTCAGCTCTGATTTCTGAAAAAGTCCTCTAAACCAAAACCTTTCTTTACTTTGTGAATGTAAAATTCTTTTTATTTTAGAAAGTGGCCATGCATTTCAAGAGTTGGATTTAATGTATCTAGTTGTCTATTTAACTTTTCCATAAGTCAAGACAGAGGCAATTCTTTGGCTGGATATCCTCAAACTGATGATGTCACCGTTAACACAACAGCAATAACAACATATAGAAACTCTGTGGGTAAGGTAAACTGCAAATTCCTTGATTGAAGATAGAAAGTGATTATGAAGGTAGATGATTTTTGAAGTTTTGTAATAATAGGCAAGAATAAAAAACTCGCAATTGCCTATAGCCAGAAAATAGCATTGACCCTATTGAAGCTATTTGTTGGTATTAAATGCACACGTTATAGATCTTCATTTTTAAAAATATTTCCTGCCTTTTTTTCTAACAGTTGAAAGCAGAATAAACATTGTTTTATTTTTTAACACTGAATATGAAATACTTTTCTTTTTCCATCTATTCTAATAAGATAACCACCAGACAGTACATATTTAGAGGCAGAAAAAGTGATGTCTGACTGAATTATTTTCTTTGAGTATGAAGAGAAAATTTGCAGGTCAGAGAAGCCTAGGTGCTATGTATTAGTTTATAAAATTTAGCCAAGTCATTGAATTTCTCTGGGCTTCATTTACATTATGTATAAAATGAGAAATTTGGACTGAATTGTTAACTATTCCAGTGCTGGAATTCAATTACTATTTAATTACCATGGGTCATTTTAAGATTAAAAATTGAATTAGAACAATAAGTCTTTAACAATCATGAAAGAGTTATTAAGCATTTAATTTATGCATGCTATTTAATGTTTTTCTTCCATAAAATGCAAAGCATTATCTACCTTGAACTAGAGTATATTCAAAAGGGAAAAGTCAAATAGACAACGATGTAACATGTAATTCATGTTTTTCAAAAACTGGTTAGTTTGGATCTGACCACTTTGAAACAGCTGAAATATTTTGCCACTATTAATTTAATCTCTCCAATGATAAGCACCTCAAATTACTTTTTAAAAAGTAAAAAATGGATAGAAATAGGTATTTTTGTACTTCTATTTAGGTCAGCCTGCTTATTCTTGAAATAAAGTTAATTTTTTAAATGACAAAAAACATTACATTTTTACTGGTATTGTTTTATATGACAGGAACAATTGTAAACAAATCTTATTTACAATTGGGTAATCCTGAGAGGACTAACCAGTTTTGGAGTGTGACCGTATATTTAAGGTCTCTTCTGATTTTTATCAGTTAAAATGAATGTGACAACATAATAAAAATTATTGTTGAATTATAAAATACATTTCTCGTAGGTGTATGGCCCTGAAAATATATATGTAAATCAATTTTTCTCAAACTGAATCACATTTCAAATAGTTTATGAAAAAACTGCTACCTAAGTAAACTAGTAATTAATTTGTTAGGAGAAGAAAATATTGAGCTAATTTTAGTTTTTTTTTTTGGAGACATAGTCTCATTTTGTTGCCCAGGCTGAAGTGCAGTAGCACAATCTCAGCTCACTGCAGCCTCCACCTCCCAGGTTCAAGCAGTTCTCCTGCCTCAGCCTCCTGAGTGTAGCTGGGACTACAGGCACCCACCACCAGGCCCAGGTAATTTTTTTTTTTTTTTTTCTGGTAGAGACACAATTTTGCCATGTTAGCCAGGCTGGTTACAAACTCCTGAGCTAACTTAATATACAATTAGATTGTAATTTTTTTCTAGTAATATCTAAAACATAAAAGGGGATCATCTTAAAGTTAAAAACTCAACTAACTTCACAATTAAATGTGTATTTTCTCTGTTGTCTTTTTGGCTTGAAAAAAAATTAATTCTATACAAAACATATCTCAACCACATTCTCACTTACTCTTGCCTGTTTTCCTCCCTCTGTGGCCACTCCAGCTTTCTTCCTGTTGCTCTAATGCCTCAACATCTTTCTTATTTCAGATACTTCATCCATCTTCTTTTTTCCTTCTGGTCTTATGAAGCCAGTTCTGACCATCTTATCAGTCACATCCCTTTCTTTGTTTATTCAATAATCTGTATGGGAATTTGTATCTGATCATTTGTTGGTGTTGTTTTAAATTTACATTTGACAAGCTTCTTCTCTGAAGACCTTACATTTCCATCTGAAAGAAGTCATTGAACTTCACAATAACAGCAGGAAATTTCCATTGAGTCTGCTAGTTTTGCACTAGTGATACTTTTCTATTTCACACTACTTGACCTCTTGTCTCTAAAGGCTCTTGGATGGAATAGTCTCCTTTCCGCCAATTCTTGGACTGGTCAATTCCTCTTCTAAAAGACTAAGCCAAGGCCAAATTTCTCCTTCTACCTCCAAGCAGGCTGAGGTCTCCCTGCGCTATTATCCAATCCTATTCATTTCTCTCTTATTTCATTTACCACATGGAGTTTAATTGCTGTAATAGATGTGTCAGCTTTCTGAGAACAATTGCTTATTTTAACAGAGAGATAACTAGTTTCTTATTAACTTTGACAACCATCAAGTATCCCAGTGGCTACTACACAGCAGCTGCTTAATGTAATATTGAAGACCTGAATAAAAACAGGACTATGGAAAAATGCCTGCATCAGAGTGGTCTCTGAATGTCTAATTGTCTCCCATACTCCTTCCCAGTACTAAAAAACATAGACTGAGCACTTCATGACAAATTCTCGATCCTTAGTTTGACTGGTCTTAGTTCTTCCAAGTAAGCCCAAGTAAGGTGGGATAATTCTTTCTTTTTCTTTTCTGCTTATGTTTCCTCAATCCTTTTTTAATTCCTGAGTAGCTTAGACAAAATAATTTGAAATGGGTTACAAAGTCTTCCATCTATTTTTAAATTTTTTATTACATTTCAACCAAACATATTTTTCATCTCTTTATGGAATTGAAATAATGATGCAATTACGAAGAGAAAGAAGTAAAGAAATATCTATTTTGACCATGTACTATGCTCCTGACTGTGAGCTAGGGACTCTGGGTCTATTATCTCATTCAATTCTCCTGATAGCCCTAAGAGGGAGGTATACTTATTACCATTTTAAGATTTCAAAGAAAACGAAAACAAAATTCTGAAACACAGCTATATTCTTAGTGTGAGGGCTAACTTTTTAAAGGACTGTGACCAATTGAAGTCATACGTTTTGCAGATAGGGAATTCTTTTAGACCAGTGCTAGGATTCTTTGCTATTGCCTGGTTGAAATTACCATGAAATGAGATTTTTCAAAAGGTCATTTCGTTTTGAGTTTTAGTGATTTATGGGAATGGAATTTACTAAAATTTAAACAATGCAGAAACTAAGAGATTGAAAGAAAAATAGAAATGTATAGAAATGGAGAAAAAGAAAGAAAACATAACTTATTTTAGAGGGAATAACTAGTAGGTCATGTAGCTCAATGCCTGATATTTATGTAGTTTCAGATTTATACTTTTGGAGGGTCAGTGGTATATACACACATATACAAATGAAATATTTTGGGGGAGAATTAGTGGCCTATTTATGCATCGATCACTGAAAATTTTCAGCAGTGTGATAAAGAATCTCAATAAACATGGGTAAATCTTTTACCTCACCTGCCATGTCTCCTTATTTGTAAATAAGTGGCCTCAATAGATCCCCTGTGAGGACTTTTTCTACTCAAATATGTTGTGATTTTTTTAAAGCTTTTAGTTTTGACTACATTTTGATACATTTATTAATTAACAAGGACATAACTAGTTTGTAGGAAAAGTCAGGAGAAGACTCTAAGAAATGTAACACCCAACAAACTGGAAAAAATTAGTCCCTTAATAAACAATAAATTATCTGACTTTTTATGAAGTAATTTCCATTCTTTTGATATTTACATATATTTTCAGGGTCCTTTTGTTTTTATATTTCTGAGCTCATTTCAATTATGTTAAACTTTAGAGATTTTCCCACAGAAGTGTTGCAAATTCTTTTAATGAGTTTGATAAGTAAAAAACTGCATTCAGAACTGGAATTATTAAAATTAATTTTAAACCTCTAAAGATATATTTCTAAGCAGATGGGAGACTATTTAGGCTATTAAACCTAATCCATAAATCACCATATAGGGTAATGAGACTTTAATGTTCTCTTCAATTTTTCCATTAATCTGAAGTGTCCAGAGCGTTCAGATAAGTTATTTTGGTATAATCACTATGGAGCAAATAGGGCTCTGTTGCTATGGAAAACTAATTTCTTAAGTGTGTGTTTTCCCTTCTGTATTGAAATCTCTAATTCCTTTTCCATACTCCCATAATCTTGTATAACAAAATAGATAAGTATTCCAATTTTGCATTTTATTAATATTATTGATATACAGAAATAAGTATCAGAGATTATGTAAGAACAAAATGAAAAAGAAATAAAAGTTTAAGATATCATAATATTGTAGCTACTAAGAATCAGAGCCTATCATTAATTCATAAGCTTCTGAATCATTTATATGTCATGATCCAGAAATGATAATGGCCTAATTATATAACTTGATGGAAAAGTCAGAAATTTCATCTTTAAATATGAATGTCAAGGTTTCCAGAAGTTGTGTGTCTTTGAATATTTAGTACCACATGATGCTCCAAGCAGATAAATTTGAGAAATCCTTTCTTAGAGATACAGTATTTACATATGCATTACATATATTACATGTAAATCCTGCAGTGAAGAAATCTGTTTAATCAAGCTTAACAAAATATTTTACTAACTTGATCATGGAACAACTATTTTCATATTTAAGATGTTAGTCTATTTTGGAAACTGTTTTACAAAACTCACTCAGAGAAATATTGCAATATGTCAATAATCCAAGCTTTGATCATGATGTAATTTCCAACCTACTTATATAAAGATCTGTAAATATTATTATAACCGGGTTGCTGGATGAGGGGGAGAGCGGAGAGACCTCTGAAGACGCTTCCAATTCCCTGATTGGCAGGCGGATGCACTCAGCTCCCTCCCCATCTGATTCTTTTCCCGGTGAGTCCGAGGTTCTGTCCGCACAGGTAGAGAGGGAAAGACAGCTCCCACGTTGTTGTGGGAGGGGATCCCAGAGAGGGAAATCTGCACAGGCAAGGTGCAGTGGAGTTTTAGCTTTGAAGTTATTCCCACCCCATTCATGCTCTTGTTCAATGAAAGGAGTTCTTTCAAACTTCCTCTGGAGTGATTGATCTTAGACTCTGATGTTGGTTTGGCTGTCCGGCCCAGAACAGAGGCCCTTCCTCCCAGAGTTTTTCGCGGGCTTTAAAAAAAAAAAAAAAAAAATGGAGCACACCTGAAATTTAACCTAGCCGAAGCGCAGCAAAGTTAGACAAAGAACTCTAGGTTCCCTGATGGAGAGGTGGATGGAGGCATGGCGCTGGGAAGTTCTTGCCTTTAAAATCACACCCCTTGTGGACCAGGGAAGACAGGATTTTTCCTTTAACACAGTCCCTCATTATTATTGACGACTTGAACACATCTTTAAAAGATGAATAGAGCCATAACTATATTTCTATTTGTCAATCACATAGTATAATTGGTTTTTGAAAATTAAGCCTGAAGATCGAACATAAATTTTTTGGGGGGATAATTTGACAATAGATGAATTAGGTAACCTGAAAATATTCTCACACAAAATAAAACACACACACAAAAAGGAAAATAAAATGAACATATTTTGAGAGTGTAACTGAAATTGCAACAAAGTAACGGAAATTTCCATGGGTCACAGATGAAGGGAGCATGTGGAACAGGTTTGTGGTGTGGAGACTGAGCAAGTGGAACGGTAGCAAGAAGTCTGTCACCCAATCTTGTTGGAGCCCTGGAAAAAGGGAGCTAAGAGAGAAGTAGATTGAATCCTAACACTTCATTTGGGACTCTTGAAAGTCTACACTTCAGTGAAATGGTTCTGAGAAAAATCTGCCCACTGAAGCAATGAGCTGATGGGGAAAAGCTTGTTGGGATATGCATAGGCTCTATATGGAAAAAGTCATATGCTTGGAGAATTACTTGCATTAGTCAGACCTCATACAAGTTTGGATCTTGAGTATGAACCACTTGTGAGATCCAGGTAACCCCAAGACAAGAAATTAACATAGAAAGTGGTCCCCATTTCACACCTACTAAGGTGACTATAATCAATAAAACAGAAAATAACAATTGTTAGTGAGAATGTGGAGAAATTGGAACCCTCGTGCATTCTGGTGGGAATGTGAAATGGTGCCGTTCCTGTGGAAAACAGCTTGGCAGGTCCTCAAAATCTTGCATATAACTCAGCAATTCCACTCCTAAGAGTACATCCAAAAGAATAGAAAGCAAGGACACAAAAAGATATTTGTATACTACAATTTGTGTTTATAAAAGCCAAAAGGTGGAAATAACCCATGTCCATCAAAAGACAAATAGGTAGACAAACTATAATATATACCTACAATAAAATAAAGCCATTATCCTCAGCAAACTAACACAGGAACAGGAAACCAAACACTGCATGTTTTTACTTATAAATGGTAGCTGAACAATGAGAAAACATGGACATATGGAGGGGAACAACACACACTGGAGCGTGTCAGGTATGTGGAGGAGGAGGAGTATCAGGAAAAATAGCTAATGCATGTGGGGCTTAATACCTAGGTGATGGCTTGATAGGTGCAACAAACCACTATGGCATATTTACCTGTACAACAAATCTACATGCCCTGCACATGTATCCTGGAGCTTAAAATCAAATTAAATTAAAAGAAATTGAGCCACAAACAAAATGAAAGTTTGATAAATGCTACAACATGGATGAACCTTGAAAACATTGAGTAAAATAAAGTAGGCACAGAAGGACAAATATTATATAAATCCACTTATGTGAGATATCTAGAATAGGCATATTTATAGGAATGGAAAGCAGAATAGAGGTTAGCAAGTGTTGAGATGAGAAGGGAATTAGAGTTATTGTTTAATGAGTACAGCGCTTATATTGGAGATGATAACAAATTTTGGGCACAGATAATGCTGATGGTTCTATAACACTGAAAATGTCTCTAATGGCACTGAATTGTATACTTACAAGTGGTTAAAATGATAAACATTTTGTTACGTATATTTTACCACAATAAAAAAAGAAGTGGTCTCAGATCGGTGGTAACTCCAAAGCACTCACTTGAAGGGAGCTTCCACAAAATGTCTTTGGAGTGACCGGCTCTCTCATTCCAGGCTGTTCAGCTATTAGGTCCCAATGAAGATAAGTAAATCACAGCACATAAGAAAACACTTACTCCGTGAGATAAAGTCAACAGGTAATAAAATATCAAGATTATATTACCAAGAATTTCAGCCAACCCAACCAATTTACTACAATAAAGAAATTAGACAACAATGGAATATACCTTCAAAATAGTGACAGAATATATTACCTGCCATTCTACGTCAGTTAAATCACCACACAAGTGCCAAGATAAAATGGAGTCATTGAAATCAGTGCAGTAGGCCTTAAATAATTAAAAGGAGGGATAAATACACTGGGTCAACAGTATAAAATTAGTCCATTTTAAAGCTTAAAAATTTTAAAGTTTTAAAGGCTTTAAAATGTTAAGGCTGTGGTTCTCAAATTTTTGATTCTGGACGCTTAAAAAAATGTTAAAGTTAGTAACGTCTTCATGTAGATTTTATTTATGGGTTTCACATCTATCAACATTTACCGTATTAAAAACTAAAAGAAAAAAATTTAAAATACTTCTTAATTTATTTAAAACAACAGTAATAAGCTTATCATACATTGACATAAATGGTAATTTCCGTGAAAATAACTATTTCCCAAAGCAAAAATGTATTGAGAAGGGAAAATATCTTGGGCTGCCAGAATCACTAAGCAGGGAAAGTTCAAGCTGGGAATCAAGCTGTGCCCCGACCACCTTGGACACAAGATGTCAGGACTTCCTGAGGCTGTGTCACAGATGTTCATCCTCAATCTTGGCAAAATAAACTTCCTAAACTAATCTGAGACCTATCTCAGATTTTTTGGGTCTATGGTATTAAGTAAGAAGAGTAGCACTGTTTTGTATTTTTACAAATCTCTTTAATGTCTGGCTTTACGGTTTGGCTGGATTTGCATACCTGATTCTGCATTCAATTTCTTGTCATACATTACCCAGCTTCTGGGAAATTCCACTGTGCACATGAAAGAATGACAGTGACAAAGGCAAATAATGTCTAAATCTTATTTAGAAAGCATTTTGACTTCACATACCCCAACACCATCAAAAGTTCTTGGGGATCTTTAGGGGTTCTAGACCACAATTTGAAAATCATACTTTGAGACTTAGATTATAGGAATGGATTTTAAAAAAATACAATTGTATTCTCTTACCTCTGGTGTGCAACCTAGTACTAGTCATTCTGGCCAGAGCAATCATGCAAGAGAAAGAAATAAAAGGTATCCGAAAAGAAAGAGAGGAAGTCAAACTATCCTTGTTTGTAGATGACATGATTCTGCAGCTAGAGAACTCCATAGTCTCTATCCAAAAGCTTCTTGATCCAATAAACAACTTCAGAAGTTACAGGTACAAAATCAATGAACAAAAGTCAGTAGCATTCCCTTACACCAACAACATCCAAGCTGACAGTCAGATCCAGAATGCAATCTCATTCACTATTGCCACAAAAATAATAAAATATCTAGGAATACAGCTAACCATGGAAGTAAAATACTTCTACAATGAGAATTGCAAAACACTGCTCAATGAAATCAGATGACACAAACAAAAAACATTCCATGCTCATGGATAGGAAGCATCAAAACCATTAAAATGGCTATACTGTCTAAAGTAATTTATAGATTCAATGTTATTTCTATCCAACTACAGATGACATTCTTCATAGATCTAGAAAAAGCTCTTTTAAAATCATATAGAACCAAAAAAAGAGCCCAAATAGCTAAGACAATCCTAAGCAAAAAGAACAAAACTGGAGGCATCATGTTACCTGACTTCCAACTATACTACAGGGCTACAATAACCAATGTGACATTTTATATGGTTTGGCTGTGTTCCCACTCAAATCTCATGTTGAATTCCAAGGTGCTATGGGAGGGACCCAGTGGGAGGTAAATGATTCAAGGGGGCAGGTTTTTCCCGTGCTGTTCTCATATAGTAAATAAGTCTCATGAGATTTGATGGCTTTATAAGATGGAGTTTCCCTGCATAACTCTCTTTGCCTGCTATCATCCATATAAGATGTGACTCGCTTCCTTTTGTCTTCCACCATGATTGTGAGGCTTCCCCAGCCATGTGGAACTATGAGTTCTCCATTAAATTTCTTTGTAAATTGTCGAGTCTTGGGTTTGTCTTTATCAGCAGTGTGAAAATGGACTAATACAGTACTGGTATAAGAACAGACACACAGACCAGTGGAACAAAATAGAGAACCCAGAAACAAGACCTCACACCTGCAACTGTCTGATCATTAACAAACTTGACAAAAACAAACAATGAAGAAAGGAGTTCCTATTCAACAAATCATGCTGGGATAACTGGCTAGTTACATGCAGAAGATGGAAACTGGACCCCTTCCTTACACCATATATAAAAATCAACTCAAGATGTATTAAAGACTTAAATGTAAACCCTAAAACTACAAAAACCCTAAAAGAAAACCTGGGCAATACCATTCTGGACATAGAACTGGCAAAGGTTTCATGATAAAGACTCCAAAAGCAACTGCAACACAAACAAAAGTTGACAAATGGGACCTAATCATGCTATCAAGCTTCTGTACAACAAAAGCAACTATCAACAGAGTAAACAGATAACCTTCAGAATGGGAGAAAATTTTTGCAAACTATGCATCTGACAAAGGTCTAATATCCAGCATCAATAAGGAACTTAAACAAATAAACAAGAAAAAAAAAGAAACAACCCCATTAAAAAGTGGACAAAGGACATGAACACATACTTTTCTAAAGATGTACATGCAGCCAACAAGCCTATGAAAAATGCTCAGTATCCACTCATCATTGAGAAATGCAAGTCAAAATCACAATGAGATGCTCTCTCACACCAGTCACAGTGGTAATTATTAAAAAGTCAAAAAATAGGATACTGGCAAAGTTCTGGAGAAAAGAGAATGCTTATGCACTGCTGGTGGGTATGTAAATTAGTTCAGCCATTGGGGAAAGCTGTGTGGTGATTTCTCAAAGAACTTAAAACAGAATTACAGTCCAACCAAGCAATCACATTATTGAGTATATACCCATAGTAATATAATTTATTTTTACCATAAATGCACATGTACATGTATGTTTATTACAGCACTGTTCACAGTAGCAATGGCATAGAATCAACCCAAATACCCATCAATGTAGACTGGTTAAAGAAAATGTGGTATATATACACCATGAAATACTATACAAACATTAAAAAGAATAAGACCGTGTCATTTGCAGTAACATAGACAGAGCTGGAGACCATTATCTTAAGCAAACTAATGCAGGAATAGAAAACCAAATACCGCATGTTATCACTTGTTAAGTGGGAGCTAAACAAGAATACATGGACACAAAGAAGGGAAAAACAGGGCCAGCTTGGGGGTGAAGGGTAGGAAGTGGGAGAGGAAGAAAAATACCTATTAGGTATCGTAGTTATTACCTGGATGACTAACTCATCTGTACACCAAACCCCCATGACACACAGTTTACCAATATAACAATCCTGCACATGTATCCCTAAACATGGAATAAAAGTTAAACGATATAATTTTGTGCCATCTATAAGAAACACATTGAAAACATAAGAACAAGTTGGAAGTACAAGGACAATAAAACATAGACCAAAAATGTGTGTGAATTTTAGCTAGTACCATTTAAGGCAAAATGTGTTATTGGGGTCAACGGGTAACAATGTTTTGATACTATTATCTAGGAATATGTAAAAATCCTAAATTTATAGTATTCCTAAAAAAATAAACTCAAAATATATAAAGACAAAATTTACAAATTCATAACCATGGTGGAATATGTTAACACACATCTCTAGGTAATTGCTAGTTTCTTATAAAATTGAACAATATTAAACAACCTTGTTCTAATCGATCTTGGAGTGTGCTGACACTCTTACCAGATAGATATTTCATAAATTGTACAAATTTAACCTCCATAAAGTTGAAGGTTACAACTGCGGGCTCTGACAAACTTATGTTCCTACTGAGAGGCTTCCTAATAAAGACTGAGTTTATCTTGGGGGGTGGGGGAGGTAATTTAGGCACAGTAGGATTCTTAATTAAATCTTTTAAACTATTAGAATAATCCATTGCACTATTTGGGAAATATTGCCTGTTTGACTGCTGTGCTTAGTCACAATGCCACACTTGCTCTTAATAAGGAATAAGGAAGGACCTTCTCTGTGCTCAAGAACATGAAAGTGAAGAAATAAGATTGCCTCTCACAGCTAAATTATTAAATTTATTTATATTGGACCAGAGACTAGGTATTCAATACATTACCTTAAATGAATCAGATAATTATTCATTGGGCATTGTTTTAAATGATTTTTTAAATATATACCCCTTAGTTCAAGGCTTAGCCACAATCTAATGGAAACTTTTAACACACTGAAGAAAATAATATAACACATGGCCAGGTTCACACCTTCATTCCAGCACTTTGAGAAGGTGAGGGGAACAGATTGCTTGATCTCAGGAGTTCGAGACCAGCCTGGACAACATGGTGAAACCCTGTCTCTACCAAAAACTACAAAAATTAGTCGGGCATGGTGTCACGTGCCTGTAGTCTCAGCTACTCAGGAGGCTGAGGTGGGACGATCACTTGAGCCCAGCAGGTGGAGGTTGGAGTGAGCCAAGATTGTGCCACTGCACTCCAGCCTGGGTAACAGAGCTACACTATGTCTCAAAAATAAATAAATAAATAAATAAATAAATTAATGGGGTTAGTTACTCTTTCCAGGAGAAAAAAGTTTGTAAGGAAATTTTCTCAGGGTGCCCCCAGCAATAACCAGAAAAAGCTTGCCGTGGCCAACAAATATGATTATGTGGTCCTTGCCATAATCCTAATGGCATAGCTTGGTAACTCTGGCCATGGAGAGGAAACAATTAACTTCCTTCATTCTGTTTCTTGATTTTTCAAGTAATATTCTGCATATAATTTGGCTTCCTGGGTATACTTACCTATACCAAGAAAATTTGCTAATAACTGAACACAAGTATCTAGTTCCCTTCACAATTGTGTTGTTCTCTGTAAATAAGAATAGCATCCTTTTTTCTTAAGTTGTGTCACACAAGGACACAGGGAGGGGAACATCACACACCAGGGCAGGGGTTGAGGGGATTGGAGAGGGATAATATTAGGAGAAATACCTAATGTAGATGACGGGGCGATGGATGCAGCAAACCACCACCATGGCACATGTATACCTATGTAACAAACCTGCACAATCTGCACACGTACCCCAGAACTTACAGTATAATAAATAAACTTTTTAAAAATAAAGTTGTTTTAAAGTTTTTTCTGTGTTTAGTTGCTGGGAGTCACCAACTCCTGTTCTGATTTCCTCTGGGTGTACCTGTAGTAAAAATCTCAGACCACGAAAGTTGAACTGAAATGAGACAATGGTGCAATGGTCTTCCTGTCTATGGGGGTCTGTCAGGCAGCCAACAGATCTCTCTTGAGAGACAACTGACTTCACTGCCATATGTTCTATCTTCACTGCAACACTGATCACCCTAAGTATGGAATGCTCTGGCTCATCCTGTGTTTGGTCATTGGGTAAGCATAAATCATACTTTTCCCCTTACTTTTTCTCATAGATTCAACAACAAATGTATTGAGACCCCACTACCCTGTTGAGCACAGCAGAACATTTTAAAATGAAATAAGAATTCCCCACCTTCAAAATGTTTATAGTGTAGAAGTGATAAAACAAGTATGCAATGGTACAAGACAAAACTATTCTAAAGATTTTATAAGAGATACAAAAAATGGCTATGGTGTTCATAGCAGACAGAAATCACCTCCACTTGAGGGGAAAGGTTTAATGGTATAAAAGAACTTTGAAGAATTGACTGCTAAAGTGACAATTTCAAAACCCAAATGTTTTCAAAAACTGTTTCTTCTTTCTAACACATGCTTAAAACCCTTTGGAGGCTTCCCACTGTTTGAGAACAAAGACTAAAATATAGCACACTGTCTCTCTAACTTGAGCTTGTCCTGGGCTGCTCTTTGCTCTGTGCTCCCTAACTGCCCTGGCCTTCCTGTAGCTCCTTTGTGGAGCTCCCCACCTGGCATACGATACAGCTCCCACTGTCTGAAACTTATGCCATCCAGCATCTCATCTGTATTTCCTACTTTGTGTTTACAAATCCTCTTGATTACAGTTCAAAATTTATCTCATCAGACAAAATCTGCTTCTTATATTGAACATGAAATCTGCTTGTTAAATGCTCTCATGTGCCACTTAACTTTTCTTTCCAATGTTTGTGTTGTGTTGTGCTGTTTCACAGTTCTAATTATACTCAAACCTGTTAGATTATTTAGTTATAGTCTGAACCCAAATATGCCAGAGTATAATTTCAAAGAGGACAAAGTCCTCTGCATGGTGGCTTTCTTTCTCTTTCTTTTCTTTTCTTCTCTTCTCTTTTGTTCTCTTCTCTTTTCTTTCTTTGTTTCTTTCTTTCTTCTTTCTTTCTTTTTTTTTTCCCACTGCTTAACATCTTACATAGTGTCACTCATCACCTGACACATGGTAGACAGACAATAACTATTTGTTGAATTGATGAAGAAGGCATGAAAAGAAAAAGCATCCCACATTGAGAGCACAGAAAAAAAACAAGCACAGAGGTGAAAAAAGGTACCCAAGTTCAAAAACACAGAACATGATATTTCGATGGCAGGTAGTCTATTACCAAGCTGCAAGATATGTGGACAAAGTTTAATGACTCAGAAAAGGGATTAATGCCCCCACTAAAAACAATCGCATTGTAGTCACTGATCAGAGACTCCACAGTAAGATTATTTACTGTTTCTCAAGTGAAAGAAAAGTATGACAAAAACCTAAACATCTAGAGAAAAAATTGTGTTTTTAAAATGTGTGTTCATTGAGTACATGAAATGCATTAAGATCAGCAAAACCAAAGCCTTGATAGAACTGAACAGAGCACCCTGAGTGTGTGATGACATTTTAAAGTTGCTGTGAACATTCTTGTATGAATCTCTGTGGATATATATTTACCTTAGTATTGGATAAATACATAGAAAATTAATGTGACATAGGTAGGTATCCATTTAACTTTATAAGATACTACAAAACTGTTTTCCAATGTTCGTGACATTTCACCCTTCCACTAGCAATGTGAGTTCTAGTTGTTCCGCATTCTCACCAACACTTAATATTGTCATTGTTTTAATTTTAGCCATTCTAGTAAGTGTGTAGTGGTATTGTATTTTGGGTTCAGTTTTAATTTTCCTACTGACTAACAATGTTAAGCCCACTTTTCATGTCTTATTATATATTTTCCTTTATAAAGCATCTTTTCAATCTTTTGCAAATTTTTTTTCAATCTTTTGCAAATTAAATTCCTTTTATAATGAGTGATTTTTGAGATTTCTTTATTCTACACATAACTTTCTTATGTCTGATACATGTTTTGCAAACATTATCTCCTGGCCTGTGACTCGCTTATTAATTTTTTTAGTGGTACCTCTTGATGAGCTGAAGTTTTTAATTTTAACGAAGTTCAGTTTTGTTTTTTTAAAGATTAGTGCTGTCTCCTAATAAGTGTTTGCCAACTCAAGTTAGTGAAGAATGTCTCGCTTTTTTCCCCTAGATCTATTAAACATTTTAGCTTTTTCTTTTAGGTTTATAATATAAATTTAATTAATTTTTGTATGAAATAGAGGTTAAGTTAATTTTTTTTCAATCGATAGATAGTTGTTCCAGCACCACTTATTCAAAACAAAGGCTTTCTTTCTTCTATTGAATAGTTTCAGTTCCTGTGTTAAAAAGTCAATGTGAGTCTATTTCTGAAATTTGTATGCTTTTCCTTTGACAGATTTGTCTATCATTATGCTAGTACTATTGACTATTATAGCTTTACAGTGTGTCTTTAAATTAAATAGTGTCAGTTCTTTAATCTTACTCTCCTTTTTCAAGACTGGGTTTTCTAGATAATTTCCATTTTCATATGTATTTTGAAATCAGATTGCCAGTTTCTAAAAACAAAACAAACCTTTAAAAAAAACTTGCTGGGATTTTGTTTGGGGCTGTTTTAAGTCTAAAGATCAATTTGGGGAAAAAATAACATTTTAACAATACTGAGTTTTCTGATTCATGGATATGGTGTATCTCTCTGTTAGCTCAAATATCCTTTAATTTTTTTCTCAGATTTGTAGTTTTCAGTGAGAAGTTCTTGCACATATTTTATTAAATTTATCCCTATGAATTTTATGTTTTGTGATCTTTAATGCTATTTATATATAGTAGTTTTCACATTTTCTTTTTAAATATTTTCTTCATTATTTAGTTATAAGTAATATTGAGGTTTTAAATTTTATTTTCTAATTGTGCATTGCTAAAATCTAGGAAATCAATTAATTTTTGTATTCGACCTACTGGTAACCTCCAACCTTGCTAAATCCACTTAATATTTCTAACAGCTTTGTTCTTAGGGATTTTCTACATAAGCAACAATATTATATGTAAATAGAGTTTCCATTTTCTTTTTCCAGTCTTAATAGTTCGTATGCTTTCCCTTGTTACACTGGCTAAGGCCTCAAGAAAGGTGTTGAATAGGACTAGTAAGAGTGAATATTATGCTTGTTCCCAATCTCCTTGGGAGAAAGCAGTGTCAGTCTTTAACCATCAAGTATAATTTTAGCTGTAAATTTTGTACAAATAACTTTTATGAGTCTGTTCCTAGTTTGTTAAGTTTCCAAAAATCATGAATAGGTTTTGAATTTCTTCAAGTGCTGTTTCTGCCTCTATTGAGATGATTATTATTTTCCCTTTTTATTGTGTTTATATAGTTAACATCAACAATTAATTGATGTTTAAATGTTGAACCACCTTTGCCTTCCTGTACAAAACTTCACTTGGTTATATTTTCTTTTATATAGATTGCTAGATTTAAATTTCTTGTATTTTGTAAGGATTTTTTTGTGTCTATGTTCATAAGAGTTATTGATATGTGAAAAAAATTTTTGTACTTTTCTTATCAGGTTTAAGTGTTAAGATTATCTCAGTCTCATAAAATGAGTTGGAAGGTGTTCTCTCTTTCTCTTCCTCTATTTCCTGAAAGGAAATAAAGTATATAATTAGTCTTATTTCTTCCTTAAGTGCTTGTGGGATTCCTCAGAGATTGGCCTGAAAATGTCTTTGAGGAAAAGCTATTAATTACAAATTCAAACAAATATGGAGCTATTTAGATTTTCTAACTTTTTGTATCTGTTTTGACAATTTGTGTTTTTCCCTTCAAAGGAGTTTTTGCATTTCATCTGAATTGTCTAGGTTTTGGCATAAAGGTTTTTTTTTTTTTTTTTTTTTTTTTTTTT
>NW_016107548.1:808431-875192 GCF_001604975.1 Cebus imitator
TTTCTGTTGTCCAGTGTATGATCTGTCTTAATAAATACTACATGTGCACTTTGAAATAATATGTATTGTCTAAGAACCAGGTGTGTAGTATTCCATAAATGTCAGTTAGGTTAAATTGTCTTTTATACTCTTCCAGATATTTCAGTTAACTTATTCTATTGATTACCGGTAGAGGAATGTTTAAAATATCAATAATAATTGTGAATTTGTCAATATTTTTCTTTATTTAATATGCTTTTTTCTTCATGTAGTTTAAAACTTTATTGTTTGGTGCATATGAAAGAGGATTATTATGACTTCTTGATGACTTGGCTCTTTAGCATCTTGAAATGTACATTTTTATCCCTTCATTTATTTATGCTAGCTTTAGATAATGTTGTCTACCAATTCCAGGATCTGTGTCATCACTGTGATTGTTACTTTTGTCTGTTATTTTTCATAACCACATGTTATATTTCCTTATGTCTTCTCATATATAGTAATGTTTTATTATCTGCAGGGAGTTTGTGGATGCTGTTATCAAGAGTCTGGATTTTCTTATCTTTCCATGAAGATCATTGAGCTTTGCACTATAAGCAGTTAAATTAATGGAGGATCAGCTTGATCCCATTGAGGCTTGCTTTAAGGCTATTAGACTTTATTTGGTTGTGACTAGCATAACCGTTAGTGTAACCTCACTTCTCAAACATATTCTCTCTATACTGTCAACTGAATGTCCAGGATATTTAGAAAGTTATCTCCATTGTGGATGGTTGGAATTCTAATTTTTCCCTATACCGTATCATCTCTGGAATCGGTATTCTCACACAGTCAGCCAGTAGCTGTTTTGCTCTAGTCCTTGTAAAATCTTGCCCTGTATGTACTAAAAAATGGTATTTGGCCAAAACTTCATAGGGGACCCTATGAAGATTTCTGGTATTCAATCTCTGAACATCTTCCTATTCTCTAGCATTTTCCTCATGAATTCCAGCTATTCCATAAACCCTGAACACTACTTTCTAATATTATATGCAAATTTACTTTGTGTATTTCTCAAATCATTATAATTATCATCATTACTTTTTCTCTTCTTCTTTTATAATTTTAAATTTGTTTATCAGTCTTCCACTTCTCCAATTTTTTTCTCAAGGTTTAGGCCTGTTTGTTTCTGTCCATAGTTATTCAGGGACACTAAACCTCTAGGGATTTATGTCATTAGGAATGTTTTGCTACTTTTTGCAAACAATTCAACTTGCTTTCTAATTATCCTGGTCTATACAGTTTCTACAACTTCCAGAGGGAGCAGATTTGTGGATTTTCCCCTCTCTTTTCTGTCTTCTTTCCTTGCTATGAAAGAAGAATTTACCTGTAAAAGATGCTATTAATATCAGCTGCATATTTTCAGCTACTTTCAATGTTTCGATTGAGCTGTATGCACTTTTTGAATGACTGCTTTAACTTAAAATAATACACAAACAAAATATAGATTATTTTTGTTGGCAGATTTTTTCCACAGATGAACCAATAAACTGGAAGTGAAAATTAGTATCAAATGATCCAGAACACTTGCAAAATATTGAGATGATATGGTATTTTCAGACCTGACTATAAATGCACGATACCCTTTGCTTTGGAAAACTACTGGTTTCTTTAATCTCTTACATTTTAAGAATAGAATCTGCCTATTCATGGGCTTTTTTTTTTTTTTTCATTTACATCAACTTTTTCATTAGCATTTATTTAGCTCATGTTCTGTGTCTGGCATTGGGTCGGGACACAATAACTTCTTTTAAATGTGATAGTTAACAAAGGGGGAAAAAAAGAAGAAAAGAAAAGGGTAAAAGGTGATTTCCTTTGAGCATGTGACTAATTATTTAGTTAATAATGTACAAATTTACTACTGCAGAGAGCAAATGAAGATCACAATAACAGGGACAAAGTACACTCAAGGTCACATCACTGGGCACAAATTTGTGTATGTCATTTTCCCATTTGGCTTCAGTTCAGTAGCTAGAAGGCATTTGTTCCTTCTCCTATTAGATCCTTTCCATTCCACTCAAACTTACCTTAACTAAAATAATTAACTAAATAATTAGTCACATGCTGAAAGGAAATCACCTTTTACAACCTACTTCATTTGCTCTCTGCAATAGTGAATTTGTACATTATGTCAAAAGCAAACATATATGTATATGGAAAATTAAATTACTCTTTCATTGACTCTTAAAAAAGTTAATGTCAAATGTACCATGATTTTATGTGTCACTATGAAAAAAATGTGGTCAGTTAAATTATAACACTACATCATTTCTTTAGAAAGCTTCCAAAGAACTTTCATAAAGGCAAAACCTATGAAATGTAAAAGTGGATATAAAAAACAAATTGATTAATCAAATAGAAAATTTAATGTGAAATGTTTATAGAAAGTAATTGATATCTGATGAATACTTTTGAGTAAAAACGGAGGCAGACAAAAGATATTATGCCCGTGGAAAATATATCTAAAACAAGTTACATTATTTACAGAATTATATAGCATTCAATATTTTATTATCAATATATTCTCAATCTTCTCAGTGATAGTCAAAACCACAGATGCTGTTAACTTGAAAAAGTTAAAATCAATTTACAAACATTCGGATAGTAATATCAAAGGGTATTGCATTTCTTGCTTTGACAGTTTATTCATCTCTAGTATAACTACATTTTATGGAATCTTCACATTTGCAAATATTCACTTGCACACTATATGTGAATTCAAGTCATTCTTACCTGGTAGGTCCTCAACAGGGAACAACTAGGTTCTTTGTAACCCTGATGCAGGTGAGACCTGGTAGTGTCAAGATGCCAGGTTAGCTTTGATCTAGTTTTTGAAAAGTTGTTTTCTATCTCCTCTACCCCTTTCCCACTCCAGTGGAGAGAATATAAAATAATCTAATTTCCTACAAAATTAAAATAATATGAATACAAAGTACTGACAATTTCAAAGTCAGGGTAAAAAGTAACCTTTTGTAATCTGTTTAGTGAGAGAAAAAGGAGGTGAGTGGGAAGGTGGTGGGGAAAATCTGTAAGTATGTCACTTAGATTTAAGCTCCTTAAGAAGAGAAATCATACTGTGCACATTTTAAATTACTGGGCCATGAAACTGGAAAGATTCTAGAGAATGTAATATACAGCTACTTCTTAAATGTGTATGTTGAAAATGGAAAACTAGTTCTCTGCCTTCAGTTCAGCACTTCCCTCACAAAGCTAAGCACTAACTAGATTTTTGTTTAAAAAGATATTTGTCACTATATCATCTAGAATATCACACCATCTGAGTGTTTAAATGGCTCATACTCCAACATGCCTAAAGAGAAATAAAACCATGTCAAGATATTGAGAAAAGTATACCTAATAATTATAAACTTTCTCTATCAATTTCCTCATAAAAAACTAAATAAATCTTTAAAAAATTAAATAACTTATTTAAAGTTCTTTTGAAAAATAGCACACCTGTTTTTCTCTCTTTTTTTAAAAAATTATTTTTAATTTTTGTGGGTACATATTAGGTATATATATCTAGGGGGTACAAGATATATTTTGATACAGGCATTCAATGAATAATAATCACATCAGGATAAATGGGGTATCCATCACCTCACACATTTATCCTTTCTTTGTGTTATAAACAATCTAATTATCCTTTTTAGTTATTTTAAAATGCACAATAAATTATTATTGATTGTAGTCACCCTGTTGTGCTGACATGTACTATGTCTTTTTTATTCTCAGTATATTTGCGTAACCATTAACTATCTCCACTTCTCTCCCTACATCCCCACTTCTCTTCCCAGCCTCTGGTAACCATCATTCTTACTTGCTATCTTCATGAATTCTATTGTTTTAACTTTTAGCTCCCACAAAATCAGGATGAAAAGTAACCTTAAGTAATATTAAGTGATATCATGCAAAGTTTGTCTTTCTGTGCGTGACTTATTTCACTTAACATAACGACCTCCAGTTTCATCCATGTTGGTGCAAATGACAGGATCTCATTTTTTTATGGTTGAAGAGTACTCCATTATGTATATGCACCATCTTTTCTTTATTCCTTAAAACTTAGGTTGTTTTGCATACTTTTTTGTTAAAGAGAAAATAAATTTATTGTCACACTGACCTGCAGAAACTATTAACAGAGATATAAATAAAATGTATGTAGGAAAATTCCTATCAGAAAAAGAAAAGGGCACAGAAAAGTATGCAAAGGTCTTCTTTATAAATAAGATTATCAAAATAACAAATACTTTTATGCAGTATTAACTTTGATGGGTATAGAGAAGTAAAAATGGAACATATTTTCTTCAGTTTATTATTTCACATATGAGCTAACACATTTGTATGTGCTATGAATATTTTTCATTTCTATGCTTGATTACTATTTGTACGTTTTATGCTTCTGTTTTTTTCCATAACAAATAGGTCATTATTTCTCCAACTATAAATTATTTTATGTTTATTTTCTTTGTATCACCCTTGTACCACCAAAGACGCTGACTTTGTCTGTTTACTGTATACTCCAGTTAAGAGGAGAATTACACCCACATTCTAAGAGCTCTGTAGATTTAGAAAAAGTGGTGCTTTCAGGCAACTCTTGAGAAATAGCAGCTGAGAGGTCCTGAAAATAAATGGAGTAAAATCAAAGCACCTGTAGGTCATTTGGCACAGGTAGGCAACTGTCACGTTAGCTCTTCCTTTCTTAGGCAATGGACTTGGTTACATAATGCATTATAATTCCAAGTGGTACTGTTTGGTCTTTGGAAATCTAAACTTCCAAGATTTAAGACAGTGATGAAAGGCAAATGGCAACTTGGCTGACTTCTTAACTTTTTAGTGTGGACTATGGTGCCTTGTGATGAGAACACAAACAAGAAACTTTAATCAAGATTGGCTTTAACTATAGTGCAATGTGACGATGTGTAACAAAGACATGAAAGCCCCAGCCTCACACTTAGTGACACTCTTGTTTTTTTGCTATATGTAGGGTTAGGAAGTTCTGGGAAGAGCAAAGTATGGTTTATTTTACTTTCAAAACTTATACAAGTCAGCCCACTTGTCTTGGCCTCCAGTTTTATGAGCAGCATAAAAAAAGTCAACGATTGCTAACAAATCAGATAAAATGAAGCAGAATCTGTTTTCTGAGTCAGGAAATTCTTATTGTTATGTTATTGTTATATTACTACAAAAATTATTATTGTTATATTACTACAAAATCTGAAACCATAAAGGGTCCCTTGTAGAGGCTGAATATCCTTTTACACTGCCTGTTGTTACAGATCAGAAGTAGAGATGAATTTTAAAGGGTAGTCTCATTCACTTCTAAAGGCTTACTTCCAAAAACAAACATTCACTTTAGGCTATACCCAGCCTAGCCCATTTCCCAGACTCCTGAGCAGAATTGTGTCCCACTGGTCCACAGGAAATAAATATTCAGAATACAGAAGCAGAGCATGGCCAGGAACATGTATTATTCTATAAAAGTTCATATAAAGACAACTTCAACAAAATCTTTTGAAAACATTTAGATGAGAAGCTGCAACTTTTTATGCCTAATTCATGGCATCATTTAGTCTTGGAGAACAAACATTTACATGTGTGTCATTCCCATCTTCTGCTAACACAGCAGATATTTCTATCAGTTATTTTCTGTAGAGCTCTTCATGCAGTCAACTCCAATAAACCAGAGCATTATGCAAATTAAACGCTACTGATCATCCCTGGTCAAGTCCAACATATTTGATGTTGAAATTGTATGTCCTAGGGACCAAATTAACATAAATTTACTGAGTGTTTAATTACCAAAGTATTTTGTAGGGTTACATGGGATCACACTGGGGCATACCACGTGGTGTGTACCCTGGAGGAACTTTAATCAAAGAGGAGAAAGACATATGTTATCATCGTAAGGTGTTAAGTGACAGTTGGGTAAGATGGCCACGAGGGCCAGAAAGGGATTATGGATGAGAGAAAAGGGCTAGAAGATATAAAAAGTTTAAGGAGACAAAGAGCAGTAGTCAGAGAGTTTGACTAAGGAGGGGAGGAGTAGAGAAGCAAAACGTGATCCAGAGTGGAAGAGATAAGAGAATTGCGAGGAGGGGCTCCAGACTTAGTGATCACTGATCCTGAGGAGCAGATATTTACGCTCTGCTCCATTCGATGTTGCCTACTGGCTGTACGTGACTCCTTGCCACAGTCAGAAAGCTGGGTTCTGATGTTGGAGCCATAGATGCATTGGTGATTCTATAGGACTTAATAATATCAGGAATAGGCTTGGATTGTTTGCAGCTATATGTGTTTTTATAGAGAACAAATGGTAAAATCAAACTCATCCTTGTACATTCAGTTTTGTAAGATTGAAGAACACAAAAGCGTTTTTCTAAGACTGAATTAGGTACTAGACATAAAAATGTACCTTTGTAAAATGCACCATTTGCAAAAACTGGAAATACTTTTGCACCAACCTAATAATTAAATATTTATTGCATAGCTTTTGTGTGTGTGTTTTTTTTTAACTCACACAAATTAAGCATTCTTATTATGTATGTATGAGAGGAAACTAATGGTTCTTTCTATAATTTATAGAAATGACTTTTGTCATGGGACTTTTCTTGAAGCTATCATCTACTATGTTTAGTAGAGTACATTCACTATGTATTATAAAAGGGCCACTTATTAATGCAGCATAGAGAGTCTAGCTTCTGTTATAGGGAGTTAATTTTCTGAAAGTAGGTAAACCATGTTAATTTATAATAATTCCAAATAACTAAGATTATCTAATATTTTAACAAAAATATATTAATTCTATGAATGTGCTAAAATCAATTTCTATATTATTTGAACATAACTTGTCATAATCCCTGTTTTCTGACTGATATTTTCAACTAGTCTCACATTTTCCCAAAAAGGCACAATGTCAAATTGTATGCAACTGGATATAATCTGCAGAAGTGCTTAATTGGATCATTCTCTACTTGAAAGGAAATTTCTCACAATATAGCCAAAGTTACCTGTTTATTTAGTTTTAAAATCCTTAAAACATAAAGTACCGGATGACCTGACAAAGCATTTGGACAGATTTCCTACAGGGAACTCAGAGCTTAAATACAGTTACCAGGATTGCAGATGGTCAGTCTATATGAAAAAGTCTATCAAATTACTGATTTCTTCCCTAGGCAGATGGCAAACGGGCCTGGCAGAAGCTCAATTTTCAAGTTGTTTGTGTGTGTGTGTGTGTGTGTGTGTGTGTGTTGAAGAACAAGGTCTTTTACTCTGCAAGACAAAAATAGCTGCATATGTTACCTAGACCATATTTATCAGTACAACACTGAAGACTAATCCTTGAGCTTTGAAGATATGCAGGAAAAGAACACTTCACCGAACAACCAAAAATTGTAGGGCTGCTGTTTTACCTAAACTCTGGTCTAATTTTCCTATTAAAACTCAAAATAAGAAAATGGTGAGCACCTGAAAGAGTTGCAAGTTTATTTGATTGGTAAGAAAATTTGGAATTTAATATTAATTTTTATCCTTTGAAAACAGGATATTTGTTTTTTTCATTAGTGAGGGATAGTTTAGAATTTTATAATGTTAATTTACATCTTTCCACTTATAAGAATCAATATGTTTTTTTTTTTGTAACTCCTTGTTCCTTGCCTTTAAAAAAATACAGTTCTTTATTCAACTTGAGCTCACCCCTTCTGAAAAATAAATGAAAGACTTTTAAGGAATTGTTCATAGCAGAGAAGCACTAGAATTAATTGCACTCCTTTGCTTTATCTGTGCAGGATGTAATATTTTCATTAACTCATTGAGCTAGTAAAGCTTCTTGAAAGTTTCCATGTCAAAAAAAAAAAAAAAGCTTTTTCTCTTAAAATTATTCTGTCATCTGAGAAATCGTCTTAAAGATGAAGATTTTTCCGCCTCCTTCTTATGATCTACGACATGGCAAGTCAGCAAGCAAATTTCCAATCTAATTTCTGGTGGAATCTGTCCCAGGGAACAAGGTATTTTGAGAAGAAAACGAGTTAGACTTTGCTTGGGGCTAGATGTGAGTAAACCATCTATCTCCTCAGAAAATGGAAGACAGCCACTCATTTGACAGTGAAGGCTCAGTTCAACTGACAGGGCAGACAATGGGCAGAGCTGGAAAAGTGCATCTGGTGCATTAGTAAGTATCAGGATAATGAACAGAGTTCATAATTAAGCTTGTACTTAACAGCTCTTTGCCTTGGGTAATAATAACGATGACTTAAAGAAAAGCATCCTCCTTTCTTTCTCTCACTGTTCTCACAAATAAATGTAAAAATGTCAGAGTTGTCATCACCAGTAAAATTTGTCAGCCCTCTTCTTAATTAAAACCTTCTTTATAAACTTCACATTAGAATTTTTATCTTTATCATCTTCAAAAATTTTTAAATGCACTCTTTGGAAAAAAACACTATATAAATTCCCAAATAAGAACATATGTCAGCCTGATTACATGTTCTCAAGCAAATACTTAATTTTTATATGCCTATCCACAAGGAAAAAGAAACTTCTTAGAGGAACCTCATACAAATACTGTATTTTGATGAATAGAAACACTAAAATAAATTACATAACAGAAATGACATAATATGCTGCTCTGTAACATCTTTATTACATCATTAGAATATCTTTGCATAAAGATCAAGTTCCTTCTATTGGAGACAGAAGGGAAAGAGGGACATTAGCAGACAATTAGAAATAATGTTTTCACAAAACTAATATGTCCTAGTTTTATAAAATAAAGGTAAGATTTGAATTAAGTTTAAATAAAGAGAATTAGAATTCATAGTCAAGTGAAATAAAATGTGTAAGTTTTATTAAACAAGAAACCAACACATAAAAAATAGTAGCTGACAGAAAGTGATTCTTTTTTGTTGTGATAAGAATACTTAACATGAAAGCTACCCTCTTAACAAATTTTTAGATGTGCAATACATTACTGTTAACTATAGACCCAATGTTGTACAGCAGATCTCTAGACCTTAATCATCTTGCAGAACTGAACAATTACGCCCATTGAATAGCAACTTCCCATTTCCTCCTGCCCACAGCCCCTAACAACCATCATTCTACTCTCTGCTTTCATGTTTGATTTTAGATACTTCACATAAGTGACACTTCACAGTATTTGTCCTTCTATGACTTGCTTATTTACTTAGCATAATTTCCTCAAGGTTCATCCATGTTGTCATATGTACCAGAAATTTCTTCATTTTTAGGGCTGAATAATATTCGGTTTTATGTATATACCACATTTACTTTATCCATGCATCTGTTAATGGACATTTAGGTTGTATCCACATCTTGGCTATTGTGAATAGTGGTGGAATGAATGTGGAATAAATAAAGTATTTCTTTAAGATCTCAATTTGAATTCTTGTTAGAGGGTTATTTTAATATGGCAATTAGCCCCAGATCAAATGGACTATTTAAAAATTGTAGGTTCTGTATATTCAGTTTTCTACAAATTTTGCATGTGTTTTCATGGAAGAGTTTTTGATTGTTATATGGCCTATTGTTATAGGAGACAAGGCATTGGACAATATATGGATCAGAATTTTGGATCTCAAATTTCAGGTCAGGATTGCAGACCTCAAATTTCTGACATCCAGTAAGTAAGCAAATGCATAGTTGCTAATGTTGTTATTTTTGCTATTATAATCATCATCATGGTTGTTGCTGTAGTTGAAATTCAAGTATAACTGCTCCTTCTGTAGTCAAGTAATTTATGTGCTGTGGAACAAGGCAATTGAGTGAACTGTGTGGTGAGGAAGACAGGAGTATCTCCTCCCGTAATTATCTCCAGTTCCATTCTGAGTCAAAACACTATACAGGCTGAGAGAAAAGACTTTCGAAAAGTTTCGGTCTTCAGTACTGGCTCCTGTCCTTATGAGCCATCTGACTTTTGGCAGGTTGGCTATACTTTTTGGGCTTCAATTATTTTATATGTAAAAAAGAGGATCATGATAATACCTACCTTGTAGGGAGATAGAAATAAATAAAGGAAGCAAGCATGTAAGGAGCTTAGGTAGACTGGCTTCTGGTAAAAATTTAATAAATGATACACATTCTACTTGAACTACATGAAAATGTTTCCTATTACAAGAAAAGGTTATTATCTTTTACATATCATTCACCCTGCTGATTAACAAGGTATATGAAAAAGATAAAATATACTAATGAATCATCGTGGGAAAATGATAGGAAAAAAACTTCTTTTGTTGATACTTGGATTTTGTGTCAGAAAAGAACATTATTGTCAGCAACCCAGTCAAATACCAAGGTACTGGAGACCTTGTCCTAGCTTTGGGGACACAATAAACACTAACCCTGTGAGCCAGCACGAGAGAACTGAGTTAAAGCATCTTTGTCATTGGGGTTGGACTCTTGATTATTTGGATTTTTTTTACAAGTATGATAGCTTGAAATATTGCTCAGGGATGTGCTGACACACCTCATAATAGAGAGTATTTGGTATCTGTCTCTGTAAGGGCAAAACATCCCATGGTGAGTTATTCTATTCCAGCTGTTGCCTCAATCCAACCTAGCTAATTGCTGGCCACTGACACTTCAAGGCTAGCGTAGTCTGCCTGCTCTCTTCTTTCACCCCTGATTTCCTTTTATTCTGACTATTCTATATTCCTACTCGTTGCCTACAAGGCCAATCTAGCTCTGCTGAACTGAGCATTTGATCCACCCTGCCAAAGCTTTTGCCCAAACTTGTAAAATTTCTAACATAAAGTGCAAGTACCGCAAAAGATAGTTCATTTCCTACTCACCTTCCTCACGATGATCCTTTATTACAATTCATCTCTTATACATTCTTGGCAACCTTGCCCCTCTGCCCCTATGTCCTACTTGCTGGCACAAAGTCAACCTTAGTTAAATCTACCACTTTACATATCCCACACCTACGACAAAGTAGCTCAATGAAGCTGGAGAAAAATGCACAGTTACAACTTCATTCACAATGCAATTACATTTGCAATTATGTTTTCACCACCAAATATATCAGCCTACCTTCATCTAAACATGCATATTCACCATTCCTTCTGGTCTTCACTGAGTTCAACCTTTTCATTCGTGCAGCTTGCCACTTCACATCTCATCATTTCAAGCATTTTGCTTTTACAATTATTTACTCTTCTGCATCATCAAATTTTCCCATCTATTCCATCATTCTGATCAGCGTATGTTTGCTGTACTATTTCCCACATTTAAATAGAAGGCTTCCTTTATCTATAACCTCTTCTGGCTGCCATTGAAATTGTTTGCCTCCCTTACAGTGATTTCTTTTTATATATAATGATGTTCCTTATAAAAATTTGCTTATTATTCCTACTTTTTCAACTCCATTCTGTTTTGATCCAGCTTCAGTAAGATTTGACTCTCCTCTCCACTGAATCTAATCTTATCAAAGATCTCTATATTGCCAAATTCAATGGTCAATTCTCAGTCTGCATCTAATTTGATTTTCAGGAGTTCTTGAAAACATTTGACCACACTACCTTCCTCAATGACTTTATTTACTTGCAATTCAGGAAACCAAGCTTTTCCCAGTTTAATCCTTTTCCCATAGATATACGGTTTCAGTCTCTGTTGGTGTATCTATCTTCTTTATTTTGGTTATTTCCAATTTTAGGGGATGCTCCAAGATGCTGTCTTCAGCCACTCTCTCTCTAGGTGGCTTTAATTTTTTTTGTTTCCCAAATGTGTGTTTTCAGTTTTGGCCTCTGAGCTTCAAACTAAAATTTTTCAACATCTCCATCTGGAAATCTAATTATTTCAAAATTAATAAGCCCAAAATAAAGCTCTTTTGTCTCCTCTCTATACAAACATTTGTCCCAAGGTTTTACAGACTCATAAATGGCATCTCTATTGTTTCAGATGCTCAAGTAAGACATCTTGAAGTCACCCTTGAACAAATATATAAATCCTCACACTTTGTATTGAATTAATTAGCCAATCCCTGTGGCACTATATTGAAAATATAAATAAATAAATAAATAAACAAACAAACAAATAAATACATATGTACATGTCTTGGATCTGACCTCATCATCTTCTAGGCTACTATGCTGGTTCAATTCATAATCATTCCTAATCTGGACTTCTAAGTTGCCCCCCTGAACTCTTGGCTTTCTGCAGTCTCTTCTCCACACAGCAGCCAGGGTGATTTTATTAAAGATTAAATTGCATCATGTCACTCCTCTGCTTAAATCATGCTAATAAAATTAGAATACAGTTCTAACTTCTTACTGTGGTAAACAAGGCCCCTCATGATCTGGTCTTTAATTACTTTAATAACCTTACTTGCTATTCCTCCTTCTTGTTACTCTGCTTCAGCTATGCCAGATTTCCTGCTATTCTGCCAACATAACAAGCTTGTTCTTGCTTCAGGGATTCATATACGCTATTCCTTCTGTTAGGGTATACTTTGCCCAGGTCTTCACACAGAACGTCACCCCCTCATTTGTCAAGTTTCTATTCAAATGTTGCCTCCTCGGAGGGTCTTTCTTGATAGCATCAATGATATAAATATGTGCACACTAAAAGTTGTGTTTTAATAAAGTAATTTTTAAACAGAGACACATGTGACCTATTTGGGGAAGTATGTTTTATCTCCCTCAAATATATATTTTTAAATACGTTGCCATTTTTAAAGACATTCTTCATATAATGATGAGATCCATCACTGCTACATGAAGACTATTTCTACCCTGAAAGCTGAACTTAAGTTGATGTCATTTTTTAATTTCAAAAATTCACAATTAATATTTCCAGTGTCTCAGAATATATACAAATCATCAATATAAATTTGCAGGTAGGAAATACAATAGTTTGAATTTATAAAAGTGTCTGGGTTACAAGACTGTCAAATAATAAATAATAAGATACATAACTTCAGATGCTGGCACTAAAATTTATATTTAAGAGACCCAGAGTAGGCAAAAGAATCCTGAAAAAGAACAAAGTTGAAGGACTTGCACTTCCCCATTTCAAAGTTTACTGTAAAGCTACATAATCAAGACAATGTACGACTTACAGAAAAATTGACATATAGGCAATGGAATAGAACTGAGAGCCCAATGCTAAACTGTTACATTTATAATCAATTTATTTTGGGCAAGGGTGTCATGACAATTCAATGGAAAAAGAGTAGTTTTTTCAACAAATGATTTTGGGACAAATAGATACTCACATGCAAAAGAGGAAGTTGGACCCCCTCCCCACACCATACACAGAAATTAATTCAAACTGGATCATAGGCCTAAATGTAAGAGCTGAACTATAAAATTCTTCGAAGAAAATACAGGCATAAGTCTTCATGACCTGGGATTAGGCAAAAGTACCAAGCACAAAAGAAAAAAATATATAAATTGGACTTTATAAAAATAAAAAGTTTTTGTGCTTCAAAAAATATCAGGAAAATGAAAAGACTACCCTCAAATTGGAGAAAATATTTGAAAATCATATATCTGATACGGGATTTGTATCTAGAATACATAAGAAACTCTTACAACTTAATAATAAAAAGACACATAACCCAACTAAAAACAAAACTTAAACCCGAATAGACATTTCTCCAAAGAAAATTTACAGATGGCCAATAAACACATGAAAAGAGTCTCAGCAGTGCTCAGACCCACTAGGATGGTTGCGGAGAAAAAAAGACACAAAGTAAGAGATATTGGTGAGGAGCTGACGAAACTGAAACTCTCATAATCTGCCCATGGGAATGTAAAATAATGCAGCTGTTTTGGAAAATAGTCTTGCAGTTTCCCAAAGGTTAAACACAGAGGCGCCATGTGACCCAGAAATTCTACTTCTAGCATATGTCTACACAAAGCTTTTACATAAATGTACATATAGCCATGAACTGCATAATGATGTTTCAGTCAACAATGTACCACATATATGATGGTGGTTCCAAAAGATTATGATAAAGCTGCCCTTTACATGTGTGCCATTTTTTCATTATTTATGCCTTATTTTTACTGTACCTTTTCTATGTTTAGATATACAAATACCATTGTGTTGTAATTGCCTACAGCATTCAGTACAGTAACATGTACAGGTTTGTAGCATAAGAGCAATAGGCAATACCATATAGCCTAGGTGTGTAGTAAGTTATATCATCTAGGTTTGTGTAAGTACCGTCTATGGTGTTGGCATAACAACAAAATCACCTAATAATGCATTTCCCAAAACATCATCTTGTTTCATGACTGTAATAGCCAAAAAGTGGAAACAACCCAAATATAGATCAACTGATGAAGTAATGAATAAAATGTGGTATATGTATACAATGGAATACTATTCAGACATAAAAAGAAACAAAATACTGCCACATGCTACAGTGTGGATAAACCTGGAAAATATTATTCTAAGTGAAGAAGCCATTCACAAAGGCAACATATTGTATGATTCAGTAAGTAAATTACTGGTTGCTTAGAACTGCAGTGTGCCTAAGAGGGAATAGGTAATGAATACTGATGAGTGTGATTCTTTTCTTTTGGAGATGATAAAAATGTTCTAAAGTTGATTGTGGTGATGATTTCACAACTCTGTGAACACACTGAAAACTCATTGAAATACATATGTTAAATGAATAAGTTGTATAGTTGTGAGTTATATCAATAAAGTTGTTAAAAACAAAAAATAAGCACAAAATGTTAAAATTAAAATTTAAAATTTAAACAACACATCTTGGATATGTCATTATAGGTTTAATTGTTTATTTTCCAACTTTATAGCTTTTTGTATTGCATAAATTTTTATAATAACAATGTTAAAATCATATAAGATAGTTATTTCTAGTTTGGAAAATATTAATTTACTCAAGTATTTACTGTTTATCTGTTAGAAACAACAGATATTACCAAATAAACATTAATTATTAAGAAAACTAAGAACAAAGATGATTTGAATCTTGCTTTGTTTCCTTTCTTTAGTTTATTTATGTTACTTAAATTTATGAGTTTCTTTCATTTATTTATTTATTTTTGAGATGGAGTCTCACTCTGTCACCCAAGCTGGAGTGCAGTGGTGCTATCTCAGCTCACTGCAACCTCTGCATCCTGTGTTCAAGTAGTTCTGCCTCAGCCTCCCTAATAGCTGAAATTACAGGCACCTGCCACCACACTGGGCTAATTTTTCTTATTTTTAGTAGAGACAGAGTTTCACCATGTTGGCCAGGCTGGTCTCAAACTCCTTATCTGAAGTGATGCACTTGCCTCAGCCTCTCAAAGTGCTGGGATTATAGGCATAAACTGTATAGAGTGGCTCATACCTATAATCCCAGCACTTTGAGAGGACTTAACTTTATGAATTTCTTGTAACTTATTCAACTAACAATATGTCTTTATAAGTTTTAAATTAACGCTAGCATATTTAGTTCTCATTAAAATATACTTATTAGGTTGCAGATCTCTTTGGGATTATTTATCTATTTAATTCCAACAAACCAATTAGATTTCTGGTCCTTGTTTATTAAAATTGAAAATCCATTTTATATTTAACAGATATTATATATAGTAATTATAACTCCTTCAATTTTTATTTAAAAGTTAGCTTAAAGGATATTTAGCTTAAAGTCTACAGCACAAGTTTATAACAGTGGTCCCCAACCTTTTTGGCACCAGGGACCATTTCACGGAAGACAATTTTGCACGGTTGGGGATGGTTTCAGGATGAAACTACTTCACCTCAGATTATCAGCCTTTAGATTCTCATAAGAAGCAGGCAACCTACATCCCTCGCATGCTCAGTTCACAATAGGGTTCAGTTTTTTTGAGAATCGAATGCCATCACTGATCTGACAGGATGTGGAACTCAGGCAGCAATGCTCTCTGGCCTGCAGCTCACGTCCTGCCGTGTGGCCAGGTTCCTAACAGGCCATGGACCAGTAGTGGTTAGCAGTAGGGTTGGAGCCCCCTGTGTTATAGGATACATATAAACAAGAAAAAAGTTACTATAGTGAAGCAAATTAACATATCCATCATCTAACGTAGTTAATCACTTTTGTTGTTTCTATGGCAAGAGCAGCTAAAAGCTACTAATTTATCATGAATACCATATTTAATATAATTTTATTACTTATAGCCATCTCACACATTAGATCTCTAGATTTTTTTTTTTTAGACAGAGTCTCGCTCTGTCACCCAGGCTGGAGTGCAGTGGCATGATCTCAGTTCATTGCAACCTCCACCTCCTGGGTTTGAGTGATGCTCCTGCCTCAGCCTCCTGAACAGCTAGGATAACAGGCCTGCTCCACCAGGCTTAGCATTTTTTTTTTTTTTGTATTTTTAGTAGAGACAAGATTTAACCATGTCAGCTAGGCTGGACTCAATCTCCTGAGCTCAAATGATTCACCTGCCTTGGCCTCTCAAAGTTCTGGGATTACAGGTGTGAGCCACCTAGCCTGGCCTAGACTTCTTTTATCCTGCATATCTGCTACTTTCTATCCTCTGACCTACATGTCTCCATTTCCTCTCCATTTCCATCTACCCAAACCCCATTGGGTAACTACTCTTCTGTCTCTGCATGTTTGATTTTTTTTTTTCAGATTGCAAATGTAAGTGAGATCATGTGCTATTCTTTATGTGTCTGGCTTATTTGACTTCCACACTCATCTGAGTCTTCCAAACTCATCTGCATAGTGGCAAATGGTGAGATCTCATTCTGTTTTAGGCCTGAATAATTTTACTGCATATATGTGTCACAGCTTCTTTATCCATTCATCCACCAGTGGACACTTACAAAGTCCATAGTCCAAGTCCCATCTGAGACAAGGCAAGTCCCTTCCACCTATGAGCCTGTAAAATCAAAAAAAGGTTAGTTACTTCTAATATGCAATCAGGGTTCAGACATTGGGTAAATACATTCCAAGAGGGAAAAATCAGCCAAAATAAAGGGGCTACATGTCCCATGCAAGTCCAAAATCCATCATGGCAGCCATTAAATCTCATAACTTCAAAATAACCTCCTTTGACTATGTCTCACATCCAGACCATATTTATGCAAGGAGTGGGCTCCCAAGGCCTTGGGCAGCTCTGCTTCTGTCTCCCTGCAGGGTACCACCACCTCAGCTACTTTCACAGGCTGGCATTGAATGCCTGAGTGCATTTTCCAGGTGCATGGTGTAAGCTTTCAGTGGATCTACCAACTGGGGATCTGGAAGATGGTGATCTTCTCACAGCTCCACTAGGGAATGCCCCAGTGGGAACTCTGTGTGGGAGCTCCAACCCCACATTTCTTCTCCACACTGCCCTAGTAGAGGTTCTCTATGAGGGCTCTGCCCTGCAGCAGACTTCTGCCTGGATATACATACATACATCCTCTGAAACCTAGGTAGAGGCTCCCAAACCTCAACTTTTGTCTGATGCACACCTGCAGTCATAATACCACATGCAAGATTGGGACTTGCAACCTCTCGAGCAGCAGCCTGCGACATATCTGGGGCCCTTTTATCCACAGCTGGAGCTGGGACAGCTGGAATACAGAGTATTATGTCCCAAGGTTGTGCGGGGCAGCGGAGTCCTTGGGCCTGTCCCACAAAACCATTCTTCCTTCCTAGACCTTCAGCTTGTGATGAGAGGGGCTGCCATGAAGATCTCTGAAATGTCTCCAAGGCATTTTCCCCATTGTCTTGGCTATTGCAATAACATTTGGTCCCTTTTCATTTGTGCAAATTTCTCCAACCAGCTTGAATTTCTCCTCAGAAAATGGGTTTTTCTTTTCTATCACAAGCCCAGCCTGCAAAGTTTTCAAACTTCTACATTCTGCTTCCCTTTTGAATATAAACTCCAGTTTCAGATTATCTCTTTGCTCACAAATATAAGCATATGCAATTAGAATCAGCTAGGCTATATCTTGAACACTTTGCTGCTTAGAAATTTCTTCCACCAGATACCCTAAATCATCTCTCTCAAGTTCAAAGTTTCACAGATCTCTAGGGCAAGGGCACAATGCTGCCAGTCTCTAGCTAAAGCATAGCAAGAGTCACCTTTACTCTGCTTCCCAATAAGTTCCTCATCTCCATCTGAGACCACCTTAGACTGGACTTTATTGTCCATATCACTACAATGTAACAAGTCTCTAGGAAGTTTCAAACTTTCCTTCATGTTTCTGTCTTCTTCTGAGCCCTCTAAACTGTTTCAACCTCTGCCCATTACCCAGATCCAAAGTTGCTTCCACATTTTCGGGTATCTTTAAAGCAAATCCCCTCCCTCCTGGTACAAAGTTTCTGTTTTCTTCCACATTGCTATAAAGAACTGCTTGAGACTGGGTAACTTCTGGAACAAAGAGGTTTAGTTGACTCACAGTTCCATAGGCTGTTCAGGAAGCATGGCTTGGGAGGCTTCAGGAAACTTACAATCATGGTAGAAGGTGAAGGGGAGGCAAGCATATCAGGAGAGATAAAGTGAAGGGGGAAGTGCAACACACTTTTGAACAAGATTTCCTGAGAACTCACTATCATGAGAACTTCAAGGAGGAAGTTCACCACCATGATTCAATCACCTCCATCGGCCCCTTCCTCCAACACTGGAGATTACAATTTATCATTAGATATGAGTGGAAACACAGAACCAAACCATATCAGACATTCTAAGCAAGTTGGCTTTTACTATTAATTAGATGGGAAGCTACTGAAAGGTTTTGAGAAAAGAATTGCATGATCAAAGAAATCACTGTAGCTGTTGTGCTGAGAATAATAATGAGAGTGGAAGCAGAGAGAACAGTTAAAAGGGTATTGTGGTAAACTAGGCAAGAGATGCTGTGTTACAGACTAAAGGTGTTTTGAGATTATGATAAGTGATCAAATTCTAAATGTATTTGAAAGTTAGAAACAACAGGATATCTCAGTGGATTGGGTGTGGAATATGAGAGAAGGAGCAGACAGGAATATAGCCACGTTTTTTTGTCTGATTGACTGGAAGCATGGAATTGGCAAGAAATGTTTGCTTCTAGGAGAAATAGGCTCAAGAGGTTTTTTAAAAATGAGGTAAATAGACACAAGTTTATATGCTAATAGTAGTATCAGCCAGTTTAGAGTAAGTTACATTATGAGAATAAGTGACCCTGAAATTTTAGTGGCTTGCTACAAAATGGTTTATTTCTTGTTCATACTATGTGTTCATTACTGATTTAACTACATCTCTGTCATGTTGGGTTTACTCTGGGATCCAGGTTGAAAGAGAACTCTCCATCTGGGCGGTTACTTTCATCATGGAAGAGGGAAAGGAGAACGTGGCAGAACCACTCAATGAGACTTAACACTTCCACTTAGAAGTGGTACATAACAACTCTTCTCACATTTAATTGGCCAAACAAGTCACATAGTGATACCTGAAGTCAATGGTAAAAAGTGCATAATAGTTAATAAATGAACTGGAAATAGCTAATAAAAAGCAGGGGTCAGAGAGGAGAAATGAACTTGAGAAGGGGAAAAGTATTCCCAACAATATAATCTACCACTAGGATGTTTCAGTAGAGAATGGAAAGTTAATAATGCAGAAGAGAGATAATTACTAGAGTGAGGTCCTTGAAAATGTGTAAGTGGATTGAATATAGTGTCCAAGTGAGGGGATTTGCTTTAGATGGAACAAAATTAGTTCTTTATTAATGGTTCTCAAGTGTAGTACTTCTATTAGCAACATCAGCACCATCAGGGAAGCTTTTTGAAATACACATTCTCAGGCCCTGGCCCGAAATCTACTGAATCAGAGATTCTGGCAATGGTGCCCAATAATCTGTGATCTATTGAGTCCTCTAGTTAATTTAGATGCATACCAAATTTGAAAACCACTGTTCTTTAGCAACAGATGGGAAAACAGAGTAAGTGTACAGATTATTATAGATAGATAGATAGATAAAGAAGTGAAGAAATTCTAGTAAAAGTACTTCTCTGTTTGGCAAAATTTTTTTCACAAAGCAGAAATTAAGGCTAAAAATAATAGTCAAGGAGGAGATTTTAGAGATTTAAGAAGAAAGTGTAATAATCATTATGTAGATTGGAAGAGCTAATAGATTGCGATTCTTGGAAGCATCTATGGCCCACTTAAGGGCCACAGTCATGTACTTAGCAGGGAAAATGGTCAGGACAATGGTATATTTTCTTCAGCTATACTCAGCACTGTGGGTGCATGCACAGAGTAGAAGAGCTCTATTTATTCGGGTGTGATTTTGTAGGTTAGTATAGTGGAACAAGAAAGGGGCAAGAAAGTTGAGGTGGTATGCCAGATTATTATAATAATTGAGCATGAAATTTAAACTTGATAAAGAGAAAATAGAAGATAAGTGGAAATGAGGTACAGTTAGAAGGTGGTTGGATGAATTGGTTGGAGGTCCCAGATGCTTGGAAATAGAATTAGAAGAAATGAGCTGGAAATAGCTAATAAAAAGCAGTGGTCAGAATGAAAGAGAAATGAACTTGAGACTATGGTGGATGTAGCTGCTTTTAGCAATGACAAGGCACAGACAATGACTATGGGGATGAGTCTCTAGTAAAAGAGGACATAATATCATTAGAAAAGAGAAGGTCAAGAAACTGAGAAGCCAAATTATTGGAAGGAAAATCTATATGTATATCAAAATTACCAAAACTTAAGAGAAATGCTGGAAATAATAAAAGTTAAAATCAGAGGGAAATGAGGTGGGATCTGGTGTTCAGTTTGATGACAGTAACAGTGAAAGGTAAATGATGTAATCTAATAACATGAGATTTGTATTTTTAGGGAGGAAGGTGATGAAAAAGCTGCTCTTTAAAAACATGCTACCATTAGTGGAACTTTTCATAAGAATGTGCACTAAGATCTATGATTTGCATTATTAAGGTCTAGCTATATAAATTAATACAGGCTATTTCTTCTTTTAGTATATCCAGCATTCAAAAAAAGCAGATATTTTTAAAACCTAATTAATCAAAAGAGAAAAGCAGAAAAAAAATCAAAAAATTCCATATCATTATTTTCAGAAATAAAAACATGTAATAGCCTAAAATCGTCCTTTTTTAAGTACAATTATTTGCCTGCTGAAAGTCCTTTTAATAAGATCCAATACCCAGTTTTCTTCTTACTATCTTACTACCTTATTCTTACTACATTATGGGATCTTAATTCACTATTTGATTGGTAACAGGGTCTACATCACCTACTTTAGGAGGCATTTTGAGGTAAGCAGCTTTGAGGAAAAACAGACTATATCTTCTATTCAGTCACATGGATTTGGAAAAGTTGTTTAACTCCCATAAGTGTCAGTTCCCCAAATGTACAAAGGGCATTATGATACCTTATAAAAACTATCTACACATAGGGCCAAGATGGCCAACTAGAAGTAATGGTGATCAGAGACTCCCATCAAAAAGATCCAAAACAATGTGCAAATTATGCACTGGCAACTGAGGTATCCAGGTTCTGTCCATTAGGCCTGCTTAGGTAGCTGGCATGACCCAAGGTGAGGAAGCAAGAGCAGTGTGGTATGGTGGCCCACCTGAGAGCCACACGGGCAGGAGAGCCCTCACTCCCAGTCAAGGGAGGCAGTGGGTGATTGTGCTGCCTAGCCTGGGAAACCATGCTTTTTCTATCACCACTGCTGTGACTGCCTGCAGTCTAAGCCCTCTGAGTTCCTTGGGGAAGGTGGGGCAGCCAACACTGTATATGCAGAACTTCCTTGCAGGAACACCAATTCCAGCCAGGGGCTCAGGGTCAGGACTTTGATCTCCCTAATCCTGAACCCCTAGGAGGAGGTGTGGCTGTAGTCTCAGCAAACCAGCACAATTAGCCATTTCTCCTGCTAGCTCTGAGGAATCTGGGCAGCCCAGATGAGTGGGTTTCCCCCCAGCAAAGCACATCTCCACCAAGAGACACCCAAAATGCCTCAATAAATGGGTCCTGCTTACTGTGCCATCCAACTTGGTGAGAACCCCCAACAAAGGCTGTCAGACATCCTATACAGGAGCATTCCTGGGAGGTCAGAGATCACAGAGGAAGGAGCAGGTACCCACCTTTGCTGTTCTCCAGCCTCCTCAAGTGACATCTGCAGGTGTGGGAGTGAACCACATGAATAGGGCCTGAAGTGAAACCCCAGAAAACTGCAGCAGCCCTACAGAAAAGGGACCTGACTAAAGGCAAACAAGCAGAAAGCAACAACAAGAGCATCACAAAAAAAAGTCCCACAAAAACCTCATCCAAGGATCAGCAGCCTCAAAGATCAAAACTAGACAAACTCATGAAGATGAGAAAGAATCAACAACAAAAAAAATGCTGAAAACCTAAAAGGTGAAAGTGCCTCTTCTCCAGATGATCACAACACCTCTCCAGCAAGGGTGCAGAACTGTACAAAGGATGAGATAGACTAATTGATAGAAGTAGGCTTCAGAAGGTGGCTAATAACAAACTTTGCTGAGGTAAAAGAGCATATTCTAACCCAATGCAAAGAGGCTAAGAACCTGATCGAAGATTAAAGGAGCTGCTAATTAGAATAACCAGTTTAGAGAGGAACATAAATAACCTGATGGAGCTGAAAAATACAGCAAGAGAACTTCGTGAAGCATACACAAGTATCAATAGCTGAATTGATCAAGTGGAAGAAACAATATCAGAGATGGAAGATTATCTTGCTAAAATAAGGCAGGCACACAAAATTAGAGAAAAAAGAATGAAAGGGAATGAACAAAACCTCTGAGAAATATGGGAATATGTAAAAAGACTGAACCTACAACTGATTGGAGTATGTGAAAGAGATAGGGAGAATGGAACCAAGTTGGAAAACACACTTCAGGATGTTATCCAGGAGAACTTCCCCAACCTAGCAAGATTGGCCAATAATCAAATTCAGGAAATACAGAAAGCCCCACTAAAATACTGTATGAGATGACCCACCCAAAGACACATAATTATCAGCTACTCCAAGGTTGAAATGAAGAAAAAAATGTTAAGAGAAGCCAGAGAGAAAGGTCTGGTTACCTACAAAGGGAAGCCCATCAGACTATCAGTGGATCTCTCAGCAGAAACTACAAGCCAGAAGACAGTGGGAGCCAATAGCCAACATTCTTAAAGAAAAGAATTTCCTAAAGGCCCAGAATTTCCTATCTGGCCAAACTAAGCATCATAAGTGAAGGAGAAATAAAATCTCCTTTCCAGACAAGCAAATGCTGAGGGAAGTCATCACCACCAGGCCTGCCTTGCAAGGGCTCCTGAAGGATATGAAATATGGAAAGGAAAACCCAGTACCAGCCACTGCAAAGCACATGAAAATATAAATACCAATGACACTATGAAGAAACAGCATCAACTAGTGTGCAAAATAACCAGCTACCATCATGATGGCAGGATCAAATTCACACATAAAAATATTAACCTTAAATGTAAATGGACTAAATACCCCAATTAAAAGACACACACTGGCATATTGGATAAACAGTCAAGACCCATTGGTATGCAGTATTCAAGAGACATATCTAGTGTGCAAAGATTTGCATAGGCTCAAAATAAAGGAATGGAGGAACATTTACCAAGCAAATGGAAAGTAGAAAGAAGCAGGGTTTGCAATTCTAGTCTCTGACAAAACTGATTTTAAACCAACAGATATCAAAGAAGACAAAGAAGGACATTACATAATGGTAAAGGGATCAATTTAATGAGAAGTGCTAACTATTCTAAATATATATGCACCCAACACAGGAGCACCCAGATTCATAAAACAAGTTCTTAGAGACCTACAAAGAGAACTGGACTCCTACACAATAACAGTGAGAGAGTTTAATATCCCACTGTCAATATTAGATAGATCAATGAGATGGAAAGTCAACAAGAATATTTAGGACTTAAACTCAGCTCTGGATCAAGTGGACCTAATAGATATCTACAGAACTCTCTACCCCAAAACAATAAGGTATACATTCTTCTTAGTGCCACATGGCACTTACTCTAAAATTGGCCACATAATTGGAAGTAAAACACTTCTCAGCAAATACAAAAGAACTGAAATCATAGCAAACAGTCTCTCAGACCACAGTACAATAAAATTAAAGTCAGGATTAAGAAACTCACTCAAAAACCACACAGCTATACGGAAATGGAACAACCTGCTCCTGAATGACTCCTGGGTAAATAATGAAATTAAGGTAGAAATCAAGAAGTTCTTGGAAACCAATGAGAACAAAGAGACAACATACCACAATCTCTGGGACACAGGTAAAGCCATATTAAGAGGGAAATTTATAGCACTAAATGCCCACATCAGAAAGCTAGAAAGATATGAAGTAGACACTCTAACACGACAATTAAAAGAACTAGAGAAGCAAGAGCAGACAAATACAAAAGCTAGCAGAAGACAAGAAATAACTAAGATCAGAGCAGAACTGAAGGAGACAGAGACATGAAAAACCCTTCAAAAAATGAATGAATCCAGGAGCTGGTGTTTTTTTTTTTTTTTTGAAAAAATTAATAAAATAGACCACTAGCTAGACTAATAATGAAAAGACACAAATAGACAAAATTAAAAATGATAAGGGGATATCACACTCACCCCACAGAAATACAAACTACCATCAGAGAATACTATAAACACCTCTTTGCAAATAAACTAGGAAATCTAGAAGAAATGGATGAATTCCTGGACACATACACCACCCCCCCAAGATTGAACCATGAAGAAATCAAATCCCTGAATAGACCAATAACAAGTTCTGAAATTGAGGTAGCAATTAATAGCCTACCATCCCCCCAAAAAAGCTTAGGACCAGATGGATTCACAGCTGAATTCTACCAGAGGTACAAAAAGGAGCTGATACCATTCCTTCTGAAACTATTTGAAAGAATTGAAAAGGAAGGACTCCTCCCTAACTCATTGTATGAGGCCAGCATCAACCTGATACCAAAACCTGGCAGAGATACAAGAAAACAGAAGAAAACCTCGGGCCAATATCCCTGAAGAACACTGATACAAAAGTCCTCAATAAAATCCAGCAGCACATCAAAAAGTTTATCCACCATGATCAAGTAGACTTTATCCCTGGGATGCAAGCCTGGTTCAAAGCACAAAATCCATAAACATAATCCATCACATAAACAGAACCAATGACAAAAATCACATGATTATCTCAATAGATGCAGAAACTACCATTGATAAAATTCAATATCCTTCATGTTAAAAATTCTCAATAAACTAGGTGTTGATGAAACATATTTCAAAATAACAAGATCTATTTATGACAAATGCACAACCAAAAGTATACTGAATGGGCAAAAACTGGAAGCATTTCCTTTGTAAACTGACACAAGACAAGAATGCCTTCCCTCACCACTCCCATTCAACATAGTACTGGAAGTTCTTGCCAGGGCAATTAGGCAAGAGAAAGAACTAAAAGGTATTCAAATAGGAAGAGAGGAAGTCAAATTGTCTCTGTTTGCAAATGACGCGATGCTAGAAAACCCCATCGTCTCAGCCCAAAAACTCCTTAAGCTGATAAGCAACTTTAGCAAAGCCTCAGGATACAAAATCAATGTGCAAAAATCACAAGCATTCCTACACACCAAAAATAGACAATCAGCTAAATCATGAAGGAAGTCCCATTCACAATTGCTATAAAGAGAATAAAACACCTAGAAATACAGCTAACAAAGGATGTGAGCGACCTCTTCAGGGAGAACTACAAACCACTGCTCAGGGAAATGGAAGACACAAACAAATTGAAAAACATTCCAACCTCATGGATAGGAATGCTCAATATTGTGAAAATGGCCATACTGCCCAAAGTAATTTATAGCTTCAATGCTATTTCCATCAAACTGCCATTGACATTCTTCACAGAATTAGAAAACACTACTTTAAAATTCACAGGAAACCAAAAAGGAACTCACATAGCCAAGACAATTCTAAGCAAAAAGCACAAAAGCGGAGGCATCATGCTACTTGACTTTAAACTATGCTACAAGGCTATAGTATAGTAACCAAAACAGCATGGTACTGGTACCAAAACAGACATATAGACCAATGGAACAGAATAGAGACATGAGAAATAAGACCTCACATCTGCAGCCATCTGCAATAAATCTGACAAGAACAAGCAATGGGGAAAGGATTTCCTATTTAATAAATGCTGCTGTGAAAACTGGCTAGCCATATGCAGATAACAGAAACTGGACCCCTTCCTTACTTGTACCTGTTACAAAAATTAACTCAAGATGGTTAAAGACTTGAACATAAAACCTTAAACCATCAAAAACCCTAGAAGAAAACCTAGGCTATACCATTCAGGACACAGGCGTGGGCAAAGACTCCATGACTAAAATGCCAAAAGCAATTGCGGCAAAAGCCAAAATTGATAAATGGGATCTAATTAAGCTAAAGGGCTTCTTCACAGCAAAAGAAAGTATCATCAGAGTGAACAGGCAACCTACAGAATGGGAGAAAATGTTTGCAAACTATCCATCTGACAAAGGGCTAATATCCAGAATCTTTAGGGAACTTAAACAAATTTACAAAGAAAAAAACAAACAACCCCATGAAAAAGTGGGCCAAGGATACGAACAGACACTTCTCAAAAGAAGGCATTCATGTGGCCAACAGACATGTGAAAAAAAGCTCATCATCATTGATCATCAGAGAAATGCAAATTAAAAGCACAATGTGATGCCCTCTCACACCAGTCAGAATGACGATTATTAAAAAGTCAAGAAATAACAGATGCGGCTGTGGAGAAACAGGAGTGCTTTTACGTTGTTGGTGGGAATATAAATTAGTTCAACCATTGTGGAAGAGAGTATGGTGATTCCTCAAGGATCTAGAACCAGAAATACCATTTGACCCACCAATCCTAGTACTAGATATATTCCCAAAGGAATATAAATCATTCTATTATAAAGATACATGCCTGCATATGTTTTCTGCAGCACTATTCACAACACAAAGACGCAGAGCCGACCCAAATGCTCATTAATGATAGATTAGATAAATAAAATGTGGTACATATACACCATGGAATACTATGCAGCCACAAAAAGGAATGAGATCATATCCTTTACAGAGACAGAGATGAAGCTGGATGCCATCAGCCTCAGCAAACTAACAGAGGAGCAGTAAACCAAACACTGCATGTTCTCACTTATAAGTGGGAGTTGAACAATGAGAACACATGGACACAGGGAGAAGAACGATACACAGTGGGGCCTGTCAGGAGGGGAGTGAGAGGAGGGAGAGCATTAGGACAAATAGCTAATGCATGTGAAGCTTAAAACCTAGATGACAGGTTAATAGGTGCAGCAAGCAACCATGGCACACGTGTACCTATATAACAAACCTGCACACCCTGCACATGTATCCTGGATCTTAAAGTAAAAAAAGAAAAAATACATAATATTTTGTTTTGAACTGGATCACAGTTAAATTTCTCATAACTTTCTAAATTTCTTATGTTGGTTTTATGAGTTAAATAAATTATCATTGCTTTTGTAAAATGTTTAAATTTACATATAAGAATGTATATATGTGTGTACACATATATAAACAAAACGTTTGTAATTGTATTCATGAAGAACAAAAACTATCTACTTTTTTTCCTAGAGCAGGATGGTCTTATACCTCTAATTCTGCCTCCAAAAATACATGAATTTGAGCTCTTCTACCATAATATTATGTGCCCAGCAATCTCCTAGAAGGCATGAATGTTTGTAGTTTAGCTTTGTCATTGTGTAGTATTTAGGTGACTAGAAACATAGGCCCTGAAAGCATTTCACTCTGCGAGAGTCATACTAGACGCCTTTAAACACAGGCTCTCTAGTGATGAAGAGGGAGCTTCCCTGGTAAGTTGGTCAGGGTGTAAGCTATGATGGGTCCTATGCATTCCCATCATCCCTATCCAGCAGTATGTTTTCAGTCCACTAGATGAAATGACTTTCTACCATGCAATTCTCTCAGACTCAGATCCCCTTTACTTCTCCACTGGCTTTTCTCTTCCCTGAATCCTGTTATTCTTTCTTTAGAACTCTAAACAAAAAAAAAAGATTTCTTCTAATCTTTCACATTAGCTATTGATGATCCATCAGAAAGGGCCTAGGTTTTTGAAATAAGGTGTATCTTTTTTCCTGGGGGTAGGAGCTAACTTCTAATATTTCTGATGACTCACACTCACCCCCTTCCCCTAAGGATGAATCGGGGCTTACTTCCCTTTATAGCAAGGAAAATGAAAATATAAGTTAAAGTCCCAACAATTCAACTTACTTGTTATGTTTTACCAATGTGCTATGGTACTAACCTAAATACATTGTTAGGAAACTTGATTAAATAAGATAATGTATATAAACCATGAGATGCTCAATACATATTCTTTCCATCTTAATCTTACCACTTACCTCATTCCCATTTAACCTTAAAATTTGATCCTTAAGCTTTCTTTTTCCTATCTTCAGGCTTTTTCTTTCTTCAGAGCTCGATTCTCAGAGATCCTAACCCCCAACATTTCTCTTTTTAATTATTTTTATACACTTCATAAAAATGTCAATTCTCAAAGAATTCTTAAAGTTTAACATTAATATCCAATATTTCTCTTTTTCTTCAAATTTCATGGTCTCTACTTTGGGAGTCAAGATCTCTGTTGTCATCCGCTGCAGCCATGTTAACCTCCGTGCTGATTCTTGAGCCATCCAGGCATGCGTTCACCCCAGAGCCTTGCACTGACATTCCCTCTTCCTCAGTTGCTCTTCCTCTACATATCTGCGTGGGACACTGTCTCATCTTTCTGGCCATTACTTAAGTGTCAGCCTCTCAATGAGGCCTACTGTGACCACCCTATTTAAAATCACAGTCCCTGGCATTTCTGATTCCGTTTCCCGGCTCTAGAAGGTGATAGAATATGTCATCATCTCACATACTACATAACTTCTCCACTATGTTTATCATTATCATTTGTTTATCAAGAATGTAAGTTCTATGAGGGAAGGGATGTGTATCTATTTTGTTCATTTCTATATCCCTAGGGGACAGAATAATGTTGTTATATAGTAAGCACTTAATAAACTAGTTGAAAAATACCTATAGTTTAAGAATGTATATACAAAACATGTTCTACTTATATATGTATATATGTATGAATGTATGTGTATCCCATCATGTTTAGCAAGGACTCAAGACAGCAACACCAACATACATACGTGCACAGACGCAAACGCACACACATACTCTCTCTCTCTCTCTCTGTATAGTATTTGTCTTAAGAAAATTTTACCAAATTTAGTACTATATAAGAACTCAACATAATGAAGTCAAACCGATCTTTCTAATTGAAACAGTGTTGTCATTGTGCTTTTTCTTATGCCATTAAAGTTAACTCAATCATATTAAAAAACATATATTTTTCTAACACAAAGCAACTAATATGGAACTACCAGGAAGAAGAAATCTTAGAAAAAGGAAACTTTTAAACTCTAAACCCCAAAATGGTATGTGTGTATTACATCAGCACATGTTTTAGACCTTGTTAAGACATCACATAAATAATAGGGGTTGAATTAAATATTAACACTTTTAGGGAGCAATTGTGAACAACTTTATCAAAAACTTGTCTCCATATTTTTTTCAAAATTTGTCTATCTCTTGAACTTTTGATAATTTCTGTAGGAGAAACATAGGCAAATCACTGTTATGATTCAGTTTATATTGATCATATATAATTCTGTGTATTTGGGTGTGTATAGCCAGCAATAAAGTTTATTTTAGAGATGGAAAAAATTGTTAATAGCCTGGGTTCCTATACTCAAAATCAGCATTTCAAAAATATAAGAACCCTTTTATTCACTCCCCAAAATGTATTTAAGGCTTTTGAGATACAGCTTTGTTCCCTAAATGCTAAGGATAGAATGAAAAGACTCGGAGACTCAGACATTTGTTATTTTTAAAAAATGAAAGAATTGTTTATCTAGTTTTAATTTTACTATTATTAAAAATAGTTTTCTATAGAAATAAAATTTTCTTCAACTAGAATTATTTTGTGAAAAGTCACCTACAATACAAGAAGTAAAGAAAATCTTAATAGTCCATAAGTTAAGGAGGAGCTATGTAAGAAATTATAATATCAGAAGCTCTTATAAAAGTGTTTAAGATAACAGAAATACACCTCACTTTTTACTCTGTTTTCAGAGCTTAAACTCTTTTTCAAATTGATATATTCGATTTATTATATATACTAGTTTTATATATTTATGGGGTACATGTGATATTTTGATATATGCATACAATGTGTAATGATCAGATCAGGGCTTTTGGGGATATCCATCACCTCAAATGTTTATCATGTATTTGTTTTGTGAACATTCCAAAGTCCCTCCTCTATTCTGAAATATACAATAAATTGTTGTTTACTGTAGTCACAGTACTGGGCTATCGAACACTAGGACTTAATCCTTCTACCTAACCATATGCTGTACCCATTAACCAACCGCTTTTCAGCCCCCATCTCCTCTCTACCCTTACCAGACTGTAATAACCATCATTCTACTCACTAGCTCCATGAGATAAATTTTTTTAGCTTCCACATATTAGTGACAGCATGTGATTTTGTCATTCTGTGCCTGGCTTATTTCACTTAACATAATGTCCTCCAGTTCCATCCATGTTGCTGTGAAAGGAAGGATTGTATTCATTTTTATGGCTGAATAATATTTCATTGTATATATGTAACAGATTTTCTTCATTCATTAATGGATGGACATTTTGGTTGATTTCATATCTTGGTTATGGTTAATAGTGCTGCAAATAAATATGAGAGTGCAGATATCTCTTTGATATACTGACTTATTTTCTTTTCAATATATGTTCAGCAGTGGGATTACTGGATCGTATGGTAGATCTATTTTTAGCTTTTTGAGATACTTCCATACTGGTTTCCATAGTGCTGTGCTAATTTTCATTTCCACCAATAGTTCATGAGTGTTTGTTCCCCTTTCTCTGCATCTTCACCAGCATCTGTTATTTTCTGTCTTTTTGATAATAGCTATTTTACCTGGGTTAAGATGATATTTCGTGATGGTTTTGATTTGCATTTCCCTAATAATTAGTGATGTTGAGCAGTTTTTTCATGGACTTCTTGGCCGTTTGTATATCTTCTTTTGAGAAATGTCTGTTCAGATCTTTTGCACACTTTTAATTAAAGTATTTGTTATTTTGCTAGTGAGTTATTTAAGTTCTTTATATTCTGGCACTTGATAGTTTGCAAATATTTCCCCCCATTCTGTACATTGTCTCTTCACTTTGTTGATTGTTTCCTCTCCTGTGTAGAAGGTCTTTAGCTTGATGTAATTCCATTTGTCAAATTTTACTTTTGTTGCCTGTGCTTTTAAGGTAGTACTCAAAACAGAGACTAAGTTCTTAAAGACCACCCTGTCATTGCATTTACTATTGAGTTACGAATTGACCTTGGCTTGTATCAAATACCTGAATACCATTGCAGTAGATATAATCTTCCCCCTCACCCACTCTCAACCCATACTCATCCCACATGGGTGAAGGATATCACCCAGGCCAGTGGCAATAGTATATTACATTTAACTTTTGGTGACAGATTCAGAGACAAGCATATGACTTGAACAGAGACATAAAATACAATGACTTTACGGGAATTTTGAAGAAGGGGCAGCTGCTCTTTTTTAATAGAGCATGTGAAGCTTGAAGCTGTTTTTACTGTCCGGCCAAAACATGAAGAAAAAGGTTAACATAGATTTATGACAGTCTAGAGAAATCATTCATTCATTCAACCTTTCATTAAACAAATATTTAAGTGCCTGATTGAGAATCAGATATGAAATAGTCTTAAAATGTGGGAAGGAAAATCAACTAGAGGATGTAGTAGCATGATCAGGCAGGGCTAAATACTTATCAAAATTTAATGATTATAAACCTAGTCAGAAAGAGGGTGTAATTATTTCTTACTAAATTCAGCTGATTATATTCAGGCAGGGAGTAGGTGTATAATTGACTTTATCAGAGCTGGAGTTTTGTTAGACTAGTACAGTTGAGAGAGAGACACAAAAACATTGAATGTGTAAGTGTGCATGTGTATGTTGGTATGTGTTGGGGGGAAGTATGCAAGAAAGTGATTATAGTGATGTAATAGACAATGAGGGAAATGTGTATAGGAGGAGTATTATATATGGCGGGAAGTGATAAGGTCAACGCAGTAAGAGTGTTCATTAGTGTACAGAATCATAAAGATGAGTTTACTTGAATTTAATTGGTGGTTTAAAAGTTGATGCTTGAAATATTTTGGTGGTAGTAAAGTTATCAGTAATAACAAGGCCTCATGTATGCCCATAAAAGTGTGGGGTAATAGAACATGATATTGAATTAATCAACATGTTATTTGCATCATCCACTAGATGGTTAAATTTTGTGAACTTAATGATTGTAATAAACACAAAGACAATGAAGCAGAAGCTAAAACTTATAGAAAATCAGAAGTTTTCGGGTTTTTGGTAGATGACTTTGTTAAGGAGAAAACAGTCGTTACTTATGCTTCAAAAGAGTTGACCTTTTGAGAAGAGTGAAAAGAGAAATATAGTGGGGTTGTAGAACCAATGCTGAGAACATTTGAGATCTGTAGTCACAAATTCAAAAGGGACCCCAGTCTGTATGGCTGTTTTCCCCCACATGCTCCAGGTGAGTTGGTACAGGTACAGAGTAAAGAAACATCAGGGAAACCACATCTAACATCCTTTGAGTCCCGAATCAGTTAGCTTGAAGCTAACTATAGCAAAGATGTTTTAACACGTGAGCCTATAAAATCATTTTTTCTACTTAACCAGTCTTCTTTTCACTTAAAAGTAAAAAAAAAAAAAAAAAAAAAAAAAAAAAAAAAAAAAAAAAAAAAAAAAAAAAAAAAAAAAAAAAAATCTGTTGAGGGAAGAAAAAAAAAGGGGAAAAGAAAAAAGATTTATCGAGAGCCTCTGCTGAATGCTTTGCCTGAATTACCTCATTTAATCCTCAAAACAGATCAACAGATGAAATTATCCTGTTTTCTAGCAGAAGAATACGAAGTTCAGAATAGTCATGCAATTTTCCCACAGTCACAAAGCCAAGTAAGTTGTTGACTGAGACTCAGTTTCAGATATGTGAGATCCAAAATCCATGTGCTCTTTATTATTTCATAGTTCACTTATACTTCGCCTTTTAGCCATCTGCACTCTGATTTCCTCTTGAGGGATTATTATTTTTCCATTGTATCTAGTCTAAAGGGACTATAACTTGCCCACTCCCCTAACTTAGAAACAAGCATGTGAATCTAACCAGTTCAATTTGATAGCAAGATCCAGCGCTGTGAGCTTTGAGTGACTGGGGAAGGTTCAAAGGCTATTTAAGAGGTAAACAGGACTTGGTCATTTCTCTCATGTTAGAATCAACACCAGATCTCTGACAACGTGACTTCTAGCATCCGAATATAGCATACATGTAGTATTTTACCACATTTGAAAATTAGAATAAAATATTTCTTGCATAAAATTGATAGCATCCCACTTTTGTAATGTTTGGATGAAAAAGCATAAAATAAAAAGCACAACTGTTGTTTGAAAGTTGGGAAAATTATGCCAATAATTATGATATTCTAAATTATTTTTTCATTAATAACATTTTGTGTTTTTCCTCCATTATTATTTCTAGTTCTTATTGACTTTTTAAAAAATAAAATTTGCTTTTTAATTAAACAATTTACTTTTCATGCTTAAAATGCTTCAAAATAGTACAAAGAATCCCCATATACCTTTCTTCTAGCTTCCACAGATATTAAACTTTTGACAACAGCACAATGATCAAAATGAGGTAATTAACATTAATACAAAAATATTAACTGATCTGCACATTTTATTCAAATTTGTCAGTTGACCCACTAATGTCCTTTTCCTGCATTATGCTCAAATTCAGGAGCACATACTGCATTTATTGTCACATCTCCTTACCTGCTCCAAAATGGGACAGCTCTTCAATCTCTGGCTTTCAGAACTTGAGACTTTTGAAGATGACTGATCAGTATTTTATATATGCATATATAATTTTTATTGTACTTTGTCTTTTCACAGATATTGTGGTGTTGGTTTTATGTTTTTATTTTTAATTGAATGTTGTGGTAACCCTACATCAAGCAAGTGTATTGACATCATTTTCCAGCAGCACATGTTCATTTCATAACTGTGTCACATTTCAGAAATTCTCAAAAATTTTAAACTCTTTATTATTATTATATTTGTTATGATGATCTATGTCAGTGGCCTTTTATGTTACTGTTGTAATCATTTGGGAGTGCCATGAACCATGCACATTTAAGATGGTGAACTTAATAGATAAATGTGTGCTTTCTGAGTGCTCCACCAACTGTCCATTCCTTGTCTCTTTCATCAGGCTTCCCTGTTCCTGGAGACACAGCAATGTTGAAATCAGGCCAACTAATAACTCTGCATTGGCCTCTAAGTGTTTCAGCAAAAGGAAGACAGTCTCTTACATTAAATTGAAAGTTATTAACACACACAATTAAGCTTAGTGAGAAAGGCATAACAAAGGCCAAGATAGAATGAAAGTAGCACTCTGAGGCAAAGAGTGAGCCAAGTTGTGAATGCAAAGTAAAAGTTCTTGAAGTAAAATTGCTAACCCAGTGAAGGCACAAATGATCAGAAAGCCAAACAGCCTTACTGCTGATATGGAGAAGTTTTCCTGATTTGCATAGAAGGTCAAACCAAAAGTCAAAGACTAATGCAGAGCAAGGCCTAACTCTCTTCAATTCTGTGAAGGCTGAGAGAGGTGAAGAAGCTGCAGAAGAAAATTTGGAAGCTAGCAGAGGTTGGCAGATGAGGTTAAAGGGAAGAAGCCATCTCCATAACTTTGAAAGGGCAAGGTGAAGCAGCGAATGCTGATGTTAAAGCTGCAGCAAGTCATCCAGATCTAAGATCACTGAAGATGGTGGCTACACTAAGCAACAGGTTTTCAGTGTAGATGAAACAGCCTTATATTTGAAGAACATGCCATTTATGGCTTTTATAGATAGAGAGTAGTAGTCAATGCCTGGCTTCATAGGACAGACTGACTCTCTTATTAGGGGTTGGTGCAGCTGGTAGCTTTAAGTTGAAGCCAATGCTCACTTACCACTCAGAAAATTATAAGGACCTTAAGAATGATGCTAAATCTACTCTGTGCTCTAGAAGTAGAGTAACAAAGCCTGAATGATAGCACATCTGTTTACAGCCTGGTTTACTGAATATTTCAAGCCCATTTCTGAGACCTAAAGCTAAGAGTAAAATAATTTCTTCCAAATACTACTACATATTGACAACATACCTGGTCAACCAACAGCTTTATAGAGATTAACGTTGTTTTTATGCCTGCAAACACAACATCCATACCATAGCCCATGGATCAAGGAGTAATTTTGACTTTCAAGTCTTACTATTTAAGAAATATGTTTTGTAAGGCTGTAGCTACTGTAGACAGTGATTCCTCTAACGGGAGGAGCTCCAAATATCAACATTAACAGGAGTTTGGAAGAAGTTGATTCTAACTCTCATGGATGAGTGTGAAGGGTTTAAGACTTCAGTGGAAAAAGTAAGGGCAGATGTGGTAGAAATAGCAAAGAACTAGAATTACTAGTGGAGTCAGAAGGTGGGACTGAATTGCTACAAATATTGTGATAAAATATGAATGGATGAGAAGTTGCTTTTTGTGGATAAGCAAAGAAAATAATTTCTTGGGATGAAATCTACTTTTGGTGAAAATCCTGTAAACATTGTTGGAATGACAACAAAGCATTTAGAATATTTAACAAACTTAGCGGATAAAGTAGTGACAGAGTTTGAGAGGATTTACTGCAATTTTTGAGATAAGTGCTAATGTGGGTAAAATGCTATCAAATGCATACATTTCCTATTGTGAAAGGAATATTCGATCAATGTAGAAAGCTTTATTGCTGTTTTCTTTTATAAAATTGCCTTGCTACTCTAGTCTTCAACAACCACCATACTGATCAGTCAGCAACCACCAACATTGAGGCAAGCCTCTCCATCATAAAAAAATTTATAACTCATTAAAGGCTCAGATGATTGTTAGCATTTTTTAGCAATAGAGGATTACAAATTAAGGTACGTACATTTTTTTTTAGAAGTAATGCTGCTTCACACTTAATTGACTACAATAGAGTAGTGTAAATACAACTTTTATATGCACTTGGAAACCAAATGTTTTATGTGAATCACTTTATTGCAATATTTGCTTTATTGCCATTGTCTGAAATTGAACCTGTAATATCTCCAAGATATGCCTGTAATTATTTTAAGTGCATCAGTCTCTTAAATTGTAGAGAAAATAAAATGTGGAGTTACTAACCACAGTTACAATAATACTAGTTTTTTATATGAATAATTTTTAAAAATATTACTCTCTTAAATTATATGGAAAATAAAAAGTGCAATTACAGGCTATTGGTACAATAATACTAGCTTTTACAATTGTCCACATATTTCCCTTTCTTGAGATCCTTATTTCTTCATACGGCTTTGAGTTATAGTCACTGTCCTTTCATCTTTCATTCCATCCTCCAGGACTTTCTCTAGAATTTATTGCAAAGCAAGTTTAGTGGTAACAAGCCCCTCGAGCTTTTGTTGACCAGGGTATGTAACTTCCCCCTCCTTTTTAAAGTACAGTTTTGCCAAATATGGGATTCTTGGTTGGCAGCTTTTCTTTTTTAGAACTTGGAATATATTGGCCCCTTGCCTTCTAAATGCCAAAGTTTCTGCTGCAAAATTTGCTGATAACCTTCCTGAGGATCCCTGGCATGTGATGAGTCACCTCTCTCACTGCAATTCAGATTCTTTTTTTCTTTCTCTCTCTCTCTCTCTCTCTCTTACTTTTTCTGACTTTTCAGAGTTTGGTTATAATGTGTATCAGTGTTGATCTCTTTGAGTTCATTTTATTTGGAGTTTGTTGTTTGTTGAATATTTATAGTTATGTCTTTCATGAAATGGGAAGTTTTATTCATTATTTTTTCAAATATTCTATTTTACTCTTTCTCTCCTCTACCACTCTTGTTTTTCACAATGCATGTGTTGGCTTAATTGATGATATTCCATACATCTTTCAGGCTCTGTTTAGTTTTCTGTACTTTCTTTCCTTTCTGTTCCTCAGACTCCATGATTTCCGTTGTCCTATCTTTATGTTTGCTGATATTCTCTTTTTCTTGCTGAAATCTGCCTTGAATTCATGTAATGATTTTTTCTTTTCAGTTAGTATACTTTTTAGCTCCAGAATTTCTTTTTGGTTTCTTTTTAGGTTTTCTATCTCTTTATTAATATTTCCATATTGTTCATACACTTTTTTAAAATTTTCTCCACATCCTCCTTTAGTTCTTTGAACATCTTTTAGACAGTTGTTTTAAAGTCTTTGTCCAGTAGATTTACCATTAGGTCTAATTCAGAGACAGTGTCTGTTGAATAATTCTTTTCCTTTGAATGGGCCATGCCTTCCTCATTTTCTTTTTTTGTTGGTGGTGTGATTTTATTGTTGAACACTGGATATTTGGATATAATAATACAGTAACTCTGGAAATCAGAGTCTCCCCTTTACCTGGGTTTGCAGTTTTCTGTTATTGTTTTGTGTATGTTTTTTATTGTTGTAGGCTGTCTCTACAAGAGCGATCAGCCTGAAGTATAAATTTAAAGTCTCCTGAGGTCTTTTCTCAGCCTGTACCTTTTTCCAGGCATACATAGTCACTTTCTAATTTTCCCCGTATATGCGGTTGCTTTTGAATGCCCTAATCTATAATGTCTGCTTATCAGAGGGGTTAAATGAAAAATGAAAGCATGCGGGGAAAGACCAGTGGCCCTTTACATCCCTTAGAAGTCACTTCAGCCTGAGGGGAAGGGGCTTGCAACAATGAGGAGAGGCACAACAATAATGGCTGCTCACCTTTTTGTCTGTATTTTTGTGATCAGAGCAGCAAATAGGGATTAAACACAGATAGCTGATATTTGAAGACAGGGTTCTTTTTGCCCACCATTGACAGACCCAAACCCTGTCTCCAACAAAAAAAGGAAAAAGTTTCTATACATGCAGGTTACTCTACTTTCTACCCTTGAACCCAAGAATATGCTGGGCCTTCCAATCCCAGCAGGAGTGTTTGAGGACTGGATCTCCTGCCCAAATCTGGTATCATAGGGCAACCTGTTACTTTGGGGGCCATGCTTTATTTTCCAGAAACATTTTGCATATTTTTCCAACCCATAATTTGATCTTGCTGAAACTAGCCACATTTTTTAATAACATAAAGTATATTAAAAATATTAGCAACAGATTGATTTGAAAATTATCAATTAGCTAATTTATCCTACTCTATTTTGGTGTATTACTAAATTTGTTTAGGTACATCAGCCTAGCCAAAGAGAAGGAACACCCGAAAGCATTCCTCTTCAAACCTTCACCGAGGGCATCAAGAAATGTGTCTCTGCAACAATTTTTAAGATCAAAAATTAAATTTCAAGTTCCAGTCTTAGGCAGAATGAAAAGGAGATAGAGACAGGGATGATATAGAAATGGGAGGAAGGAAAGGAGAGATAAAGAGAAGAGAGAAAGACAGCATTTAGAAAATACTGTGTGGAAAATTGTATTTTTATATATTCATGTATGTTTTCATATGTTTAAAAATTAAGAACTAAGCAACATGAAGCAAGAGGAATCCATGTTAACTACAATGCTTAAGCTTGAAAAGAATATTGCATGTTAAATGCTCATAAACTTGGGTCAGGCACGCAGGCGCAGGCTTGTAATATCAGCATCTTGGGAGTCCAAAGCAGGTGGATCACTTCAACTCAGGAGTTCGAGACCAGCCTGACCAGCATGGTGAAACTGCGTTTCTACAAAAAATACAAAAAATTAACCTGGCGCTGTGGTGCTGGCCTGTAGTCCCAGCTACTCAGGAGGCTGAGGCAGGAGAATTGCTTGAGCCTGAAAGGCATGATCACACCATTGTACTCCAGCCTGGGTGACAGAGTAAGACTCTGCCTCAAAAAAAGAAAAAAAAAAGTCCATAACTTCTAGTGGTTTGTTGTAATGAAATGATTTTTACAAGCAGACATTTCTTACTGAAACTTTTTTCCCAATCATAGCTAGTTGCATACAGAGTGATTTTGATTGTTTCTACTTTTTAAAAATGTTTCCTCATTTTATTTTTAATAGTTTTTAATTATTTGGAAATAATTGTTTAAGCATACAGAAAAGTACAAAATAACACTAAGAATACCCATATGCTATTTACACAGATTGACCTATTTGGTATCAGTTTATCACACTGCTTTTTCATTTATTTTTTTCTCTGTCTCGCTTTTTATTTCTCCATATATGTGTACATGTACATTTATTTTTGAAGGACAGTTACATATACCATGGCCTTTTATTATTAAATATGCATTTCCTAAGAATAAGGTTATTCTCTTTATAACCACTATTCAGCTGTCAACTTCAGTAAATTTAGCATTGGTAGTGTGTTTTAATATCCCATTCACGTTCCAGTCTTGTCAGTTGACCCCAATAATGTTTCTTTTCCAGCACCGTGCCACTCCAGGTCAGGTAATACAGTTAGCTGTTACGTCAAATACACAGAAGTTTTGAGTCTTTCATTCTGAAGAATGTCAGAATTGAATTGATCTGAGAGGGACGCCACTTTTAAGTGATCAGCATGTGTCTAATGCTGCTGGAGAAAATAAACCTTTAGCTTCAATTGTTGTGTGAGTTTTGATTTCTGAAGTTGTAGTGCAGTAGCCAGGTTGGTCAAAAAGATGACAAGATATATATAGATATAGATATAGATATAGATATAGATATGTATAGATATGTGTATATATACACACACATATATCTATATATACATATCTATATATATATATCATACATCACCTATATCATATATATATACTTATATATATATGTGTGTGTATATATATATATATATATATGTTAAATCTTCATAAGTATATATATATTTGCACCTTGCTCTTTACAGCAAGTCCAGATCATACAAAATAGTATTCGTAGGTTGGAAAAAAGGATAGTTCAAAAACCTATTTCCTGGCCAATAGCAAAAGCCATGCAAATGCTCTGACCTATTTCGGAATACCAGATGCATTGCTTGAGGGAGCTGAGACTAGAGAGGTCTCCCGTGGGGAAGCACACTCTTTATTTTTTTATCGCATTTTAGGTTTTGGGGTACATGTGAAGAACATGCAAGATTGTTGCATAGGTACACAAATGCCAGTGTGATTTGCTGCCTTCCTCCCCATCACCTATATCTGGCATTTCTCCCCATGTTATCTCTCCCCAACTCTCCACCCCCCGCTGTCCCTCCCCTATTTCCTCCCGACAGACCCCAGGGTGTGATGCCCCACTCCCTGTGTCCACGTGTTACCATTGTTCAACACCCGCCTATGAGTAAGAACATGTCTGCTTTCTTTTCATTTTGGCAAATGGTAACATTCAGCATTTTTCATGGAAAATCCCCATGAAATTTTAAAAAGTAAACTTTAATTAGTAATAATTTACATGAAATAAACGTTTCTAAATTCTCATCATTTCTGAAGCTCCAAGTTTCCCTTTAACACTATTTCCTTTCATTCTATAGAAACTTTTCTTACCATTTCTTATGGTATAGGTCTAGTGCCAACAAATTTTCTTAGTTTCTTTTTTCTAAAAATGTCTTTCACCTTCACTCTTGAAAGATATTTTCATCAAATATAGAATTTTGCTTGCAAATTTTTTCCTTTCAACACTTTAAAGTTATTTCACTTCTTTTTTTTTTTTGGTCTCTGTGCTTTGTGATGAGTCATATATGATCATTCAACACTGATCATCTGTGATTTCTCGTTTCATTTTTATTACTTTCAAGATTTTCTTTTGATATTTGGCTTTGAGTATTTTGACTATGATGTGTCAAAGCATAGTTTTCTTTGAATCTTACTGCGTTTGACATTTTTTGAAGTTTCTAAATTTGTAAATTTTTATCTTTTGCCAAATTTGGGAAACTTTTACCCATTATTACTTCAAGCATTTTTTTTTCCATTTTCTCTCTTCTCTCATTCTGGGATTACAGAGACATGTATATTAAAACTTTTTAAAACTTAATTTTAATTTTTTTTGAGAGTTTCGTTCCGTTGCCCAGGCTGGAGTGACATGGCATGATCTCAGCTCACTGCAACTTCTGCTTCCCAGGTTCAAACGATTTTTCTGCCTCAGCCTCCTGAGTAGCCGAGATTACAGGTGTAAACCACCATGCCTGGTCTAATTTTTATTTTTTAATTGACACATAATTGTACACACTTATAGGGTACATAGTGATCTTTTGACACATAAATGTGTAATGATCAAATCAAAGTAATTAGCATATTCATCATCTCAAACATTTATTATTTCTTTGTGTTGAGAACATTCGGTATCCTCTATTTGAAAATATATAATACTGTTAACTGTAGTCATCCTACAGTGCTAGAAGTATTGCTCCTAGGTTTCTGTAATTTTGTGTCCATTATCCAATATCTCTCTATCCCTTCATTCAACCTACTCTTTCTTCTCAGCCTCTAGTAAGCTCTGTTCTACTTGTTATGTCTGTGAGATCAACTTTCATTTAGCTTCTACATGTGAGTGAGTACATGCAGTTATTAAGCCTATTGCTATTTTCCACAGGTCCCTAAGGATCTGTTAATTTTTTTCAACCCTTTACTCCTCCTTTGGACTGGATACTTTCTGTTGATTTGTATTCAAATTCACTGACTCTTTCATTTGTCATTTCAATTATGCTATCTAGCTCATCCAGGAAATTTTTTCTTGCAGATCTTTTCGGATCTAAAGCTTCCATTTTAAAATATTTATATTTCTATGCTAAGATTTTCATATACTTTTTATCCTTATGAGCCAATTTTCTTGTACATAATTGAGCATAACCGTAATAGCTGTTTTTGGTCTCGTAATTGAATGTCTAGGTCATTTTAAAGTTGGCCTGAACTCTTGAGAATGTGTCACATTTTCCTGGTTCTTAATATATCAAGAAACACTTTAGCTTGTTAAAAAAAAAAAAAAAAAAAAAAATTAAAAAAAAAAAAAAAAAAAAAGTCACTATTTTTTTTAAATGACTTGATAAAAAGTTTATTTAAAAAAGTTATTTGCTTACAAAGAGCTCTATCTACAAGGAGAACAGCATCAAGAAGTATACATATCCTTGTAAATATTATTTTGAACTTAATATGTTCCTTATGCTATGAAAACCTGTTATCCTACGAACAGTACAAAGTAAGGAATGCATATTATCATTTAAAAACAGATTTTTACTTTACAAAATATTTCATGGCAGAATTTTTAAATTGCATGGAAGGACTCTGAGACATTTAAAAAATAACAGAACCATTCCCTCTAATTAAATCCCACACTAGAGTCCAGTTCTTGCACCCTCCTAGACATTTTAGCATAAGCAGCCCCTGATATCCCTGAGTTTGGGTGCTCTGAACCCTGCTGTTGTGTTCTGAGACACTTTTCACAATCCTTAGGGCTACAAGCAGCATAGTTTGAAATCAATGAATTTAAGATGCCTTTGTTTATAAAAATCCAATTAACAACTTTCAGAGCCATCTGTTATGTCAAGCAGTTAGTCCATAAGAAAGAAAAATAAACTGAAAGGGAAAGGAATGAATGTATAAAAAGAGTTTCCCCTAACTTCATTTTAAATATATATATATATTTTGTATTGAGTTTTAGGTTTTGGGGTACATGTGAAGAACATGCAGGATTGTTGCATAGGTACATACATGGCAATGTGGTTTGCTGCCTTCCTCCCCATCAGCTATATCTGGCATTTCTCCCCATATTATCCCTCCCTAACTCCCTACTCCCTGCTGACCCTCCCCTAGCTCTCCCCCACAGACCTCAGTGCGTGATGCTCCCCTCCCTGTGTCCATATGTTCTCACTGTTCAACACCCACCTATGAGTGAGAACATGTAGTGTTTGACTTTCTGTTCTTGTGTAAGTTTGCTGAGAATGATGGTTTCCAGGTTCTTCCATGTCCCTACAAAGGACATGAAATCATCATTTTTTATGGCTGCATAGTATTCCATGGTGTATATGTGCCACATTTTCCCTGTCCAGTCTATCATTGATGGGCATTTGGGTTGGTTCCAGGTCGTTGCTATTGTTAACAGTGCTGCAATGAACATTTGTGTGCATGTGTCCTAATAATAGAATGATTTATAGCCCTTTGGATATATACCCAGTAATGGAATTGCTGGGTCAAATGGGATTTCTATTTCTAGATCCTTAAGGAATTGCCACACAGTCTTCCACAATGGTTGAACTAATTTACACTCCCACCAACAGTGTAAAAATGTTCCTATTTCTGCACATCCTCTCCAGCATCTGTTGTCTCCAGATTTTTTAATGATCGCCATTCTAACTGGCATGAGATGGTATCTCAACATAGTTTTGATTTGCATTTCTCTAATGACCAGTGATGATGAGCATTTTTTCATGTTTGTTGGCTTCATTTATGTCTTCTTTTGAAAAGTGTCTGTTCATATCCTTTGCCCTCTTTTGAATGGGTTTGTTTTTTTCTTGTAAATTTGTTTTAGTTATTTGTAGATTCTGGATATTAGCGCCTTGTCAGATGGGCAGATTGCAAAAATTTTTTCCCATTGTGTTGGTTGCTGATTCACTCTAATGATTGTTTCTTTTGCTGTGCAGAAGCTCTGGAGCTTAATTAGGTCCCATTTGTCTATTTTGGCTTTTGTTGTCAATGCTTTTGGTGTTTTAGTCATGAAGTCCTTGCCTATGCCTATGTCCTGAATGGTTTTGCCTAGTTTTTCTTCTATGGCTTTTATGGTGTTAGGTCTTATGTTTAAGTCTTTAATCCATCTGGAGTTAATTTTAGTGTAGGGTGACAGGAACGGGTCCAGTTTCTGCTTTCTGCACATGGCTAGCCAGTTTTTCCAACACCATTTATTAAACAGGGAATACTTTACCCATTGCTTGTTTTGGTCAGGTTTCTCAAAAATCAGATGGTTGTAGATGTGTGGCATTGCCTCTGAGGACTCTGTTATGTTCCATTGGTCTATATCTCTGTTTTGATACCAGTACCATGTTGATTTGATTACTGTAGCCTTGTAGTATAGTTTGAAGTCAGATAGTGTGATGCTTCCAGCTTTGTTCCTTTTGCTTAGAATTGGCTTGGCTATGCGGGCTATCTTTTGTTTCCATATGAAGTTTAAGGTGGTTGTTTCCAGTTCTGTGAAGATGGTCATTGGTAGCTTGAGGGGATAGCATTGAATCTATAAATTACTTTGGGCAGTATGGCCATTTTCACAATATTGTTTCTTCCTAACCATGAGCATGGAATGTTTCTCCATCTGTTTGTGTCCTCTCTTATTTTATTGAGCAGTGGTTTGTAGTTCTCCTTGAAGAGGTCCTTTACATCCTTTGTTAGTTGTGTTCCTAGGTATTTTATTCTTTTAGTAGCAATTGTGAATGGCAGTTCATTCTTGATGTGGCTCTCTTTAAGTCTGTTATTGGTGTATAGGAATGCTTGTGATTTTTGCACATTGATTTCATTTTTTAACATCATTTTTAAGGCCCATGGGAGCCCATTTATGGTTTTTATTTGTCTTCTTTTAACACTGTTTATCAGAGAATGGGGCCTTCATTATGAAAGTATATGCATAGCAAATGCTCTCAGTTCCATATTGCCTTATTTTAAGGGAATATCTTTTGAAATTTGGAGGGCAATAGATGTCATCTCAGAATTCTATTAATCCTTTTGGATTATTTTCTGCAAATTGTCTTCCTATTTTTATGGAGCTGTTTCTCAATGTGAAGTGCAATAGAGAGCTATTATAGATACCCTGTTCTCTGGCAGAGTTGGAAATGGAACTTAAATTTCTGAAATTTTATTTAATTGTCCCAGTAGATTTCAACAACGAATATCTTAGTAACTGTGATGCCTGACAGAGAAAATGCCTGCTCCATAGGGATTTGAAAAATGTCTTTTATCGCTAATTCTTATTCTGATTTTACTAGAACTGAATGTGTGATGTGCAAAGAAATAAGCCATATGATAAAAACACAAGCTAGGAAGAAAGAAAGGGCTCAGCTCCTCCTTTTTAAACTGTTACCTCCCTTGTGGAAGTTGCTTCCTGTTGCTTAGGGGCAGCCATTGTGCCCTCTCTAAATTCTCAGTCTTTCTCTTCCTTGCCTGAGCTGTTATGTTACAAGTGCCACAAGTACTTTATTTTAAGAGAAACATATGTTTTACTGAAATTCTTTCTTCTGGTTTCATATCATATAAAGGAATGAAAACAAATTAAATTAAGGATTCATGCTCTACATGTACTTGACTTTGTCATTACCTGGAACAAACTTTGCCTTTAGAAACAGATAATAATTTGAAAATAATTATGTAATCTTATGCATTAAATTATTAATTTATAGCCATGTTTTCTTATTTAGTTTTCATAGCTTATAGCCATAACAGTAACAAATTCAGACACAATGAATGACATAATCAACATGTCAGTACTAAAGCTAGGAATAACTGTAAGTTACCAACAAGTGATTTTTCAGTTAAAAATCAACTTTGATTTTTGAATTCATATATATTCAAATATATATATATGTTTGATATCTACATCAATGTCATATTTTGTCCCTCCACATTAAGGAATTGAAAACAACAAAGATATAACATTAGTTTATATGTGAGTACTCTTCTGGTATTCCTAGTTTAAATTTTGTGTTAACTGAAAGTGATAACATAATAAAATCGGGCTACAATTTTAGAGCAATAATAACATGTATTTACTCATACAATACAATTTTTGTAAACTTATTAATAAGAAAGTTCCAATCTTCTCTACCACAGTGTTCTTTCAATATCTTCTTTCCTGATTTCTCCCATCCTTACTTACCCTGATTATCATCCAAGGACTCAATATTAGTATGAGGACTCCTGAAGGACATGTTTTGTTATAAATATTGACATAAGAAATACATGGCAACAAACCACATCCCCTGAATGCTGGTCCTGAGAATTAGGTAACTGATGCCTGTCCTGAATTGGTAAAAAAGCAGACAAGCCTTTCATGACACCATGGATTTGGGGGCACTTGTATGTACACCACTTCAATCCTGTTTTGCTTTTAAGTGTCTATTCCTTTAAATTTGGTGTAATTTGTTGAGGTTTTCTGGTGGAGAGGTGGGCATATGTGAGGATGAGGATGAGGATTGCAGAAGAGGAAAGATGGAAATCTAAGTAACTGAGAACTTTTATTAAAGTGACATTCAGATAGTCAAAAACAAGAAAATACTTACATAGCATTGATCCTTATATAAAATTCCCTAAAAATGTGAAAATTTCTTGCTGTTGCGAGATGATGTCCAATATTTTTATTTAAATTTTATTTGACTGTGTGATGTGATAACACTTCTAAAAAACTCAGAGCAACCAGAATTTGGCATAAGAAATAAATTATTTCTGTACTAGTGGATTTCTGTAATACAGAATAAAATTGAATAAAATTGAATTTATATTCATTGATTAAAGCAGATACATCTGCACTGCTTCTTAATCTATAGGATATGTGTGCCCTAAATAAAAATTTAATATGGAAGACAGTGAGTGGTTTTAGGGATGGGGCTTAGGAGACTGATTTAAAATAAAATATAGCTCATTCAGATTTGTGATTTTCCTTTTGCTAAAGTGATTCATGTCACTAGACAAGAAAGATTCTTATTGCAATCAAGTGGTTATCTGGCTAGATATTTATGTATACCTGACTTAAGAGATTCCAACATAATGTTTCCAAGTCTTATATTAAAAGAAAAGATTTTTAGATCATACGCTCTATTTGCATTATTATTTTGAGAAGATTAGCTGTGTGTGTGTGTGTGTGAGAGAGAGAGAGAGAGAGAGAGAGCACCCATACCTAGGACACTCCATAAGGACAAGGCTATGATTTTTATTAAGGAATGAAGGGCAATCATAGTGCTTATCAAGAATAATTCCATCTGAAACATGTTTTTGCTTTAGACTTTTTGGAAGGACTATTTAAAATAATTCAGCAGAGTCTACATAATTTAGATATTTTGGGGGCAAGATTGCCAGTGTTGCTGGGCAAAACTTCTGCTGGGGGTAATTGTTCTTTGCATCTGGCCTGGTCTCCAGGTCAGTCTTTGTCCCTTCTCTCCCCACAGTAGGGCTTATCTGAATGAAAGCCAGAGGGCTGACTTCAGTCTCACATCTTCACAAGACCTCTTGGGCACTTAGGTCTCTTTGTGCTCAGGGTTGCCCAGCTTATGATGCCTTCCAAGATTTTCTTTATTCAGGCATGGTCATGAGGGTGTGCGGCTCTCTGAGAAATAGGCTTGTCTGGGCAGGAACATGTGAAGGCAAAGTTGAACATTCTCCAAAAAGTCAGGAGATAGCCACAGGCATGACTCTCCAGTTAGCCTTTTCTTTCTCAGTGAAGGTACATAAATGTGATTTTCTATTTCATGGATCACTTAGAAAGTGAGGGGTTGATTGCACTGTGGTTTCATCAATCTATGGCCTTTCAGAAAGGACAAGGCTAGAATCTGGACTAGTTTTTTGGAGACTGGGTAGAAGACAGTGATTACTGAAATCAGCATTGTTAACTCAAAACCCGTGGCCAACCTTATGAATTAAATTGCATTTTGACTAGTCCCAATTCCTTTACTTTCTGGAAACATAGAAACACTAAGGAAATGTGATCCTCTTCAAATATTTACTGTGAAAGATTTGTTGTAATGCTTAGTTCTTTTTGTCTCCAAGGGCTCTGAGAGAGATTACCAGCTGTGGGTCAGTTCTGGAAAGAAGCCCCATACCCGCTCACTGGTAAGTGTCAAAAAATTTTTTTAAATGAGATTGATTGGGTTCAGAATTGTAACTCTAAAGGCTCCAAGTATAGATTGTTTGGTCTTAAGGTTGAACATCCTTATAAGTGGCAATCTTATGCAATGTTCATTCATACAGTTAACAAATAATGGACAAACACTTACTTTATCCCAAGTACCTGAAAACATCTCTTTACTCAGCATCTTATGGTCTAGCTGGCAGGAAAAATGAGAATCTTTATTGTCTACTTTTTTACTTGACAAACAGCTTTCTTGAAAAACCCCTATTTTGTCATGTAATTAAAATATATTCAATGTTTTCTTTTTCTCACATAAGGCTCTTTTTCATATGATGGTCTTGAAGTTCTCTGTTTCATTTCCTAACTACTAAGTAACTTCTATTTTGTAAGGATCTATTTGTACTTAGATTCAGACTCAGTCATGCCTCTGAATCTAAACACAAATATTTATGTAACACATATCCAAATGCCATAAACTTTTCTCAGAATCATGAAGAAAATGAGATAATCACATTTGGACTCCTCAAGGTCTTCCTGATTGGCAGCCTGTACTTTGCCATTTCTTCCATTGAACTGAGGTTATTTGGCTCAACTGAGATTATTTGGTCATTCTAGCATTTGTTCTTGAGGTTATAGCTCCCCTAAATTAGTTATAAAATAATTTGGCTACGAAAATATTATTTTTGGTTCTGCAACTTTGCTAACTGTGGTTCATAGTAACAGAGAGACTAAAGCAAGGGAAAGGATAGGATCTGTGGCCAACCTTGCAATAGAGTGATGGTGACGATTTCTGCTAAAAGTCACAGAGCATTTCCTCTTCCTTGCATTCTTTCTCTCTTTTTCTCCCCCTCTTTCTCTTTTCTTTTATCCTTTCAACAATCCTATGAGGCCATTACTATGCAATGCAGAATGTTTTCAAGTTATCTGAAAAATCTAAAGTACCAAGTTCTTTTCTATGTACTACACAGTCTCATTTAGAAAACAGTGTCACCAAGTACATAGTTGAGAACAAAATCTACCTATACATTTCATTTTTTTTCACTAATGTTGACATCTGTAAAAGTATCAGAAATTAAGTTAAAAAAAAAGTAAAAGAATACTGGAAATATTTGAATAAAATGCATTAATTTAGTTAAAACGGTGTCTTGATGACAGATAGCCCTCAGGCTTAGAGCAGCACCAATCATCATGGCTAGCACTAAGGAGTCCTAAGAGTCATCATGGCCCCTGAACAGCCATGCTGAATGCATATTTTAGCATGCTCTCAATTTAATTGTGGATTAACTGCTGGTTACCCTGAGGATTTGGTTTTATTGTACAGCTATTGTGGAATTTTCCTTTGCCCTACAAAATACAAATTTTAATTCATGTTCGAAATGGAATGCTGACATACTATTTATGCCAGATAAAAAGGAAAAGCAAGAGCCCACCAAGATGAACTTAGTGATAAATCAGGAATGAAGGAAAGGGAACTTTATTCTTTAAAAAATGATCTACTTCACAACAAGAGTTCTATGGAGAGGAAGCTATAATACATGAAAGAAGAAATCACATCCCTTAACAGACAACTCCTGATGATTGTGGTGTGGTTTTCCATTCTGTAAACACTGCTTTGCAAGTTGTTTCTGGGCTTCCAATACCCTGAAGCTTTCCCTCTGGCTGGTACCTAGAGGAGGACACCCTCATCCCAGGTAGGGCAGCAGTGGGAGGAAAGCCCAAAGGCAAATACCATGCCCTTCTGTTCTTGAGAAGCCCTGGCTACAAAATTGACAAAGGGAAGATAAATCTCCATTAAATTGACAACACCTGTGAAAAATTGGTGATTGGATTACTCTGTTGTCATACTGCTATAAAGAACTACCTGAGACTGGGTAATTTATGAAGAGAAGGGGTTTTAATTAACTAACAGTTCATAGCCTGCACCAAAAGCATAGCTGGAGAGGCCTGAGGAAACTTACAACCATGGCAGAAGGGTGAAGAGGAAGCAAGCACATCTTACCATGGTGGATGGAGGGAAGAGAGAGAGAAAGAGAGAGAGAGAGAGAGAGAAAAGGGGGAGGTGCTACAGACTTTAAAACAAGCAGATCTTTTGAGTACTCTATCACAAGACTGCACTAGGGGAATGGTGCTAAACCATTAGAAACCACCTTCATGATCCAATCACTTCCTACCAGGTGCCTTCCCAACACTGGGGATTACAATTCCACATAAGACTTGGGTGGGGACACTCAGCCAAACCATATAATTCTACCCTGGGCCCCTCCCAAATCTCATGTTCTTTCACATTTCATGCCTTCCCAACTTCCCCCCTAAGTCTTAGCTGATTCCAGCATTTACTCAAAATTTCAAGTCCAAAGTCTCATATGAGAAAAGGTAAGTCCCCTCTGCCTATGAGCCTGTAAAATAAAAAACAAGTTAGTTACTTCCAAGATACGACTGGGGTACAGGTATTGGATAAATGGTCTCATTCCAAAGGGGAGAAATTGGCCAAAAAAAGGGGACAACAGGCTGCTTACATGTCCAAGTTCTAGCAGAGCAATCACTAAATGTTAAAGCTCCAAAATAATCTCCTTTGACTCCAAGTCTCACATCCAGGGCACAGTAATACAAGGCCAATGCTGTTCTTTTGTGACATCTTTTTGGGAGTGTTACATAACATTGAGCAGCATTCCTCAGCTAATCAGGTGACAGCTTATAGTTTATCAATGTGTATACCCCCAAGTATTCTTTGGCTGCTCATAAGTAGAAAATGGGTTCATGAAAAAGGTAATAAGATCTCTCATTTTTACACCCTGGAAATCAGAGTTCCCACTTTGAACCTGAAATTCAGGATATTAACTCTGATGAACCATTTTTTTAAGGTGCAACTTTACTTACCCTTCTCTAGGGTAGCAGAGTCATTTATACTATTGTAGGAGTGGTAAAAGGTATATGAGAAGGTAGATTGTTAAATAGGAAATTGAGATCAGTGAGTCACTTCTTTCCTATATAGGATACAAAACACTAGATTGACTATACCACAGAGAGATAAGAAAGTGGTGTGACATGATAGGAAACAAATAAATAAATAAAAACCTGTTCTCTGGAGTTTAATGAGCCAAGATTCAATTCTGTCTCATCACTGAAGAATGTGTAACCTGGGGCAAAGTTTCCAAACCATGGTTTCCTCATCTCAACAATGGCAGTGGTAAAAAGGCCCAGCTTCTCTGGTCATTACCGACACTTTACTGGTGGTTTATAATATGAACACTCATGGCTCCACACATATTGCCTTTCTCTGTCAATCAGGGCTCACAATTGGCATTCAGGGAACTACTTGACTACTATTTGTCTCTGCTGCTGGAAAGAAAAACCTAGTAAAACATTCTAGAATATCATAAGGGAGGTACAATGTACTTAATAATAAGATCCCAGCTCTCTCCCAAGATTACGCAGAGAGCAATCCTGAGGCCAGGCAATGTAGGGAGAGTCACTGCAGTTAGACAAGCAGACATTTTCTCTCCAGCTGCCTCCTTCCTTCTCAGAAGACCCTCAGAGAATCTCTGCTTCCCAAGTTTAAGTTACTTAACAAGTGAATTTCACAAATTTTAATCTATTGGATGCTTTAAAGTTGTGCATATTTTTATAAGTGAAGAATATATATCTTCACTCCAAATATCCTACCATGAGTTACTTAAAAATTATCCTATTTTTAAATATATTTAAATTACCACTGATATAAAATGTTAGCTATTAAGCTAGGCTATAAATTATAGCTTTAGCCCACTAATTATACATATTTTAATATATGTGCCCTAAATGCTCTTCAAAAGGTCATTATTTTTTTAGAGAAAACTGGTTCACGTCTTTACGTATCAACTCTGAATTTTTCTTAGAATTCTGAATATCATGGTTTTTTTTTACTCCAAGATTCATAGGTGACATGTGATTTATAACTATGCCAAATGAAAAGAGCACCCTATATTTCCCCTTTGTGTTACAGGTTTCTATTGTACAATTTCTCATTTAAAACTTCCTCAGCGTTTTTGGAGAAGACATCACTTCCCCCTTGGGGAAGAAAGAACTCAATGACTTGTAGAAATGTTACTAGGGGAGTACTCAGATGGTAGGTTCTTGGCCTCTCTAACCTGGAAGAATGGGAAAGGGGCCCCAGAGGTTCAGTGAGTTTACCATCTGAATGAAATCGTGGACCCAAAGAGTTTGGCAGAAGAGCAATTTATTAAGGGGGGGTGGGGATAGCTCCCACTTGGTTGTGGGAGGGGAACCCAGAGAGGAAAATCTGTTCAGGTAGGAGGAGCTGAAGTTTTAACCCTTGAGTTATTCCCGCCCCATTCATGTTCTCATCCAATGAGAGGAGTTCTTTCAAACTTCCGCTGGAGTGATTGATCTTTGACTCTGATACCGGATTGGCTACTTGTTGTATGACCCTGAGTTACAGAGCCCTCTCCTCCCAGAGCTTTCTGGGGGAATTTGGGACAAAGGAGACCCACTTGGCTTTGCTGCTTGCAGGAAGATTAGATAAAGAATTTTACCTGGCCCATTTGTAGGAGGTGCTCAAGAAGCCTCAGCCTCCTGAGGCAAGGAGCTGGGAAATTCCTCCCCATCTGAGCCGGGCAGCCAGGAAACCCCTCCCTTAGCATGGCCTCAGGAATAGAAGTTTCTTTAACACAGTCCCTCAGTAACAGTGATGCTTCAGGTACCTTAAAAAATTTAGCTGGTTTTGATGAGAAACAGTCAGCGTGGTTGCCAGGGGTCCTGGCAGATGCTTAGGCAGTGGCTGTCCTGGAATCCAAGGCATGCCCCAAACCCATTGATGCAGGACCCAGGACTCCATCTGCTCATTCTTCATAAGTTTGGCTCACAGGTTATCTGTTGAGAAGGTCATCTGCTCCTTTTTCACTGTGCTCACTGAATGAGGACATTCCCAGATCCCTGCTCATCCTATTTGAGCTATCCTTTTCTTAATCTCATCCATTTGTGTTTGAGAAAATCTTCCCACATGATAGATATTCTATCTTCTCATTTCTTCCATGTTGTATTACTTTTTTATTCATAATAAATGCACATATTTTTGGTGTGTACATGCATATTAGTCTGTTTTGTGTTGCTATAAAACAATGCCTGAGGTAGGATAATTTACAGTGGAAAGAGATTTATTTGGCTTAAGGTTATACAGATTTACAAGAAGCATGGCATCAGCATCTGCATTTGGTGAGGGACTCAGAAAACTCTTAAACATAAGGGAAAGCAAAGGGAGAGCAGGCTGGTCACATGGCGAGAGAGTAAGCAAGAGAGATGGGAGGAGATGCTAGCCTCTTAATCTGCCAGTTCTCCTGTGAACTAATAGAGCAAGCCCTCCCTCATTATGTTGTGAAGGACACCAATCCACTCATGAGGAATCCACTAAACCCTCCCACTTGGCCACACCTACAACATTTGTGATCATGTATCAGAAAGAGATTTGGAGTAGATAAATACCCAAACTATATTACCAGGTAATAATTTGATGTATTCATAAATCTAATCAAGGTAATTGGAATATGCATCATATTAAATATGTATATCTTTATATTATGTTGGTGTGAAGGTAATAAGTTTTTGCCATTGTAAGTAATGCCAAAACAGCAATTAATTTTGCACCGACCTAATAGGAATATTTGAATTTTTCTCTTCTACTATTTTGAAATGTACAATAGATTAATATTACCTATAGTCACCTTGATGATCTATCAAACACCAGGTAATATTTCTTCTATTCCAGTGTGTATTTTTACCCATTAATCATCCTCTCTTCATCTCCCTCTCCCCTTATTCTTTATTGGCCTCTTGTAACCACGATTCTACGCTCTATCTTCATGAGATCCACTTTTTTGGCTCCCACATGTGAATGAAAACAAGGGGTATTTGTCTTTCGTGCTTGGCTTATTTCACTTAACATAATATCCCCAGCTTCATCCAACTTGCTGCAAATGACAAGATTTCATTCTTTTTGTGGCTGAATAATATTTCATTATCTATATATGCCATAGTTTCTTCATCAGTTCATCCATTAATGAGCACTTGGGTTGATTCCTTATTTTGGCTGTTTGTGAACACTGCTGAAATAAACATAGGAGTGCAGATATCTCTTATATGCTGACTTCCTGTTTATTGTATGTATAACCAGTGATGGAATTATTGGGTCATATGGTAATTCTATTTTTAGTTTTTTATAAGAACCACCATATTGTTTCCATAGTGGTTGTTCTAATTATATTCCCATCAACAGCATATGAGAATCTTCTTTTGTGCATAACCTTGCCAGCATTTATAATTTTCTTTTTCATAAAAGACATTTTAACTGGGGTATCATATCTCATTCTAGTCTGATATGAATTTCTGTGATGATTAGTGATGAGCATTATTTCATACATCTATTGGCTATTCATATGTCTTTTTCTGACAGGTATCTATTCTGTTCTTTTGCTCATTTAAAAATCTGATTATTCTTACCATTTTCTTTTATTTGCTGTTGTGCTGTGTGAGCTCCTTATATATTCTTGTTATTAGTCCCTTGTCAGATGGATTGTTTGCATGTATTTTCTCCCATTCTGGCATTGTCTCTACACTTTCTTTTGCTGCATAAAGTCTTTTTAGCTTGATGTAATCCCATTTGTCAATTTTTGCATTGGTTGCCTCTGTTTTCAGTTTTTGCACAAAAAAATCTTAACCTAGACCAATGTGTTGAAGTATTTCCCTAATATTTTTTGCTAGTACTTTTATATTAGATCTTAGATTTAGATTTTTACTTTATTTTGATTTGATGTTTGTGTATGGTGAGAGACTCAAGTCTAGTTTTATTCTCTGCACACAGTCATTTAATTTTCCTACTACCATTTATTGAACAGACTACCCCTGCCCCAGTGTAAGTTCTTGGTGCATTTATTGAGAATAAGTTGCCTGTAGATGTGTAGCTTTATATTTGGGTTCTCTATTTTCTTCCATTAGCTTATGTGTCTGCTTTCATGCCAGTCCTTTGCTAATCTTGTTACTATAGCTTTGTAGTAAATTTTGAAGTCAGGTAATGTTCAACTTTGTTCTGTTTACTCAGGTTTACTTTAGCTGTTCAGGGTTTTTTGTAGCTCTATGTAAGTTGTAGGATTGAGTTTTTCTATTTCTGTGAAGGATGTCACCAGTATTTTGATAAAAATTGCCTTAATTCTGTAATTCCCTTTGGGTACTACTGTCATTTTTAATAATATGAATTCTTTCAATCCATGAGCACGAAGATTTTTTCCAATGTTTGTGTCTTCTTCAATTTCTTTCCTCAATATTTTACAATTTTCCTTGTATAGATCTTTCTCAATCTCAGCTACATTGAATTATTGGTATTTTATATTCTCAGTAGGTATTAAAAATGGGATTACATTATTGATTTCTTTTTTCAGATTGTTGGCTGTTGGCATATGTAAATGTTACAGAGTTTTGTTGTTGATTTTGTATCCTGCGATTTTCCTAAACTCATTTATCAGTTCTAAGAGTCTTTTGGTGGATTCTTTAGGTTTCTCTAAATATACGATAAGGTCAGCTGTGTACAAGACTACTTTGACTTTTTCTTTCCAAATTGGATGCCCTTCATTTTTTTCTCTTGCCTAATTGTGGCCAAGATTCCAGTACTATGTTAAATACAAGTGGTGGAAGTGGGCATCCTAGTCTTGGTCCAGATCTTAAAGGAAAGGCTTTCCATTTTCCCCATTCAGTATAATGATGGCTATGAATTTGTCATATATTGCCTTTATACTTTGGAGGTATGTTTCTTCTATACCCAATGTGAAGAGGTTTTCTTTGTGTGTGTGTGTGTGCGTGTGTGTGTGCATGTGTTTGTGTGTGCGTTTGTGTGTGCGTGTGTGTTTGTTTTGTTTTGTTTTGTATAATAAAGCATTGTTGAGTTTTATTAAAAGCTTTTTCTTGGTTCTGTTAATGTGAAGTACCACATTTATTGATTTGGGTATATTGAACATGCCTTCCATACGTGGGATGAATTCCATTTGATCATGGTGAATGACTTTTTTATCATGCTGTTGAATAAGTTTTGCTAATATTTCGTTGAAGATTTTGGCATCTATATTCATCAGTGATATTGGCCTGTAGTTTTATCAGAGTGGCTTCATAGAATGATTCTGAAAATATATCCTCCTCTTCAATTTTTTTTGGACAGTTTGAGTAAAATTGGTATTAATTTTCAAATATTTGGTAGAATTCAGCAGTGAAGCCATAAGGTCTTGGACTTTACTTTGGTGGGAGACTTCATGATGGCTTCTAACTCATTACTTTTATGGATTTGTTGAGGTTTTCTATTTCTTCCTGGTTCAATCTTGCTAAGTTATATGTGTACAGAAACTTATCTATTTCCTTTAGGTTTTCCAGTTTGTTGTTCCATAGTTCATAGACATAGTTCATAACAGTCTGTAAGGATTCTTTGTATTTCTGTGGTCTCAGTTGTCTGATTTTATTTGGGTCTTTTCTCTTTTTACTTAGTTATTCTAATGAAAGGTTAGTCAATTTTAGTTATCTTTTCAAAAAACCACCTTACATTTTTTAGATCTGTATTTTAAAAAATTTATTTCTGCTCTTATCCTCATTTTATTTTTACTGATATTGATTGAGGTTGCTTGTTCTTGCTTTTCTAATTTCTCGAAATGCATTATTACGTTGTTCATTTGAAGTCTTTCTACCTTTTTAATGTAGGCATTTATTGCTATAAACTTCCCTCTTGCAACAGTTTTTGTTGTATCTCATAGATTTTAGTATTTTATGTTTCTATTTTCATTTCATTTTAGAAAATTGGTAGTTCTTTATTTCTTCATGTTCAGGAGCATGTTGTTTAATTGCCATGTTTGTGTAATTTCTGAGATGCCTCTTGTTATTGATTTCCACTTTTATTCTACTATGGTCAGAAAAAAAATCTTGATATGATTTCTGCCTTTTAAATTTATTCAGACTTCTTTTATGGCCTTAAATATGGTCTATTTTGGAGACTGTTCCATGTGCTGATGAAAAGAATATATATTCTGCAGTAGTTGAGTAGAATGATCTTCAAATATCAATTAGTCCTCTTTAATCTAGTTTATTGTATAACTTTGATTTTTTTTTGTTGTTGTTGAATTTCTGCCTGGACTATTTGTTTATTACTGACAGTATAGTTCAACACTACCTACCATTTCAACATCTCTGCCTATTTCTCTCTCTGGATTAATTAACTTTTTATTTATATATTTGGATGCTCTGGTGTTGATTGTATAGCTACTTATAATTTTTATATCCTTTTGCTGAATTAACTCCTTATCATTATAAAATAACCTTATGTCCTTTTACATTCTTTGAGTTGTAACCCATTTTGTGGCATATAAGTATACCTACTCCTGGTATGGTTTGGTTTCCATTTGTATGAAATATCATTTTTTTAATCCCTTCACATTCAGCCTCTGTGTGTCTTTAGGTAAAGTGGATTTCTTGAAGTGATTTCTTTCTATATCAAGTTTATTAAAAGGGTTTTTAGGGAGATATTGAATGTTAGCAAATACTTTTTCTGTGTCTTTTGATGTGATTATTTGATTTTTTTCTTCATTCTATTGATGTGATGTATAACATGTATTGATTTGTGTATGTTGAACCATCTTTTTAAAAAATTCACTTGATTGTGTTGTATTATCTTTTTGATGTGCTGTTGGATTCAGTTTGCTATCATTTTGTTAAGGATTTTTGCATCTATGTTAATCAGTGGTATTAGCTTATAGTTTTATTTTGTGCTGTTGTGGGTCCTTGTCTGATTTTTGTATCAGAGTAATGCTGTCCTTGCAGAATCAGTTAGGAAGAGTTGCATCTACTTCTATCATTTTCAGTAATTGGAGAAGAATTTTTATTAATTGTTCTTTCAAAGTCCAGTAGAATTCAGCAATGATGCTATCTCATCTTAAAAGCTTCTTTGTTGGAAGACTTTTAATTACTCATTCAATCTCATTACTTCTTATTGGTCTGTTCAAGTTTTCTATTTCTTCTTGGAACAATCTTGGTAGATTGTATGTTTCTAGGTAATTATCCATTTCCCACAGGCTTTTCAATTTTTAGTGTATATCCGTGCATAGTAGTTTTTAATAATCCTTTGTATTTCTGTGGCATCTGTTGTGACATCTTCTTTTTCATTGCTTATTTTATTTTGGTCTTCTCTCTTTTGACTTAGTCTAGCTAAATGTTTGTCAATTTTATTTGTCTTTTTTAAAAAAACTGATATATGTTTTGTTAATCCTTTGTATTTTTTAGTCTTGATTCTTTTTATTTCTACTCTCATATTTAGTATTTCCTTCGGTACTTTGGGGTTTTGTCTTTTTCTGCTGTCCTAGTTCCTTGAAGTTTATTGCTAGTTGTTTATTTGAAGTCTTTCTAATTTTTTGTGATGTAGGAATTTATGGCTATATAATTGCTTCTTATTATTGCTTTTACTCTGACCCCTAGGTTTTGGTATACTGTATTTATCTTTTTATTCGTTCAAGGAATTTAAAATTTTTTATTCTTAATTATTCTTTTACCCATTGGTCATTCAGAAGCACATTCCTTAATTTTTATGTATTTGTATGATTTTAAATTTTATTCTTTGTTATTGTTGTCTTGTTTTATTTCATGTGGTCAGATAAGTACTTGATATGATTTTGAGGGTTTTGTTTTGTTTTGTTTTTTGTTTTATAGACGGAGTCTTGTTCTGTCAGCCAGGCTGCAGCAATGTCCACTATACATTTGTCTACAGGAGCAATGTCTACTGGACATTTGTCTACTGAAGCAATTTGTCTATTGGACAATGGCATGATCTCGGCTCACTGCAAGCCCGCCTTCTGGGTTCAAGTGATTCTCCTGCCTCGGCCTCCTGAGTAGCTGGGACTACAGGTGTGTGCCAACATGCCCAGTTAATTTTTTGGATTTTTAATAGAGATGGGATTTCACTGTGTTAGCCAGCATGGATTCGATCTCCTGACCTCATGATATTCCTGCCTCTGCCTCCCAAAGTGCTGGGATTACAGGTGTGAGGCACTGCACCTGGCCATGATTTAGATTTTTAAAAATTTTTTGAAAATTACCTTATGTTCTAACATATGGCTGGTTTGGGAGACTGTTCCAAGTGCTGATGAGAAGAATGTGTATTCTTTAGCTGTTCAGTAAAATGTTCCGTAAATGTCAGTTAGAGTCATTTGACCTATGGTACAGTTTAGGTCCTATGTTTCTTTGTTGATTTTCTGTCCAGGTAATCTCTCTAATGGTAAGAGTGAGGTACCAAAGTCCCCAACTCTCCCTTTAGATCTCATAATATTTTGTCCATATATTTATGTGCATATATAATAACAATTGCTGTATTTTCCTACTTAACTGATCCTGTAATCATTATATGATATACCTCCTTGTCATTTTTTACAGCTCTTAATGTCAAGTCTGTTTTGCCTGAGTATATGTATAGATACTCCTGCTCACTTTTGGCTTCTATTTGCATTGACTCTCTTTTTCTATTACTTGACTTTCAATTTTTGTGTCTCTACAGGTTAGAAGAATCTGTTGTAGGCAGCACATAGTTGGGTCTTATTTTTATATCCATTCAGTCAGCCTATATCTTTCAAAATGGGAAATTTAATCTGTTTATTTTCAGCATTATTATTGATAGATGAAGACTTACTCTTGGCATTTTATTGATTGCTTTTGGTTGTTTTGTATATAATTCATTCCTTTCTTCCTCTCATCTTTTTATTTTACAGTCTGGGTAGATTTCTGTAGCAATAAGGTTTGAATCCTTTCTCTTTTTTGTTTATCAGCTCTACCAGTGAGTTTATAGTTTAACATGTTTTCATTAGGGTGGTTATAATCTTATCACTACCAGATGTAAGATTCTTTTGAACATTTCTTCTGAGGCTACTCTAGTGGTGGTGAATTCCCTGTGTTGCTTCTGTGAAAGCTTTTATTCCTCCTTTATTTGTGTAGGATAGTTTTGCTACATATCTAAGATGGTGAGAAATCTGGTTGCCCATTTTGATTTCACTTTCTTCATTGTAGAAACCATGATTCAGGGGAAATTTTCCACATGCTTAGTGCTATGCAGGTTATGAGGAGGGTCATAATGGACCATATTCATATGGAGGATCATCATGAATATGAAAATTCAATATTCTAACCATACGATCAGATGTTTTTCACTTCTTTTTAGCCTCAAGAACTGTTTCTTTCTTATGCTTGAGTTCTGGGAATAAAGCCAGCCTGAATGTATGCTGCTATTTTGAAACCAACAGTCTCTTGTATTCCTTTTTATTGGATTGTATTGTATATATTTCTATTGATACAATTAAAATCACTCTATAACTCAATGGCCTAGAAAACCATTTTATTTGTTCATGACTCACATTAACACTCTGGTGGTGGCTAAGCGGGGCAGTCCTTCTGGTTTTACCTGGATTACTCATGCACCTTCAGTCAATTGGCAGATTGACTGTGGCTAAATTATGCATGTATTAGTTGGTGCTGGTCCTCCTCATTTTGTCCTTAACAAACAATTCAAGACTTAGTTGTATGGTGAAGGAAGAGTTTACAGCAGGAAGAAAAGGGAAATGCTTTTCAAGCCTCTTCTTGCCTCACATTTGCTAATGTCTTGTTAGTCAATGTCCAAAATCACATGGTCAAGCTTAGAGTTAGTGTAGGAGAAGACTGAACAAGGGATGATAAAGACGAAATACAAAGTTATAAGATAAGGGATGATTCCTTATTACTGAGTCTTAACATAGAATGAATCCGGAAATTTATTCCCATCAGCCCAAGTATGGTATGGAGGTATAGAGAGCCAGTGGATTTGAATGAGACATGTCTCAGCAAGAGAGTAGTACTGACCAGTTATCCAGGACCAGATAGCAATGGGAACATATTGGCAGATGCTAGCCTACATGAATGATGCAGAGGAACAGATAAGTGTCGCCCCATCCTTCTACAACCCCCTATGTCCTTGGTGCTGTTAGACTCCAAAATATAGACACATTCATAAGAAAAGAAGAGAAATCTTGAGGATCTACAATCCGAGAATAGAGAATGGAATTAGAAACTAAAATGAGCTACTTAAAATATACAACAGTACAATGTTTATATATCTCAATTTATAGGCTCAAATTGGTACCACTACATATTAAATCCTTAATCCATGCAGGTTTTTCTAGAAAGAGTTTCATGGTCACACTTGCTAAATCCTGTGTTTTTCTTTAGGAGGATCAAAATATCTATTAACATATTAGCATCTTAGGGAAAACTTGCAGTAAAGAAATCCACTATTTTCCACATGTGTTTGACCTTGGAGACACTTTTAGAGTAACTCCATTGATTAACAATCCTGAGAACATACATGAATAAACATTGCTCTAAGTTTATTGTCTTAAATCACAGATTTTAGCTTTTTGCTTACCTACTCAAAAACCTTAAATGAATCTCCAATTATTTTTTTTCTAGAAAAATGTCCTTTGAAGATCCTCCACAATGCAACCTGCTCTTTTAGTCTAATTTTATCTCTGCTGTTTCCTAGTGTAGATCCTTGGCTTTCATAAAGGTCAAACTCTACTCTTTCCTAAATAAGACTTCCTCAAATTTCTAACTATAATCCTCTACTCCCTTTGGTCTCTATATATCCACACACTGGGTAAACCATTTAAGCTCTCCTCTTTACCATGTTTCGTCGGGCATTCAGCTCAAATTCATTATTCCCATATAACACAGGAGGACCTGACCCCAGTAGACATAGTACCGCTGGGAATATGTGGCATATTTATATATTGTCCAGAAAAATAAAATTGTTGTGTTAAATCAGTATATTTTGGGTTTTATATAACATGTTTTTGGTCTAAGAATGTTTAAAATATATTACTTTTAAAGCGTGGCTTAATGTCTACTAAAAATGCATGTATTAATGAATATGTGCAGTTTTCTAAGCGTGTAGGGATTTTACATGAATTACTAATATTGGTACACTTCAAAACTGAAGAGATGGAAGAGGACATGAAATTGCAGTGCATAGTAAAAAGAAGTTAATTTGACTAACTTAGTACATTTTTTTGAGATAGGTTTTTTGCTCTGTTACCCAAGCTGGAGTGCAGTGGTGCAATTATAGCTCACTGCAACCGCTAGTTCCTGGGCTCAAGGGAGCCTTAGTCACCCAAGTAGGTTGAACTACAGGTATGTGCCACTGTGCCCAGCTATTTTTTAAAATTTTTGCAGATACTGTGTCTCGCTATTTTGCCCAGGCTAATACTTGATACATTTTTAAGATATGACTTCACAGCTTGGACTTATTTATGAGTGTATACTGGGATATACTATTTTTATTCAGCATGCCAAAAGTGGAATATTGATGTGATATATTTGGGGATAATTGCATTTGCGTGAAAATTATTTTAAACATTTTATCCAACCTGCAGAATAAAAGGGGCAAAAAATATATACCTTGAAATGCGTCTATGAGTTTTTGAGCCAGAAAGTAAGACATGCAAAATCTCTCAAATTTGAAGAGGATATTAAAAAAAAAAAAAGGAAGTAAAGAAAAGCTGGGATTTGACTAATTTGTCAATTGTGACTCATAGAGGAGATTTTTGCCATATGGGAATACTGTAGTTAGTAAATGATAGTTTTCCCCTCAGGATATTCAAGTAAAATAGATCCTTGAGAAAGGCAATTTATTTCTTAATTTTGAAGGAAGATCCTAGGGACTGATAAACTGTGAAAGGACCCAACAGTGTAATCTAGAGTTAGTAAAAGGCAATTAGACTTTCTGATACTGGCCTTTACCACAGCTGGGAGTAAGACTGTGTAATCATTAATCAGTCTGCACATACTGGTATGCTTAATATTAAAAGTTTCCAAAAACAGAGGAAAGGTACATAAGATGAATATCATATTTTGTTCCAGAGAGAAAAAAACCCATAGGCTACATGTATCAGAAAACTAGTTCTCATTGATGGTGTGGATTAATTACTATGATATATTGAGTGAAATATATGTGTGTGTGTGTGTGTGTGTGTGTGTGTGTGTGTGTGTGTTTTATATATATATATATATATAACACACACACACACACACACACACACACACACACATACACATTTATTCCACAAAGGCAACATGTAAGACTTTGAGGGATTAGTGTAAAAAGCCTTTTTTCAGAAAGAACTGGGCATTGCCTTTCACATTTTTCCATACTTCTTTCCACATTAGCCAAATGAACCAGTGCTCTAAAGATCTGTAGTGAATGCCAATTCTATTTTCCATGTTTGTTCTATGTTGTATTTGTCCATAGAATGTAGGAAAACACTGATTTTTCTTTTTTGCCTTAGTCCTTAATGTCAATCTTAATTTTTCTGGCTTAGTCCTTCCAAAGAATGAAATTGTTCCTTGGATAAGTAAAAGAAAATGCTAGAAAATAAAATTGTCAAAGAAGAATTATAAGTTTCTAAAACAGAAAAAGAGAAACTACATGTGTTTATACAGATGTTATAATAAATTTTATTGCAAGGACATGTATGATTATTAGCATCTTAACACATATCACCCTATTAGTTCTCCAGTATAGAGCAGAGCTCCATGGGATGGAATAATTTGCATTATCTACAGGAAGGCTGGGGGACCTAGGAAGAAGGACCAAGGAAGAAGGACCTAGGAAGAGGCCACCATGCCCAGCCTCTCCAAAGATTTTTGATTTAAAAAATGCTGTTAGGCTGGGTGCAATGGCTCATGGCTGTAATCTCAGCACTTTGGGAGGCCAACCCAGGTGGATCACTTGAGGCTAGGAGTTCAAGACCAGCCTGGGCAACATAGCAAAACCCCATCTCTACTAAAAATACAAAAATTAGCTGGGCATGGTGGCACACCCCTGTGTGCCAGCTATTTGGGAGGCCGAAGCAGGAGAATCACTTGACCCTGGGAGGTGGAGGTTGCAGTGAACCATGATCATGCCACTTCACTCCAGCTTGGGTAACAAAGTAAGACTCTGTCTCAAAAAATATATATATAGCAGTTAAATCTTGACCTCTTATTCCTAGTGTCCACTATCACACAACATCAAAGGACCAACACTGGAACTTTTGATTATTGCCCAGTGTTCAATTAAACAGTATCTAATATAAAGGTACAAATGCTTTTCCCAATGTTCAATTAAACAATATCTAATATAAATGTAAATACTCTTTTACCTATTTAATTGGTCATTTCTAGATATTATGGTATCTTCTCTTTGTAAGACTAGTACTTGCTCTTTCAATTAGCAAGTTTTTGTCCAGTTGCCTAACTCTCCCAAAAAGAGTTTGTAAGGGTGGATGCCTAAAAATGATTAACATGCTACATTTTCTGCTTTGTGCTATCAAGATTAGTTCAAGATTTAAATATATGTTCTACTATTTCTGATTTGAAAACTAATTACATATTAAATGAAATAATCTAGATCATTGCCTGATTTAAACATTTTATATTATACTGTGTGCTACAAAGAATAAATTAAAAACTTTCTAAAGAAGGCAAATTTCCACTTTTCTATGTTATTACTCATGATTATGTTTCAGATAAAACTGGGAAATAAAAAGTTTTGTTTCTTCAAAATAAAAAAGGAACTAGCTGAAAAAGAATTTTTTTTAAGCAGTAAAAACACTAACAGAATAATGGTTACCTCCGTGGAGGGAAAAGGTAATGAGACAGAGAAAAGGTGAAAAAGAAATATCAAGCATATGTGTACTATTTCATTAGTTTAAAAAAAGACTTAAAAATTCTAGCATTATGTCATATGCTTCAGTTATCTATCAAAATATAATTTTATGACATAAATATATAGCCTATGCATGAATTCATGTGTGCCTATGTACATATATATACATATAAACATATAACACATTGCTCAATTAATAACTAAACAAGTGAACTACAAAAATTTATATATATATATATTGAACCCAAGATAATTCAGTCTCTGCAGAGACTGTCAAAAATTGCCAATGCCGATTGTATTTCAAGTCATCATCACAGGGTATTGGGAAAAGTTTCCAATTAGCAATAATCGCGCCTCAGATAAACCTCATTGGCTATGATACTGCCACTATGCAAAGCTAAAGTACAGAAATTTTTATCACAACTTTATTTTCTTATATTTTTGTGATTTCTCTATATTGATGGATGTGAATCTGATTTACTCAGTCTAGTTGCTATACAATAGTATTCCATTAAATGAATAATGCATTAATCTCTAGATAGATAGATAGATAGATGGATAGATAGATAGATAGATACAGATATATATATACTGACCAAAATTCCTGGAGGTTTGCCTAGATTGTTAGTTTTCAAAGGAAGTTTTAAAAAATCATCTCTATCAAAGTTTTTTCTAGATTACTAAATTGTGCTTTGTTTTTGTAATTATCTTCAACTTTCTTATTGTTCTTTTCAGTTCTCTACCTAACTTCTTAGATTAAATGCTTAATTTATTTTTTGTAATAAATATATTGGAGCTATTAATAACTTCTAGATATTGTTTTACCTGCACCTCACAAATTTTGATTTTGTTTTTAATATTTTAATATTTTTACTATCATTCACCTATTTTATTTTACAGTTTTCTTTGTGATTTTTTTTTAAAGCCATTAATTTTGGGGGCTTTGTTTTCTTATGTCTTACAAACTGTGACCTTTTAATTAATATTTGTAAGTTAATTTCTAATTTAGTTTCCTAGCAATCCGATAATACAGTTTAAATTATTATGATTGTGACTGAGAGCATAGTTACTTTTTTTAAGGTACATGTGATAATTTGATACATTTATATAATATGTAAAGATCAAATCGGTGTATCCAGGATATCCATCACCTTAAATATTTTTTTCCTTATGCTAGAAATATTCAAATTATTCTTTTCTACCTATTCTGAAATGTACAATAGATTATTGTAAACTATTGCCATCCCACTCATTTAACACTAGCTCTTATTTCTTCTGTCAAACAGTGCATTTGTACCTATCAATCAATTCCTTGTCATCTCACCTCCTACTACCCTTCGCAGCTTCTAGTAATCACCAATCTACTATCTATAGGCATGAGATCCACTTTTCACCTCCCATGTATGAGAACATGCAATGTTTGTCTTTCTGTGCTTGGCTTATTACTTTAAACATAATGATCTCCTGTTCTATTAATGTTGCTGCAAATGACAGGATTTCATTTTTTATGGCTAAATGAGAGTTTATTTTGTATATATACCACATTCTCTTTGTCCATTCATTCCTTGATGGGTATTTAGACTGTTGCCCTACTTTGGCTATTGTGAATAGGACTGCAATAAACATGAGACTGTAGATATCTCTTTGATATGCTGATTTCCTCTTTGGGGAGATATATATTCAGTAGTGGAACTGATGGATCATATGGTAACTCTATTTTTAGTTTTCTGAGGAACCTCCATGCTGCTCTCCATAGCGGTTGTAATAATAGCGTACAAGGGTTCCCTTTCTCCACATCTTTGCCAGCATCTTTTATTTTTAGTCTTTTTGATAAAGGCCATTCTAAAAAGGGTGAGAAGATATCTTACTATGTTTTTTATTTATATTACACTGATGATTAGTGATGAGCATTATACTATATGCCTATTGACTGCCTGTATGTCTTCTTTGGGAAATTATCTATTTAGATTTTTTGTTAATTTTTAAATCAGATTTTTTTTTTTTTTTTTTTTTTTTTTTTTTTTTTTTTTTTTTTTTTTTTTTTTTTTTTTTTTTTTTT
>NW_016107548.1:875213-922333 GCF_001604975.1 Cebus imitator
TAATTTGCAAACATTTTCTCTCTATTCTCTGGGTTATCTCTTACTTTTTATAGTTTCCTTTGCTTTACCAAATCTTTTTAGCTTTATGAAATCCCAATTGTCTATTTTTGCTTTAGTTTTTTATGCTTTTGAGATGTTTGAAAAAAATATTTGCCCAAATCAATATCTTGGAGTGTTTTTCGTAACTTTTCTTCCAGTAGTTTAATGGTTTCCATCTTAGATTTAAGTCTTTAACCATTTTTATTTTATTTTTAAGTATGGTGAGAGAAAGACGTCTAGTTTTATTCTTCTGCATATGGTTATTGTTTGCTTAGCACCACTTATGTCCTTTCCCTATTGTATGTTCTTGGTGCCTCTGTCAAAGATGAGTAGGCTGTAAATGTGTGGATTTATATCTGCATTCCCTGTTCTCTTCCATTGATCCATGTGTCTGTTTTCATGCCAGAGCCATGCTGATTTTGTTCCTAGAGTTTTGTAGTAAATTTTGCAGTCAGGTAATGTGATACCTTCAGCTTTGTTCTTTTTGTTTAAGGTTGCCTTGACTTTTCAGGATCTTTTGTGATTCCATTTATTTTAGGATCATTTTTATTGTTGTGAAGAATATCATTGGTATTTTCACAGGGATTGCATTAATTCTGTGAATTGTTTGAGGTACTATCGTCATTTTTAACAATATTAATTCTTCCAGTTCATGAGCATAAAATATCTTTACATTTTTGTTTATGTCTTCTTCAGTTTCTTCCATCAGTGTTGTATAGTTTTCCTTGTGAGATATTTCACATCTTTGGTTAAATTGAATCCTAGGTCTTTTACATTCTTTGTAGATATTGTAAATGGAATTGTTTCCTTGCTTTCTTTATCAGATTACTCACTATTGGTATATATATATATGCTACTAATTTTTGCATTTTGATTTTGTAGCATGCAACTTTACTGAATTCATTTAATCAATATTTCTCTTTAGGGTAGTAACATATTATGAGCATGTGAGAGCTTTCTTATAAAGTACATAATCTCTAAAATACATTTAGATTAATAATATACTTACCTGAATGCAATTCAACCAGTAAAGGTGAACCTTCTCTGTTTCACAACTTCTCCAGCTTTTGCAATAGTATACTACAAATTATAACATATAGAGCCTACAAAAAAACCCAAAGAACATTTCTATCAGTGTTCCCATTGTAAAGTTAAAAAAGGAAAACAAAACATGTTATATAATTAAAACAGAACATGTTATATAGTTCTAAAAGATATCTTGAATTTATTCATTTATTTGTTTATATCTTATTTTTTTCAAATTCTACATATTACCTTAAGGAGACCATATCCAAAGCATTAACAGAAGAGACTGTTTAGTTCATTAAGATGGGAGCATAAGTGCTTGAGAACAATGAATGGTGGCAGCTGGATCCACTGCTAATCAAAATGACAGCAAACTATTTTTAAACAAATGTAAACGGAAAGTAGGACATGTGTATGAAAACTTAGTTCTTTTAGAAGCAAGAAATTTTTGGTTTTTAAGTAATCAAGGACATAAAGTAGCATAAACATACAATGTTAATCTGCTAAGAAAGAGAATCTCAGCTATTTAAGTAGATTACATGAAAAGTAACAAATAATTTTATCATCACTTAAAAGCAGACTGAATACTCCCACATCAATTTGTCATTTTAACAGAGAGGAAGCCATGTTAACATAATATTTTAGCAGTAAAGAATTCATGGGACTCTTTTCTTTTATCTTATAATTAAACTCATAAAACCTGAGTTAACATTGCCAAAATTTTAACGGCTGTCGTTGCTTTTCTTCAGACTCACTTGCAATTGTTATAAATTAAGACAAATAAAGTTTATACAAGCGATGTCCAATCTTGGCTTTCTGGGCCACATTGAAAGAAGAAGACTTTTCTCAGGCCACACATAAAGTACACTAACACTAACAATAGCTCATGAACTAAAAAAACAAAATCACACACACACACACACACACACACACACACACACACACACACACACAAATCTCGTAATTTTTAAAGAAAGTTTACAAATTTGCTTTGGGCTGCATTCAAAGCCATCTTGGGCTGCATGTGGCCTGCAGTCTGATGGTTGGACGAGCATGCTTTATACAAACCTTTTAAACTTTCTCTGTCCATACACGTTTTTTCTTTCACTAGTCTCCTTAACTTTCTCGACAACCAGACTCTGTTTTAAGACAAAACTACTCACTTTCCCCACTGATGAATAAAAACACGTTCAAATACTTTGCATACATACTTGGTCTTTTTCTGAAACCATTGATCCTAGGATAGCTTCAATGTTCATCTTTAACCAGAATATCTAATTTATCTTTTACAAAAAAATTGGAAGTAATTGAGCACACAAAACATGTCCCTACAGCTGTATGCACAATTTTTACACCTTCTTAAAATGGGAAAAATAAACATGTTCAAAAATATAATCAAAAGGAATAAAATTTTATAACATATGAAAATAATAAGCAAAAATATGGTCTAATATTTGAGCATTTTATCTTGCATAGAAATTATCCAAACATTCTAATATTATCCATTAATTTACCGTTAGCCTAGGCTCCTAAAGTTAACTAAAAAACTTGGAAATTATGTTTAAGCAGACTTATCACTTAACATAATTTCTGTTGAATAAAAAATTTTTCAGAATTACATTTAAATTTAGTGAAATAAAATTATTTTGAAATTTTTTATAGATTCATGAGGTTCATGTCCTGAGGTATCTGTGCCAAGGTAAGGAAAGGAAAGGAAAGGAAAGGAAAGGAAAGGAAAGGAAAGGAAAGGAAAGGAAAGGAAAGGAAAGGAAAGGAAAGGAAAGGAGAGGAAAAGATCAACAATTGCTGAAACAATTGTACAGCAAAGTAAACAATTGTACAGCAAACAATCAATAGAGAAGAAACAACCTATGAAATGGGAGAACATATTTGCAAACCATGCATATACCAAAAACATATAATAAATTAAATAAATCAATTGTAAGAAATATATAACCAGATTAAAAATGGGCGAAAGGCCAGGTGTAGTGGTTCACTCCTGTAATCCTCGCACTTGGGAGGCCAAGGTGGGTGTATCATTTGAGGTCAGGAGTTGACCAGCCTGGCCAACATGGTGAAATCCTGTCTCTACTAAAAATGCAAAAATTAGCTGGGTGTGGTAGCCAGTGCCTGAAGTTCCAGCTACTGGGGAGGCTGAGGTAGCAGTGAGCTGAGATTGTGGTATTGCATTCCAGTCTGGTCGACAAAAGCATAACTCCATCTCAAAAAAAAGAAAAAAGAATATGAATAGATAATTTCCAAAAGAAGACATACAAATGGGCAACAGGTATATGAAGAAAATTATCAACATCACTAGTCATCAAGGATATAGAAATCAAAACCACAATGACATATCATCTCACATATGTCAGAGTTACAATTATCAAAGGGACAAAATATAAGTGTTGATAAGGATGTGAAGAATAGGGAACCCTTGTACACTACATAAATTGGTATAGACATTATAGAAAACAGTATGAATGTTCCTCAGAAAAACAAAAGTGTATGCATATGATCCAACAATCCCACTACTGGTTATATATCTAAAGGAAATGAAATCAGTATGCTGACGAGATCTGCATTCATATGTTCATTACAGCATTATTCGTAATATGTGAGATATGAATCAACCCAACTGTCCATAATGGGTAATGAATAAAGAAAATGTGGGATATATAGATAATAAAATACTACTCAGCTATTAAAAAATGAAATTATGCTATGCCATTTGCAATAACATAGATGGACATGGGACACTTTATGTTAAGTGAAATAAACCAGGAACAGCAAGGCAAAGGCAAATAGAATCTAAATAAGTCTAAACGAAGAGTAAAATGGTGGTTACCAGAGGCTGACATGTGGGGGTACTGGGAAATGTTGGTTTAAGTGTATCAACTTTCAGTTGGATGGGAGGAAAAAGTTCAAGAGATCTATTATACAGCATGAAGGCTATAGTCAATAACAATAAATTGTATCCTTAAAAATTGCTAAGAGAGTAGACTTTAAGTGTTCTCACCACATACAAAAAAATATGTGTGAGGTAATATATAATGTAAAATAGCTCTATTTAGCCATTTCACAATATATGCATATAACAAAACATCATGTTGTACATCATAAATACATAACATTTTTACTTGTCAATTAAAAAAGAAGTTGAATATCTAACAATATTTTAATATATGTAAAATAGTATTAAATTTGTATAAAACCAAAACATAGCTATGAAGCTTACAAGGAAAACTGGTATAAAATAAGAATAACTGACAAACTCACAATTATAGATAAAGCAGACAAAGAAATTAGGAAGGTTAGATCAAGCAGTCAAAACTCAGCAAGCCCGGTCTAACAGGCATGTGGGGAACCCAACACATAGGGAGCACGTTCATTTCTGGGATACCTAAATCAGTCTTGAAGCATTTCTCAACAATTAAAAGGTGACATATTGGCAAAATTCAATAAAATTATCTCCCCCAAGCATATATATTGAGGAAATTGAAAACTACGCTTCTAAATCAGTCTGAAGTGAAAGAATATATAATAAAGGTCCAAATATATAGAGAAAAAATGATGAAAATTTTATATTTCAATACTTGTGCAATGGTGCTAAAGTAGTACTAGGAAAGATTTACAGCATGCTTTGCATATAGTTTCCACATATTAGAAACAAAGAAAGAATGAAAGTGTGTGACTTAGATATGCAATATACAAAAATAGAAAAAAACAGTATGTACATGAGAGAAGTAGAATTAATGAAATGATCAAATTAAGAACAAAAAGTAACATAGGCTAATTTTACTTGTAAACATTAGAAACAAAACGCTGTATGAAATGTCAAAACAAATCAAGGAATATATACATTTTAAAATGTGAGAAACTAAGTGTCAGCGTGGATGTGGAACAACTAACTTTCATACACTGCTGCTTGATGAGAAATGTTAAAAATCACTTTGAAAATCTCTTAGCAAATTTTAATAAATTCATAAATTAGGAAATATATCTAAATGAAAGAAGATCTTTAGCATTACATTTAAGAATGTTCTAATAATTTGCAAACACCTCAATTTCTCCTCTTATTTTTTCTGGACTGAAATTTTAAAACATTTACTGAATGTCAGTAATTAGGAATTGTCCAAAATGCTGGAAAACACGATTATGCACAAGACAGAGTTCGTGCTATAAAGGGATTCAGGGACAACTTCAACGACAGATCTAAAACTACTAATAGATGAGAACGTAGAAGTATCATAGGTATTTACAAAGGAATATGATGAAAAATAAATTGGACATAAAGATTATTCTGCTAATTCTGCTCAAAGAGGTGTCGTCAGAAGGTGCACAGAAAATACTTCCCAAATATGGTGATGTTTAAGTATGACCTTGTAGGATGAATGAGTTTTCCTTGCAAATAGCTTCTGGGGAAGGGTGAAGATAGAATTTTAAATAGTATCAACATGAAGAAAGTTTCGAAGATAAGAAAGTGCGTGGTATGTTTGAAGGGTATGTACAGTGATGAAAGAAGAAGCTGAGTAGTTAGCTAGACACAGTAGTGTGCACTTATGACCTCAGCTGTTGTAGAGACTGAGATGGCATTATCACTTGAGCTGGGAGTTTGAGATCAGCCTGGGCAGCAGAGCAAGACCCCTGTCCCATATATACATATGGCTAAACTGAATGGTATGTATGATATTAGAAGGAGAAAAATAGCTACTATGAAATCACCAGTACATCAAATTGTTTTAAATCCACTACTGAAAGAAGTAACTCATTTGCAAAAGAATGTCATGTGACTACTTGAAATTCTAGAGTTAACATATATTACTAACTGCTTAAACATTCCAAGAAATTTCTACTATTTTAATTCAAAACATTTAGGTCATTTAAAAAAGATAATTTTGGTGAGGACAAAATAGAAAAATTTGAAATACTATTTGTGTGTATGTTTCTTTTTAAAATATGTGTTATCTCTTTGGACATTCACTGAATGAGAATGTTCTTCTCTACTGATACTTTTTAAAGAGGTAGCTAACTTACCTGTTGGCTGTCAAAAAAGTAGCATGCATTTTATAATGAAAGGAATTGTGCTATCATCTCAGTTCTGTGTTTAATATGCTTAAACACATATAAAACCCTAATTTAATAGAGCTAATATGCTTAATATTTTTAATTTTTTTAAATTTAAATCATATATTAGGGTTATGTAGGTTACATACAACAAGATATCCACTTGGATTTTCTTAAACCAAAAGGAATTTGTAATAAGGATATTCAGGTGGAATTCCAAAGGGGACTTGAGCAATCAAGCTCCAGGAATGGTAAAGATGATGATAGCTCCAGAAACCTCAGAAATAAGAGTCTTGTGTCTTCTCAGTTCCATTCTCAAGAATGTAATTCACTGTTGGATCCATCAGCCAAGGTCAGTCTGGCAGGACCATAGAGAAGAGCAGCAAGTTAGACCAGTAGGGGGCGGGCTACTTCGCACTGGACCAATACACACGTGAAAACATGAATTTCACGCATGTTTCTTCCTCCAAATAGGGGATCCAAAGAATTAAAACATTTTGTCTTATGAATGAGTGAGTCTAAAGGTCTTGTATTCTTTTCCTCTCACTGAACTTACACATCCTCTTTATCCTAACACTTGTCTATAAAGAAAAGTTATGTAAAAATAGCACAGGCCAAGTTCAAACATTTTCTTTATGTTTTGTTTGGGAAAATATCTGACATAATGTTTGTCAGAGGTGAAATGTAACAGTTGCCAGGGAACTACAGTCAGTGGCTATAAAAAGATTAAGACAGATCTTGTATTAAATGTTATCCTTAGCAAGAAAATCCAGCTAAAGAATGGTAAATGAGAGGGATGACACACACTTACTGTACAAGAGATATGATAAAGAAGCATTTAGTTTGCGGAAATCAAACAGTCCCCGTTTAAGTTTGAATGTAGACTTTCTCTTTGGTTGTACTGTGAAAAGAAGATGGATTTGAGTCATGGAGGAATGGGCTTTGCGCTTCCCTCGGCTAAGGAAAAAAAAACTTGAAGAAGCTCAGGAAAGAGCCCAAATGCACACATGTGGAGCTGGCCTGAAGCACTGGAGTGGGTCTTAACCCTGAAGAGTGCTGTAAGGTTAAAAGGATCATGTTACCTGAGGTCTCTGGAAAAGCCGGGAAAAGAGAACGTTGTGCTTTGTAACACAGGCCAATAGCAGGTCACTAACTGAAGCCTTATTGCATCCCAGACACTTCACTGACAATTCTCTTGCTTTATTTTAAATAATCTTCAAAATTATCTGAGGTAAGCATTATTCTTTCCTACAGTTCACAGTTGAAAAAAATTGAGGCTCAGGGAAATCAAGCAGCTTGCTCAAGTAAATGAGAGAGTCAGAATCTGAACCTTAGGCTCGTGCTTTTGGGGCGGCGTTCTCATGACCACACAGACATCCTCTCCTTCATAAGAAAGCACCAGATGTCCTTGGAAGTTTATGCTTTTAAACGTTGGCTCTGGAAAGTAGTGAGGGACTGACAAGTGGCCCCACATAAAGCCCAAGCCTTTGAACCACATGAATTCACTCTAATACTCCCTATAAACAGATGTCAGCATAAAGAATTTAAGAGGAAAACCAGTCCCTCTGTTGTTAAAAGTTTACCCTAAAATATACCAAGTGATGACAGTTTCTCAGGCAGCACCATACCTTAGTAAAGCACTAACTTTGTGCCATATTAAAGATACATTAACTTTACTGGGGTTATGAATTTGATTATTTTTAAATGGTTGGCAATTTATCAGGTCATATTTGCCAACCCCTTAAGACTTTTCTTGCAACTATAACAAAGGGTACTCCACACTTGTGTAAGTGTGACTATTTCTCTGTTTGTATATCTATCCAAAACAGGGTTCTAGTTCTATGTTCTTATTTCTATGTTTATATATTAGAATTAACAAGGATGTTTACTAGTGTTCTGAGCATGCATGACAAAATCTTTTATTATAATTTCATATAATTAACTTATAACATTTATATAGGTATATAATTTATATGTTGTAATTAATAATTATAGAAATATAATTAATGGTAATTAATAAATTTAATAACAGGAAGTAACTAATATTTTATAGAATCATGAATTCCCATATCATATGCATTTTTTCTTCTTTTACACATTTTTTTGTTTTCTAACTTGCATATTGATTATTTATGTATCTCCTCAACCATATCATATACACTATTTGGTAAGGACTGTAACTTAATTGTAGTCCTAGTTTTTGTACTACCGTGGTATTTAGCTTAGCTATGCTAGAGGTTAGCACTCTTTAAATTTTATACCTAAAGATAGTACAGTTAAAATAGTTTTAAGATACATATCTGAGTTTCCCTATCATAGCAATACCTTCTATTGTTTGTTTTCCTTCCAGTGCCTTGTAAATTGCTTCAGAGAAGGATTTTCAAAACTAGACATTGTGCACCTTTTCCAAAATTTTTGCCAAACATGTCACTTGTACTATTATCTAATTGAGTAATATTTTCTTTAAATAAATTTGGAGCCTTTATCTAGAATGCTATCTATGATGGGACTATATAACTCTTGCAAATGAATATCTTGCCTTAAACAAGTCTTGGTAAAAATTAATACACTGAAAACAAAATTCTAGATTTATATTCTTACCTACCCTTAACTGAACTAAGGGGAGAGAGAGTAGAAATTATTAGAGAAACATAAAATACACACTGGTACTAATATGAGACTTTATACTTCACCATAATTAATTAAAAGAAAGTTTTAAACAGAGTAACTTTTTTAAACGATCTAATGTATGCTACTTAATATCATTTTGCTTACTATCTATAATCATTGCTTACAGCCATGGCCCACTTTGGGAAGCATGCCTTATTCCATGACCCCCAAACAGAACATACACCAGACCTGAGTTTATGTCGCCTTTGCTTAACTGCTTGATCTTTGGCAAGATACTTAATTCCTTTCAATCTTGATTCCTTATCATAAAAGAAGGATAATAAGATTTACATTTCAAGATAACTTTGAGAATTTCTGAGGTAATAATCACACCATGTCTAGTCCTGTGCCTGGAATTTATTTAAAAACATGAAGACCTTCCTTATGCCAGTCACTCTCCTTGGTACTCAGGGTACAGAGGAGCATATGACTGAGAAGAGATCTGATTTTAAGCAGCTTACATTCTTTTGAGGGAAAATCGACCATGAACATCTCAGTAAACAAGCAAAGTCATTTCAAGCAGTGATAAAAGGCTCTGAAATAAGTAAAACCAGGCGATGTGAAAGAAAGTGACTGGTATTCAAGAAATACTCATTTCCATCTTGACTCCTTTCCCTACGTGATTAGTATTTAGTACATGGGGGAAAAAATGAAAGCTGCATTAAGAATATACTTGCTTATTGAAGTAAGGCAGGTGCAAAAAGTGTGAGTAATAATGGCAGTTAAAAACATATCTGTATGTCCCTGCTTTTAAGCTTCTGGGCTAAGAAATTTAAGATCTTCCTTCTGAAGTTATTTTTTTGTAGAATGTCTGATCTTCTCTTAGAAAACATTTAATTGTTAAATACAGTTGGAGGTTTATCACCTACTTTTGTCATGGCTGTGTATGTGTGTGTGTGTGTGTGTGTGTGTGTGTGTGTGTTTAATCTCTAGAAGTTATTTTATGTTTGATGGGTTTGATTGATTTAGGAGAGTTGAGAAAATTTGTTTCACATAATTCAAGCCCCTAACATTCTTTTGGAAAAAATAATAATAATTTTTAAATTACCCATATTTTTATTTCTATACAGATTAATTTCACTAGGTAATTTCTCAGAACAACTATTTTTTGACAAAATTTCTAAATACCTGCAATATAAGAAATAGTAAGCCACACACTTTAAACGAAACTAAACTGAACCTTCTATAGGCTGTACAGAAGTAGGAACTTATTGCCGAATTCAGCTATCAGCAAAGAGTCCCTTAATGGGCAGGGCTCAGAGGTCAGGCTGTAGATGATGACAGAATAGTTAACTGAGATGGAATAATTTGCTTTTGTACCTAAGACAAAGGATGGATTTATTTAGATAAAGAGAAATAAGTTCTGAGATGCCAAACACCTATTGTTTGACCTGTGGAAGATAAAATTAATCCATTTGAGGCATTGCACACTAATTTTGGAGGGCCAGAAAAATGGTTCTTCTCTTTCAATTTCTTCATTACTTAGCCACTCTAGTCATTTGCAATGATTTTGAGTTTTGTTGCTTTGTTAGCATTGTCTAAATGGCATAATTATTAGAATTAAGATTTTGAAGAATCAATTAGAAGAGTCTCTAGTTGGATACTCAATTAACGACTATTGCCAAGGCAGCTACTCAGCTCTCACTGTCTTTCATCTCAGTCATAATTGAATCCTGCTTTTCTCAAATAACAATGAATCTTTTGATCTCTGTAAAGAAGGAAAGATCAAGCTGATCCTCAGAATCCACAAATGAATGTCTTTCCCACCGCCTCCCCCCGCCAAAACCTTCTTCAAAGATGCAGTTAAATTTGAGTTGTAGTTATGTTTTCAGTATAATTACCAGGCACAAAAGAAAATTACTTCCTTTATTATCATAACTGAAAAACACATTTCTTTCTTCTTCCAGTTTTTTTTATGTTACATTTTAAATCAATAGTTTCATGTAAATTTTACTTTTTCTCTGGCAACTTACACTAAGAGGCTTTCAAAGTGATTTCACATGTTCTTTCTTTTTGTCAGAACACTTACCTCTAAAGCAAGTAGTTCAGTGCCACTGGCCAATAATTTACTTTAGAAACATAATGTTTTCTGTTCTCCAGAACAGCAATTATGAATGCTTAACAGACCAGATGATGTAGTTCTTGTTCTGACCCCAATACTTACTATTTGTTATTTGGCAAGTGAAATTTGAGTTCTGAACTCCCAGTTTCACATCTGTAAAGCAACAATATTTTGTCCATAATGTTATTTGAAAGGATCAAATCTAAATGTATATGTGCTGCTTTTTAAACATTGCAATGAACTTTACAATGTAATTTTATTATAATAAAACTTTTTATTATCATGGCTCTAAAAGAACTCAAGCAGTATGCAAGGGTTCATAAAGAGTTGCAATGGTTAACTTCATTTTTTTTAGTGCTTATGGCAATGGCCAGATGGCCATGCAGTCATGAGATGCATTGTGTAAGATAATTGAGTTTTCTACTAAGACATGCGATAATTGAGTTTTCTACTAAGACATGTTTTACAACTTTGCTGATTTTCTCTAAAAGACAAATGACTTACCCTTAGATGAGATAGTGTGACCACTTGTTCTGGCTAATTCAACGACTTGCCCCTAGATGAGATAGTGTGACTACCTGTTCCGGTTAGTTGTGTATCTGACCTTTCCAATGTTCTCATCCTATAATGTTGGTTTTTCTACTTTAAGACTTTCTGTACCCCTTTGTCTCACGTAGACACATACCTTAAAAAGATATATATACTGACCCTGAGCACGAATAAAGTGGTTGGTAAAGCATATGCTTTTCAACCCTCCAGACCCCATCTGTCTATCATTCCTTGTCTTCCGCGCACCCCCCTATCCAAGTTGGAACCCTCTTGCAGGTCAAGAGCTCCTGGCAGACGTGCTCCCGATACCAGTTGTTTCAGCAAACCCCAGTCTAGATGTTTTCACGAAGATACGAAGGTAATTTTTAGATGAAATCACCATTTAAATTAGTAGGTATTAAGTAAAGTATATTAACCTCCATAATATGGATAGGCCTTATCTAGTCAGGTGAAGGCCTGAAGGCCAAAGACATGTTTTCCAAAGAAGAAGAAATATGGCCAGAAGACTAGACATAAAAACCTTGCCTGAGTTTCTTACCTGTTTATGAAATTTGGACTCCATACTGCATGATCAACTCTTACTTGAATTTCTAACCTGATAGCTTGTCCTACAAATTTGATACTTCTCAGCCTCTACAATTTAGTGAGCCTATTCCTTACAATTTAGTGAGTTTAATCGTTACAGTAAACCTTTCTCTCTTTCTCTCTCCCTCCATATATATATATATATATATATATATACACATGTATATATATATATACACACATATGTATCTCCATATATGTGTATATATACATATATATACACATACACATGCATAAGCATGTTCTCCCACTATATAAATGTATAATGTGTATGCATATGTGTGTGTGTATATGTGCATGTGTATATATATATATATATATATATATATATATTCTATTGATTCTGTTTCTCTGGAGAACCCTAATGCACATATGCTGTGATTGTTAGAAGAAAAGACGCTTTCTTCACTAATTTTCATAATCCAACAAAATGAAGTGGAGAAGCAGACAACAGTTTAAATTGTAAATTCACTCACTGAACAGTCCTGTCAAACCTCGTCTACTTTAAGTTTTCCAACATTTATTTTTTGCATTTCAACTAAGTGTCTAACTTGAAATCTTATAGCAGCAGAATTCTGTGTTCAAGAAGCCAAGGTTCTAAACAAAAGTTTTCTTTCCTGCGAAATTCTAATGTTATCTCAAGGATAATACCCTGTGATCTTAAATTATAGCCATTTACGAATATCATTAAAATCCATTTGTGTGCTTTGGAAAGAAACCTAAAACTTGCTATCTATAAAGACATAATAGAGCTGTAATTCACATTCATTCTGGGAGATCCAATACACCATTTTTTTTTTAAGAAAATAGAACACAGAAAGTAACTAACATTTAGAGAGTAGCAAAGAGTGGTTTGAAAAATTAAGAGAAATGATCACTGTAGATGTAGTCTGCATGTTTGCACACAAACCAATCAGGAGCAAGCTGACTCAATTATCTAGTCATAACTGTGCCAGGCCCTCTGGGTGCGGAAGCTGTAATCTAATGAGAGAGACAAAGCTAAAGTGGGAAGCATTTACGTCAATATTTTCAGGTTCCTAAACCTTTTGTTTAGATCTGGAAATAAAATAATAAAACAAAAATTACCCAAAAAAGTTAAGCTGATTATTCAAGGTTATAGAAATGACCACAGCAGGCCTCCACTAGTTTATCTCAATTTTCCACTGCTGAAGCCCTGCTCCTGGAGCTCCAGGAAAACCACCTGAAAACGATTAAAAAGTCAAGGTTTCCTATTTCCTCAATTCCTAGAATGCATGGATTATAGGTGTGTTATGTATTTAAAAATATTTGGAGCACAGAGAATCACCAAAAAAACCTGTGTGTGTGTGTGTGTGTGTGTGTGTGTGTGCGCGCGCACATACATAGGTGTGTATGTGGGTATGTATGTGTGTGGGTGATATATACATGCGCACACACATACACACCTATATGGAGAGAGAGAAGTACTTCAATTTCAGAAATTTTTAATTTTTTAAAAAATGCATGCTTTAAAAACTAAATTTCATAGATATTATATGTAAAATTTTATAAAACCATAGAGTAGTAAAAGAGAATGGTAATATTGTGTTTGAAAGAATCAAGATGGATTACGAAGGGAAGGTGACAGGAAAAGAGGACAAGACCGGGAATCGTTTGGGAGCCCCAACAGTATGAGCAGCAGTGCTGGAACAGGAATGACAAAAACTGATTTTGGGAAACTGACAGTGTAGTATGAATAGAGTTGGGTTGCAAGTAGCTGAGATAAATTTAGATAGATTGAGAAGCATTATTGTGGCTAGGACACCTGAAGGGTTTGATCATCTCTCTGTACATCCAGCGTTTAAAACTGTCCTTGATACATTGGGTGTTTAAAATTAATTATAAAGTGAAATTTTGCTTGATATAGGAGGTAGTAGGAGGGCAGTTTCTTTAAAAAAAATCTAAAAAGTACTTTGTGTTATTTTCTCCCATAGACCTCATATTTAAGCCATTAATGCAATTACATATTTAAATAATCCAATATTGATTCAAACTGTTGCATTCATATTATAAAATCACATATTCCCCCAAATTTAAAACTTTATAATAATTATGTTGTTAAATTGACTAGAACTAAGCAAGCACAGAGACATGTTCTCCAGTGCTGCAAATCACTTCATTTTGCTATCATTCAAGAAGTCATTACTGTTTCAGAGATACCTGGGATTTGCCTTATTTAGGTATAGTAAGAAACAGACTCAGCAACGACTGTCATGAAGGAAGAAGTTTGTTTTACTCATAGATCCCTAGGAACAGGAGGCTGGCAGCCATGCAAGGGGATTGGTCAGCAGACAGAGGGAGGGGGAGAACAGGGGAGTGAGAAGTCTTTACTGTGGTTTCCTTTGGAAAGTACGGGCCAGGTAGTGTAAATGGTTTAGAATGGGCTAATTTGAATACTTTTAGCAGCCTCTCGGTATAGGCACTCTCTCTGTTACATGATATCTGGCCCTGGGGTTATTAGGACAGGGGGATAGTGACCTGAAGTACAAAAGCCTGATAAAGGAGATGGCTAAATTATGGGCTCTGGATTGGTTGGTTTGCATTTGAAAGCTGTGCTCAAGGGAGAGTTGCATATTATCTCTAGGAATTGGCTAATCCTGGGTGGGGCAGTCCCTCCAAGCTCAGCAAGCCCTCCATGTCAAATCATCACAAAACAGAATACTAAAAGACATGGTTCAATCACATAGATGCAAGACTGCAATTCAGAAGCTGTGGCTACCCGGCACATAGGTCTGGTCTACTGAATATAGCCCAGAAAGTCCTCAGATAGCATAAACAAACATGAAAGGAGGCCAAAAAGACCAAAATACTACTCAGGAAACCGATTATGAGGCAAGAAGCAGACTAAGCCTTGAAGCACTGGTACTGACTTCATGACATCCCAGCATTTGTGCTGAATGAAACTCTAAGCTACTAATATAAAAGCCTTTCTTGAGACTAGTAGCTTCAGAGGAGCAGATGGGAACAGCTGAAAAACATTAGATGAGAAGGGTAAGAGCACAGAGAGGGGGAGCTTTAAAAAATGTCCCACTTGAGAAGAGCCAAGAAATGAAGATAACAAAATGAGAGATGTGAAGATAGCTGGCTAAAAAGAAACTACTCAGGAGATGAATTAATTGCAGATAAAATTTAAAAATGGAGCAACCCTAAAATGAGTTTAAAATAAGTGTTTAAAGTCCTCAGAGAGGCAAAGGAAGGAATGTTCTCTATTGAAAAAGAAATTATATGAGTAGAAAAATAGTTACTAATCCTAGAAAACATATAAGTATCTAAAAACACACAAAACTGAAAGGATAACTGTAGAATCAACAAAATTAAGGAAAGAAGAAAGTGGAAGAAAGAGCTGAGATCTGGAGAGTTCTTGAGAACCCTGTTTAATAGTTTCATAGGATACTAGCAAAGGATAATAGAGGAATGTTGGAAGAGAATATTGAAAAAGATAATGACAAAGAAAGTATAATATATGTAAAAACATTGATAAGGAGATGATTAACCCATAGTTTACCAATTTATCAAAAATTAGAGGAGAAAAGAGAAGCCAAAAAAAATCTTTGATGAAACAAAACCATGAACAAAGATGATTCATGGAACTCCAAATACACCGTACTAACAATAAATGTAAATGGATTAAATGCACCTTAAAATTAAAAATTAGAAATCATTGGCTTGGTTATAAAAAAATCAGTTATTAGCTGCTTATCATAGACAATTTTACACACACACACACACACACACACATACACACCAGTAAATTTCAAAATTATAAAGATAAAGATATACTGGCATATATGAACCAAAAAACTTAACATAGCAGTATCTGTCAAAATAGGAAATGAAGAAAACTGTTAATATGAATAAAGCACGTAAACCGAAATTCTTAAAAAGACTATAAAAATCATAAATTTGTATATATTTAAACAACATGAACTTCAAAACATTAAAAAACTGTAAAACACAGATTACAAAATAAATTGACAAAATCACAATTATAATGAAAGAATTTAAGACCTCTCTCAGAAACTATATATTTGGAGACTATATAGAAGATTTCAGTGAGACATATAACATGCTTGGGCTATATGTATAGTATAAATGTACATATATAGTACTACATATATGTACATTGTAGTACTACATGTACATATATGTAGCACTACATATATGTACACTACATATGTAGCATTACATGTATGTATTACATATATGTACATATGTACTATATGTATGTAGTATTACATACATGTACATTGATACTATGTATGTATTAGTATGTGTGTATGTACTATATATAGTATTAATGAAATACATATAGTACCTATGTACTATACATACATATATACTATTAATACATATAGAGTACCAGATACATATGTACATAAACATGTATATATTTACATGCATATTTAATAAATACATATGTATATAGAGAGAGTACATATATATAGTACATATACTATATATGTATGTACTATATATAGTACCTATATATATAGTATACATTTTTCTGCAACCAACAGAGAACCTAAGAAGAATGCATATTCTAAATCATGCATGCAACATTATCAAATATTTATAAAATTAACTATAGAACTTTGGGCTCCAAAATGGTGGAATAGAAACAAACTGGCTTCACATCCCTGGACAGAAAACCAAAAACCAAATATACAGCAAAAAGGATATGGATAGATAATATAAAAATATGTGAATTGAGACAACTAAAGGTCAAAATGTGTGTGTGAGGGGAATGGTGTTAAAGTGAAGAATTTTTTTTTAATTTTATTATTGTTTTTAGTTTTTTTACTTGGAGGAGTATCTGAGTTGCCCTAATTTACTGGTAGCATATCCATCCGGATCTGCAGCAACATCAATCCTTGACTCCTCAGAAAAAAGAATTCAAGTGAAGGATATAAAGCAAAAAAAGAGACAGAGGCAAGTTTTAGAGCAAGAGTGGAAGTTTATTTTAAAAAGGCTTTAGAACAAGAAAGAAAGGAAAATTTGCTTGGAAGAGACCCAAGTGGGCACCAGAAGGTCAACAAGAGAAAAAGGCAAGTTTAAATTTTATCCTAGGACTTTATAGGCTTGCCTCTTTCCCAGGATTCTTCCCTTATGATGTGCTTCCCGCATGCTCAGTGCCCTTCTAATCCTGGGAATTGAGCACGTACACTGTGTTTAGGCAGTGGTACACATGCCCATCTAATGCTTTCTTCCCTTTTCCAGTGGAATGCCCCCAGAAGATCATACTTCACCATTTTGTCTCTTAGTGCGCATGCCCAGGAAGTTTTTTTTCTTTGACATCTGCATTCCATTAACACTTTAATGTTAATAGCTGTGGATCATCTGGAGATAATCTCTCCCTGATGCCCTGACTCCTGTCAGATTATTATTAGAGAGGCAGTGTGATAATTGTTGAACCATCACCTGATATTCCTAGAGGGAGGTGGAGGGGCAGTGGTAGGGGAGAGCCCTCTCCTGCCCTGCTCATGACTATCTAACTATCTGCATGCCTCATATTTCAAATATAAGGAAAAGAAAAATATTTAAGATGACAGATATCCCAAGTACACTGATTTGATCTTTACAAATATATGAATGTATCAAATTATCGCATATATCCTAAAAACAACTATATACTCAGTCTCAATCGTAATTATTTAAAATATATTATCTGATCACTAAGCAATTACATTGAAAATTAACTATTACAAATAGTAATAAAACCTAAGAAAACAAATCCCAAACAATAAGACTTAAAATTAAACAATGTTTTATATGTTTATATATATATATATTCATACATACACATGCATACATATGTATGCTGTAGATATTTATGTAACAAAATTACCTATAACTTTCTATAAGAAACTGAACCATATGGTATAATGTTAGCATTTTAATATTTTTTAAGTAAGAAAATAATACATATATGCTTGAATTTTTTTTTTCATTTCTTTTCTATTCTATTGCCTTTCCCCCCCAATAGAAGTAGCCATTATACTGAGGTCAATATTGTTGTCGATTTTTCTTTTCCAGCTAGTTCTTTCTGTATTATGTATGTATGTATATATATGTGTGTGTGTATATATATATATATATATATATATATATACAAAATTGCATTTTAGGTCTGGGGTACATGTAAAGAACATGCAGATTGTTGCATAGGTACATACATTGCAATGTGTTCTTTCTGTGTTTTGAGGAAACAAAATATTTTATTTAGAATTTTATCTGAAACAAAACAATGAGTAATAGCATGGAAAACTGAGGATTTACCTTCTTTAGAAAGTGTTTAATTTGTCCTTTGTAGGTCACAGTATAATATAAAATGTTTAAATTGCACAATGATCTAGATAATTTAATATGTTAATTATTTTTCAAATTAGAAGTGCCAAAAAGCACATTTTAATCTTGGCTTAAGCAGAAAATATAGCATGCTAATTGTTTTTAGGCATCCAATGATATAAGCTTTTTGGGAAAGGTAGGAAACTGGACAAAACTTGCTAATAGTTGAATGAGTAAGTACTAAATAGTCTTACAAAGATGTCATAGTATCAAGAAATGACATATAAAATAAAACTATTATACATTTATTTAGGTATTATTTAATTAAACACTGGGCAATAATCAAAAGTTTCAGTGCTGGTGCTTTTATGTTGTGTGATATTGCACACTAAGATCAAGAAGGCTGACATTTAACCTCATTTTTTTCAATCAAGATCTTCTGGAGATCCTTCCCTTACATTCTTAGCTATCTTTAGTCTTCTGAGAAAAGACTGAAAATAGAGTAAACTTGTAATTTAGACCATACACCTTTATTTTCTATACTTTTCCTCACTTTTTGGTCCTTCTTCCTAGGTCCCCCAATTCTACTTCGGACAATCCAAATTATTTCAGAACTCCCATGAGGTTCTGATCTTTGCTGGAGACACTAATAGGGTGATGTTTGTTAAGATACTGATAATCATGCATTACCTCTCAACCAGATTTGTAACTTAACATTTGTGAAAAAAACACCTCACAATATAGTTTCTCTTTTTGTGTTTTAGAAAATTATAACTCTTTTGAAAATTTTATATTCCAGCATTTTCTCTTACTTATCCAAGAAGCTGTTTTATTCTTTGGAAGGATTAAAAGCCAACAAATTAATGCTGGCATTGAGGCATAAGGCCAAAATGAAATCAGTATTTTCATAGTACCAATAATATTATGGGCAAGTAAAGTATGAAACAGAAATGGAAAATAGAATCACCATCCACTACAGATCCTGAGAGTACTGGCACATTTGGTAAACGTGAAAAGAAGTGTAGAAAGGCAGTGCCCAATGAAAGACAGTGCCCAGTGCTTTCTGAACAAAAGGTGGCTTTTTGCATTATTATATATTCCATCCTCCAAAGTCCTACATGTTGCTTTTATGTAACTGTGTGTGTATATATATTCCACTCAGTAAATATATCTTAGTAATTAATCCCCAACATCGATGAAAATTTGTTTTCTAATATAAGTAGTCTATGAGTGTTTTCTCTCTGGATTAAAATTAGATATCCGTTTTATGTACCTTTCCTTTGTTTTTGGAAACCTCTAATCTTAATTACAACAGTACATACAAACTGATTAATGATTACACAATCTTACTTCCAGCTGTGGCAAAGGCCAATATCAGCTAGTTGAATTGCCTTTTACTCACTTTAGATTACACTGTTGGGTCCTTTTACAGTTTATCAGTTCCTAGGATCTTTCTTCTAAATTAAGAAATAAATTGCCTTTCTCAGGGAGATATCGTATACCCTGAGGGGAAAACTATCGTTTACTAACTACAGTATTTCCATATGGCAAGAACCTCCTCTATGAGTTGCAACTGACAAATCAATGGAATCGCAGCTTTTCTTTACTTCTTTTTTTCTGTCTCCTTTTCACATTTGAGAGAATTTTATATATCTTCCTGTCTCAAAAACTCAGATTCATTGCAAAGCATATTTTTTGCCTGTTTTATTCTGCAATTGAGGATAAGATATTCTAAAATTCTTTTCACACAAATGCAGAAATATTTCAAAGAATTTTCATAAAAATGCAATTATCCCCAAATATACTACATCAATATGTTCATTTTTCGCATGCTGAATATAAATATTATAATCCAGTATGTCCCTGTGAATAAGTAAAGGCTAAGTCTTATTTTCAAAACATATTAGTCAAATTAATGTACTACGACTCATTGAAATTTTATATGTGCGACTCTACCTCTTCAAAGTATACAGACATTACTAATCCATGTAAAATCTCTACATTCTTAGAAATGTGCACATATTCATTAATGTATTTTAGCAGATGTTGAGCAAACCTTTGAAAGCAATATATCTTAAGTAACATTCTTAGACCAAAAAATAAAAATAACATAAAACTAACACAAGATATAGTCATTTACCACAACAATTTTATTTTGTTGGACAATGTATAAACATACTAATATATTCCTACTGGTATTGCCTACTGGGGTAGGGTGCTCATGTGTTCTATGGGAACATTTAATTTGAGCTGGAATGCTCAGGGAAAACATAGTAAAGAGCAAAAATGGCTTTCCTAGTGTGTGGATATACAGAGACCAAGGGGAGTAGACGATTGTAGTCGGAAAATCAAGTAAATCTTGTTTAGGAAAGAGTAAAGTGTTTGACCTTTACTAAAGCAAAAGATCTACCCTGGGAAACAGCAAAGAATGTTTGGGGCTATACACATGGATATATTATAAGGTGTCATCTGACTGGATGAGGAATGCTGCTCAATGTTATGTAAGATTCCAAAAAGATGTCACAAGAGAGCAACATTGGCTTTTGGCAGCTGGTCTAAAAGCCTAACCACGAAAATACAGACTCTTAAAGCAAGGAATTGTACTCTGGAAGTAGCAAATACAGAGAAATAAAACAAAGTACTTTTTTCATATAGCATTTACACAACTCAGTGAAAATACAAAATAATAGAGAAATGTGTTCAAATATGTCTTCATAAATGGTAAGACAGCATTTAAAAATATGTCTTAGGAAGTATGTAGAAAATATTTTCCTGAAACTACTACGAGATTTAACTTGAAAAAAACATTACTAAATTCCAATAGTATATTTTAAACCCCTGTAACATTTCATAATATGCTCAACAAAAATTTACTGATAATATGAAACAACAATTCATTTTAAAGGGGTTTCTTCACTTTTAAAGTAGCCATACAGGAATGCTGTCTAGAGCCCCAAAACACGATAAGTACCCAAAGCTTATCTGTTATCTAAGACTCATTCCAGCCAGGAATGCATACAAAAATATTTTATTAAATTCAATTCCTGAAGCAGATATTGATTTCTCTGGTTGTTTAACTATTTGACAAAGTTAACATTATACCACTGGTAGATTGGTCCCCTGTTATTTTTCTTGGACCAAAGAATTTCATCTCCTATCAATGTCATATATTCAGAATGTGCAACGGTCAAATATTCTATATTAATAATATTAGAATAAAAACAAGAATTCAATGACAGGACTAAGGCATTCATTTATTTTTAAACTGGACTCCATGTGTATGACCACATGAAACCCTTTGGCACTGGTCATTTTTTCAGTGAGTAAAACTGAAAACTATAATAAGCCAAGATTTTTTAAAGAATATGTTGGCTGGTTTTTTGAGATGTGCCTAGAATACAGTAATTATTGCTTCCTTAGCTCTGGATTGCAGTTATTATCTCTTCCTTGCTCTCTTGATCGATAACATCAAACTACTTATTGTAGAGTTGGGATGAAAATATACTTCCTAGAATGTTTTGAAGAAAATTCTTACATAGACTAAAAAATTATGTTTATGACAAATATATGTCAGATAAATTACAAAGAAAACATTTAATCGAAAAACTCAGCCCAGTCCTCACTTCCTTCCTAGCTACCCAACTCCATAGTTCTGGTTCTTCACTGACCTGCACACCCAGAAGCAAGTTCTTGGATTTTCTCCAATGAAAACTAGAAACATACAAACAAGGAGAGTGTGGGCAGTGGTGGGAAGGAAGATAAAGTCTCCTCCTATGGTCTGAAACTTCTTTATGTACGTTTTAGGAAACTTGTACAAACTGACAGGGTCTGATGATGATGCACCTTAAAATCCTATGATTTTCTTGAGAAGAAATAAACATAAAAAATGTTGTTTGTTTATTTAGACACAGTGTTTTTAATTTCTAGTGAGAAAATTTCAGAAACAAACTAAAGTCACACACCCATGTGTTCATGCACACATGTTGAAGACTGGGCCTTCTTACCTGGGCTATGTGTGTTCCTGGGGAGAAAGCTCCCACAATAGTTTCATTCTCTCTTTTCTTTTAACTGCATAATATGTCACTTCCTTACTTATGAGTAGAAAGTTGCTGGATATGTACAGAAATCTCCCATGAGTAACTACATGTTACTCCTTAAACCTCTGGAATGGAACAGAAACACATTCCACAGAAAGGAACCTTAATCAAAATTTAGATATATCATAACTTCAGTCCTCTGAGTATCAGTGCTAGAGGCATGCCAATGTAAGCTTCCTAAGTGGTGCATGAAAATTACTCACATTATTGGGCTGATGAACAAGTCTTACTACTATGCAATTGAGCCAATTAAAATTTGTGAATCTTGCATTCACATGTGTGTATGCGTGTGTGTGTGTGTGTGTGTGTGTGTGTGTGTAGTTGTCTTATTACCTTGCCAGCTTCAAAGTCACACCTCGTTTCCACTGTTCTCACTAAATAGCCCAACACTCCTCTTCATAGTAACTAGTTCAGAAAATACCTTTAGGCAACTATCATGATTAAAATCCAGTAATTGCTCCTTTATAGTAATATTTATTGAGTTGTGGTTTGTGCTATACATGCTTTGGAGGACTGAGGACAGAAAAGTGAAAAATGTGGATGAAGTCTCAGTCCTTCTACACAAACACTATGTACTGTGGTTATGTTATACACCCATATCTGGTAGTTATAGCTGTTCATTTCACTTCCCATGGATGGGTTCCAATATGTTAGGAGGAAGGAAACACTCCAACTCTGGCTGACTCTAGGAGGCAGAGTTCAGGAATACCTTTGTCTGATGTGTACCACACTTACAGGCATTCAGAGCATGTGTCTCTTCTTGGATTCCTGGACTCTGTGCTGCTCCTGGACTCTGTTTCTAGTCTATTGATAGGGATGAGTGGTGAAGCTAGAACAGAAGCCAAGCAGACTATGCAAAGGGTATTTACTGTTTGACCTCTGACTATAGACAGCACAATGGCAGGCCCAATTGTGGTCTAAATCATATATTCATTTCTGGTTTGAGCCAACTCTCCAGTTATTTAGCATAGTATTTTCAAGACTAAGATTATAAAATCTGCAGATGGTAACTCTAATCCTTTGTGAAAAATTAAATCAGTTTCATATGTGTACCTCAGAGAGGACAACAGCCAACTAATTATTTGCATACTAGTGTATATCATTATGGTTCCAGCATAGTAGTGGTCCACTATACGTCATTACAGAAATGTTTCTATTTATCACATGGCTGAACACTAATGGGGATAAGGAATGACCAAAGGTAAGTGAGAGTCTAAGACAATTTTAGAAACCTGTTTAGTCATCACCACATTACCATAATTTTGTTCAAAGCTGTTAACATGTACCAAAATGGACTGATTCAATTCTTTATTAGTTTCCCTTATAGAAATGTACCTGGACACTTGTGATTTAGGTGTATCCATTCAAAGCTTATCTATTTTTGTAGAAATTGAATTTTCTGAATTCCAAACTAGTTCTGGCTGCTGTGCCCACATTAAAAGTCAGATTTACAAGAAGCTTGTGGTAAGAGGTGGTGATTGTGTAACTATAGCTGTGGGTGGTAGGTAAAGCATAACAAATATTACCAAAGTGAGCCATAAATGGTAAAGGTGAAAGAAGGCACCGCTGCAGACGCATTGCTACACCACTTTCAACGTCAAGGTCAAAGCATGCTGTAGAGATGTCTTCATTAGGAAGGCAGTGGGAAGTCATCAAATGCAGGATGCTTAATTTGGTAAACATTCTGTATATGTAATTGTGTATTTTAACATTTATTGTATTATGATTACTAATCATTGTTATTGTTTGTCATGGAGTGTTCAGGAGTGAAGATGGAAAGTTTGGTGTGTGATGAGAAAGGACAGTATATCTATCATATAAGGTTTTTAAAAACCTAGGAAATCAATTTTCTTCAATGTTCATATTGTTTTTCAGTTTTTCAGATTCTTCAAAGACTATGCCTATTATTATTCATAGGCAATTGTGATGAGAGAAACCAATCATAAGACTTCAGAGATGTCTTGTGCATAGATGATGCTAAAACTTTGCCTGCCTTAAAGACAGAGGCCACCACGACAATGGACTCACTGTCCCAGTTCACTTTATCTCCTGAATTGAGCTTCTCCTTCAGGACTGTACATGAGTTTATGTTGTCCAATTTTCTGAAGATGTTCTCTGTGCATGGCCCTTTTTTATTGATAAGGGAAAGCATATCCTATGGGGAGAAAAGGAAAGAAAGGTACAAGGTGTTTCATATTCACAAACCCGAAGGACAATATTGCCCTCTTTCTGCAGCCAGAGCTGAGGGATCTGAGGTTACAGTGCTGGAGCTGGAAGAAGTGAAGTACATTTTGAATTTTTTGTGTGTCTCTTTATTTTCTACCCACTAATTCATTCTATATTCATATACTGAAACCTTTTAAATCCAGTTTTCTTTTTCAGTGAATTTACACCAGGAAATCAAACTCCTGTACCTCAAAGCCTCTGTTGAATCCTCTCCTTCACCATTCTTTTTTGATTACTCCCCAACATGGGTTCCCCAATTATGGAAATAATTTTGCACACAAGTTTCTCACTTGTTTGCTTTAAGGGTCCAAATGCCCCATTCCTACTTCCTGTATTTTCCGTCTCTTCCCTGAAGCTATCTTGATTACACTTTCTTCTCTCCAGTTTCCATATCTGTTTGCTCTATCTTCATGTTCCCTGCTTGCAGTGTAAAAGAAAATAAGTGCACAGCAAAATGATTCAAGGAACTTGTCTCTACTAGTCCACTTATTTGCTGTGTGACCTTGGGCACAGTATTACCAAACCATTTAAAAACTTTCATTTGTGAAGTGGGAGTGACAATAATCATAACCACCCCCTGAATTCTCTGTGAAAAATGCAAGGTCTGGAGCAGTATCTAGCATACACCTAAAATGATTAGTTTCTTTCCATCTACCGTAACATTCCCTACGTCTAGTAGAATACTTGGAAAGATTCTACACACTCAGTAAATGTCACCACAGACAAGTTCATACACCAATTTGAAACAACAGAGGCTAAACTCTGTGGCTTTAACTTGACACATTCTGTTAAGATTAAAGGATTATTATATGCCAAAGAATGAATTTTTATGCTTAAATACTAGAAATACAAATCAATACATGGGAGATATTTGGAGTTGTAAGACTGAGTAGTGTAAGATGAAGACATAATTACAGGAGATTTGGAACTAGTGTCAAGTTCAAGGAAGAAGCTGAAAGGAGGCTGCAAGGGGAAGTCTCAGAGATTCATAACACAGAACGCTTTTTAATTCATCCAAGTCAGTGTGCATGGGTCTTGCCTGAACCCATCGAAAGGGTAACTTTCCCTATTGTGTTTGCCTGACAATCCTGCAGCATCTAAATGATTTCTATTCATTGAATTAAAATTGATAAATCTTCTCCATCAAAGCTAGGGGTTGTCGTTGTCTAAAGATTTCTCCATTTTGGAACAGATTTGGATGAAAACACTTGACTCCCCCAGGGTTCTCTCTCTTCAAGAGGGCTACCAAAAGGAAGACCAGACAAAATGAGACCTACCAGCAGAGGGGCGGGCAGGTTGTCATTCTCACAAACATCCATAAGAGAAGCTCCAAACAGCTTTCCCGGCTTTGGTGCTGGTGGAGTTGTGCACAGGTTGTCCTGGCAATATCATCCAGGTCACTGCAAATGCTGTTAATTCATTCCTTTCTATGGCTGCATAGTATTCCATCATAGATACATGTATATTTACATCACAGTTTATTTATCCACTCATTGATTGATGGGCATTTGAGTTGGTTCCACGATGTAGCTATTGTGAACTGTACTCCCTATAAACATGCATGTGCAAGTATCTTTTTCAAATAATAACTTCTTTTCCTCTGGGTAGATACCCAGTAGTGGGCTTGATGGCTCAAATGGTAGTTATACTTTTAGTTCTTTAAGGAATCTCCACACTGTTTTCCATAGTGGCTGTACTAGTTTACATTCCCACCAGCAGTGAAGAAGTGTTCCTTGTTCACCGCATCCATGCCAACATTTGCTGTTTTTGATTTTTTTATTATGACCATTCTTGGAGGAGTAAGGTGGTATCACATTGTGATTTGGGGATTTGCATTTCCCTGATCATTAGCAGTATTGAGCATTTAAAAATATGTTTGTTGGCCATTTGTATATCTTCTTCTGAGAACTGTCTATTCATGTCCTTAGCCCACTTTTTGATGGGATTGTTTTTTTCTTACTGATTTGTTTGAGTTTGTTGTAGATTATGGATATTAGTCCTTTATCAGATGTATAGATTGTGAATATTTTTTTCCCACTCTGTGGGTTGTCTGTTCCTTCTACTGACTGTTCCATTTGCTGTGCAAAAGCTCTTTAGTTTAATTAGGTCCCAGCTACTTATCTTTGTTTTTATTGCATTTGCTTTTGGGTTCTTAGTCATGAAATCCTTGCCTAAGCCAATGTCTAGAAGGGTTTTTTCAATTTTATCTTCTAAAATTTTTATAGTTTCAGGTCTTAGGTTTAAGTCCTCAATCCATCTTAAGTTATCTTTTGTATATGGTGAAAAATTGAGGATCCAGTTTCATTCTCCTACATGTGGCTAACCAATTATCCGAGCACCATTTCTTGAGAAGGGTGTCCTTTCCCCACTTTATGTTTTTGTTTGATTTGTCAAAGATCAGTTGGCTGTAAGTACTTGAGTTTATTTCTGGGTTTTCTATTCTGTTCCATTGGTCTATGTGTCTATTTTTATACCAGTACCATACTGTTTTGGTGACCATGGCCTGATAGTATAGTTTGAAATCAGGTAATCTGATGCCTCCAGATTTGTTCTTTTTACTTAGTCTTGCCTTGGTTATGTGGGCTCTTTTTTGGTTCCATATGAATTTAGAATTGTTTTTTTCTAATTCTGTAAAAAATGATGGCAGTATTTTAATGGGGATTATGTTGAATTTGTATATTGCTTTTGGCAATATGGCCATTTTCACAAAATTAATTCTACCCATCCATGAGCATGGGATGTGTTTCCATTTGTGTCATCTATGATTTCTTTCAGCAGCGTTTTGTAGTTTTCCTTGTAGAGGTCTTTTGACTCCTTGGTTAGGTATATTCCTATGTATTTTATTTTATTTCGTAGCTGTTGTAAAAAGGGTTGAGTTCTTGATTTGATTCTCCACTTGGATGCTATTGGTGTATAGAAGAGCTACTGATTTCTGTACATTAATCTTGTATCCAGGAACTTTGCTGAATTCTTTTATCAGATCTAGGAGCTTTCTGGAAGAGTCCTTATGGTTTTGAAAGTAAGCAATCATATCATCGGCAAACAGGGACAGTTTTACTTCTTCTTTATCTATTTGGATGCCCTTCATTTCTTTCTCTTGTCTGATTGCTCTGGCTAGGAGTTCCAGTATTATGTTGAAGAGGAGTTGGGAGAGTGGGCATCCTTGTCTTGTTCCCGTTCTCAGAGGAAATGCGTTCACCTTTTCCCTGTTCAGTATTATGTTGGCTGTGAGTTCGTCATAGACGGCTTTTATTACATTAAGGTATGTCCCTTGTATGCCAATTTTGTGGGATTTAATTATAAAATCATGCTGGATTTGGTTGAATGCTTTTTCTGCATCTATGGAGATGATCATGTGATTTTTGTTTTTAATTCTGTTTATGTGGTGTATCACATTTATTGACTTCCATATGTTAAGCCATCACTGCACCCATGGCATGAAACCCACTTTATCATAGTGTGTTATCTTTTTGATATGTTGTTTGATTCAGTTAGCTAGTATTTTGTTAATGATTTTAGCATCTATGTTCATCAAGGATATCGGTCTGTAGTTTTCTTTTTTGGTTGTGTCCTTTCCTGGTTTTGGTATTAGGTGATGCTGGCTTCATAGAATGAATTAGGGAGGGCTCCTTCTTTCTCTGCCTTGTGAAAAGGCATCAAAAGGATTGGTACCAATTCTTCTTTGAATGTCTGGTAGATATGCTGTGAATCCATCTGGTCCTGGACTAGTTCGTTGTTGTTGATAATTTTAAAATTACCATTTCAATCTCATTGCTTCTTATTGGTCTGTTCAGGATATTTAATTCTTCCTGATTTAAGTGAGGAGGATGACATTTTTCCAGAAACTTATCCATTTATTCTAGGTTTTCTAGTTTATGTGCATAAAGGTGTTCATAGTAGCCTTGAATGATCTTGTGTATTTCAGTGGTACCACTTGTAATATCTCCTGTTTCATTTCTTAATGACATTTGGATTTTCTCTCTTTGTTTCTTGGTTAATCTTGCTAATGTTCTATCTATTTAAGTTTTCTTTTCAAAGAACCAGCTTTTTGTTTCATTTACATTTTGTATTGTTTTTTTGTTTGTTTCAATTTCATTTAGTTCTTCTCTGATCTTGGTAGTTTCCTTTCTTCTGCTGGGTTTTGGGTTTGGTTTGCTCTTGTTTCTCTAGTTTCTTGAGGTGTGACCTTAGAATGTCAGTTCTTGCTCTTTCAGTCTTTTTGATGTAGATACTATGAACTTTCCTTTTAGCATCACCTTAGCTGTATCCCAGAGGTTTTGATAGATTGTGTCATTATCATTTAGTTAGAAGAATTTTTTAATTTCCATCTTGATTTTGTTTTTGATCCAATGTTCATTCAGGAGCAGGTTGTTTAATTTCCATGTATTTGCATGGTTCTGAAGGTTCCTTTTGGAGTTGATTTTGAGTTTTATTCTGCTGTGATCTGAGAGAGAGCTTGATATAATTTCAATTTTCTTAAATTTATTGAGGCTTGTTTTATGGTCTATCATATAGTCTATCTTGGAGAAAGCTCCATGTGCTGCTGAATAGAATGTGTATTCTGTGGTTGTTGGATGAAATGTTCTGTATCTGTTAAGTCCATTTGTTCTAAGCTATAGGTTAAATCCATTATTTTTTTATTAACTTTGTCTTGATGACCTGTCTAGTGCTGTCAGTGCAATATAGAAGTCCCCCACTATTATTGTATTGCTGTATATCGCATTTCATAGGTCTATTAGTAATTGTTTTGTAACTTTTGGAGCTCCAGTTTTAGGTGCGTATATGTTTAGGATTATGTTATTTTCCTGTTGCACAAGAACTTTTACAATTAAATAATGCCTCTCTTTGTTTCTTTTAACTGCTGTTGCTTTAAAATTTGTTTTGTCTGATGTAGGAATAGCTACTCCTGCTTGCTTTTAGTGTCCATTTGCATGAAATCCCTTTTCCCACCCCTTTAAGTTTATGTGATTCTTTATGTATTAGGTGAATCTCCTGAAGGCAACAGATAGTTGGTTGGTGAGATTTTATTCATCCTGTGGTTCTATATCTTTTAAGTGGAGCATTTAAGCCATTTATATTCAATGTTAGTATTGAAATATGAGGTACCATTGCATTCATTGTGTTTTTTTGTTGCCTGTGTACTTGAGTTTTTTGTTGTTTTGTTTTTGCTTTTTAACATGTGTTTTTGTTTTATAGGTCCCTTTAATCACTCTCTTTCTATTAATCAAACTTAATAATGTTGCTAATCTAAGAACAAAAGCTAGTGTGATTTATGCTTTAAAGAGCTTCTGTTTTGATGTATTTCCAGGATTTGTTTCAAGATTTAGATCTCCTTTTAACAGTTCTTATAGTGGTGGCTTGGTAATAGTGAATTCTCTCAGCATTTGTTTGTCTGAAAATGACTATATCTTTCCTTCATATATGATGTTTCATTTCACTGGATACAGAATTCTTGGCTGATAATTGTTTTGTTTGAGGAGGCTGAAGATAGAGCCCCAATCCCTTCTAGCTTGTAGAGTTTTTGCTGAGAAATCCACTGTTAATCTGACACATTTTCCTTTATAGGTAGTTTACCTGGTGCTTCTGTCTCACAGTGCTTAAGATTTTCTTTTTTTGTTTTTGGGTTTTTTTAAGAATGAAGTTCCCTTTCTTGTTTTTCACTGAATGTATCCTGGTGAGCTCCTGCTTTTCTTTTTTATCTGTCATAGATAGTATGTCAATACTTCGTTTAGAACATGAATTATAATTTGCATTTTGTAAGGCAAAATAAGCTTCTATAATAGCTATGCAATAAAACCAAATTCTCAGGATAACCAGCAGTTAATCCACAATCAAGAATTGAGAAAATGTTAAAATATGCATTTAGCATGGCTGCTCAGGGGCCATTATGAGTGATAGATTCTTCTGATTCCTTAGTGCTAGCCATGATGTGTGGTGCTGCTCTAAGCCTAAGAGTTATCTGTCATGTAGACACTGTTTTCACTAAAGTAAAGCATTTTATTTAAATAAATATATTTCCAGTATTCATTTATTTTTTTAAACTTACCTTATTGCTGATACTTTTACAAAGATGTCAACATTAATTTAAAAATATTAAATGGATACGTGGATTTTTTTCTGATCTATGTGCTTGTTGACAATGTTTTTTAGATGAGAATGTATATTACATGGAAAACAGTTTCGTAGTTTAGATTTTTGGATCACTTGAAAACATCCTGCATTACACAGTAATGGCCTCACTGGATTCTTGAAAGATAAAAGAGAGAGAGAAAGAGAGAGAGACAATGAAGGTGAGAGGGCATAATGCTGTATGACTTTTAGCAGAAATCGTCACCATTACTCTATTGCAAGGTCTGCCACAGGTCCTAACCCCTCCCTTGTTTTAATCACTCTCTTTCTATTAATCACACTTAATAATGTTGCTAATCTAAGAATTATCTTTGATTAGATAAATTATCCTAATAACTATTTTAGGATAGGCATAATCTACTCATTAATAACCTCAAGAACAAATGCTAGAAAATTCAACCTAAGAAAAGGCAAAGTACAAGTTAGTCAGTCAGGAAATCTCTTCAGAAATCTGAATCATGTCTTCATGATTCTGAGAAAAGTTCTGGGTATTAAGAAGATGTTAAATATTTGTACTTGGATTCAGAGGCATGACTGGATTTTAGAAGTTTCTTACAAAATAGAAGTTACCTAGTAGTTAGGAAATGAAACAGAGGGCTTTAACATTGGGGAAAAAGAAATTCAAATATATGTTAATTTCATGACAAAAAATAGTCTTTTCAAGAAAGCTGTTTGTCAAGTAAAAAAGCAGACAGAAAAAAAAATCACATTTTTCTTTCCAATTAGACCATGAGTTGCTGAATGAAGAGATATTTTCAAGTACCTGGGATAAAGTAAGTGTTCGGCCATTATTTGCTGAATGCATAAATGAATGTTGCATAAGATTGCTGCTTTTAAGGATGTTCAACCTTAGGACCAAGCAATCAATACTTGGAGACTTTAGAGTTACAATTTCAAACCCAATCAATCTCATTTTAGATTTTCCTTGACACTTACCAATGAGTGGGTATAAGGACTCTTTCTTGCCAGAACTGATCAATAACTGGTAATATTTCTCAGTGCCCTTGGAGACAAAATGAACTAAGAATTACAACAAATCTTTCACATTAAATATTTGAAGAGGATCACATTTTCTTAGCATTTCTACATTTTTGAAAAGGAAAGGAACTAGAACCAGTCAAAATGCAATTTTGTCCATGGGGCTGGCCACAGTTTTTGAGTTATAGTTTTGATTTCAGTAACCCCTATCTTCTCCCCAGGTTCTAATAAACTATTCCAGATTCTTGCCTTTTTACTTGTGAAAGGCCATGGATCTATGAAATTACAGTACAATCAACTCCTCACTTTCTGAGGGACCCATGGAATACAAAATCACATATACTATGCTCTCTCATGAAGAAAGAAAAGGCTAGCTGGATAGTCGTGCTTTCTGCTATCTAGAGTTTTTGGAGAATATTGAGCTTTGCCTTCACATGTCCCTGCCAGACAAGACTGTTTCTCATACACCCACATGAAAGGCATCATAAGCTGAGCAACCCTGAGCACAAAGAGATAAATGCCCAAGAGGTCTCGAGGAGATGTGAAAGTAAAGTCAGCCCTCTGGCTTTCATTCAGATAAGTCCTACTGCGGGGAGACAAGGAACAAAGACTGACTTGGAGACCAGGCAAGATGACAATACCAATTACCCCAAACAGAAGTACTGCCCAGCAATACTGGCAATCCCACTTGACACAAAGCTAAATTATGTAGACTGTGCTGAATTTTGTAAAGAGTCTTCAAGAGAAGATAAAGTAAAAATATGCTTCAAATGGAGTTATTTGTGATGAGCATTATTATTGCCCTTCATTACTTAATAAAAATCACGGCTTTGTATTTACGGAGTGTCCTAGGTATGGAGGCTCTCTGTCTTTGTCTCTGTTTCTTTCTTTCTCTCTCTCTCTTTCTCTCTCTCTTTCTCTCAATCTCTCTCTTTCTCTCTCTCTCACACACACAGACAAAGAGAGAGAGAGAACATATTTGCTCAAATTTATATTGCAAATAGGGAGTAAGAGCTAATAAAAATCTTTTCTTTTAATGTAAAGTTTAGAAAAGTTCTATTGAAGTCCCTTAAGTCAGGTATATATATCTAGATAATAACGTCAATTCTTGATTGCAATAGGATTACCTGGTTGTCCAGTTAGACCAGTCATTTTTTTAAAAAGGCAAATAACAAACCTGAAATAAATTGAGAGTTATTTTATTTTAAATCAATCTCCCTAATCCCACCCCTAAAACCACTCACTCTCTTCAAGATTACATTCTTTTCATTTATTTTTTGAGACAGAGTCTTGCTCTGTCATCCAGGTTGGAGTGCAATGGTGTAGTCCCAGCTTACTGCAAACTTTGACTCCCGGGTTCAGGCAATACTTGCAGACTTTAGTCTTCCAAGTAGCTGGGATTACAGCTGCCTGCTACCATACCTGGCTAATTTTTTTGTATTTTTAGTAGAGACGGGGTTTCACCATGTTGGCCAGGCTGGTGTTGAACTCCTGACCTCAGGTAATCCACCCACCTTGGCCTTCCAAACTGCTGGAATTACAGGCATGAGCCACAGTGCTCACCCCAAGATTACATTCTTATAGGGCACACATATCGTACAGGTTAGAAGGCAATGCAGAAGTGTTTGCTTTATTCAGTACGTGTAAATTCAATTTTGTTTTAAATGTGTTACAGAAATCCATAAGTACACAAATAATTGATTTGTGATGCCAAATTCTGGTTGTTGCAAGTTTTTAAGGGGCTTTTTTATAACACTCAAACAAAACTTAAAATATTCACCTCACATCACAACAGCAAAACATTTTCACGTTTATGGGAAGTTTTGTATAAGGAGGCATGCTATACAAGTATTTTCTTGTTTCTGTCCATCTGAATGTTACTCTTCAATAAAAGTTCTCAATTATGTGGACTTGCCTGTTTCCTTTTATGCAACCCTCATCTTCATCCTCAAATAGGTCAACCTCTTCCGCCAAAAAACTCAACAACTTACACCAGCTCCAACAAAACATAAGGAAACAAACACTTGAAAACAAAACAGTCATGCAAACCTGGAGGCCATGGATTTGTGGGCATTTGTACACACACCACTCTTCCTTTATAAATTCAAGAGAGGCAACAGATATCTAATTCTCAGGATCAGCATCCAAGGGATGTGGTTTCTAGCCAGGTGTTCTTTGTGCCAGACTTACAACAAAGTATGTCCCTTAGGACTCATCATACTGAAACTGAGCCCTTGGGTGATAATCAAAGTGAGTAACAAGTATGAGAGAAGAGGAACCAGGAAAGAACATATTGAAAGAACAGCGCAGTTGAGGAGTTTGGAACTTTTTGTCAAGAATTTTACAAAATTTTATTTTATATGTATACCCCTCATAAGACAGCTGATTTTTATAGGTATCAAAGTCATATTTTATACTCCCACATTTAAGAACTGAAGGCAACAAAAGTATAATATTAGTCTAGATATGGTTACACTACTTGTATTTCCATTTTAAATTTGGTGTCAACTGAACATACTAGCATAATTATATGAGTGCTCTAAAATTATAGGTCTATATGTCAAATTTCAATATATATCCAAATATATATTGAAATCAGGCTACAATTTTGGAGCGCCAATAACATATATATTTACACATATATATTAGTGCTCAAAAATTGTAGCCTGATTTCATTATGTTTTTACTTTCAGTTCATGCCTAATTTAAAATATACCTTTGTTGCCTTCAATTCCTAAATGTGTGAATACAAAATATGACTTCGACATCTATAACAATCAGCTATCTTATGATGGGAATTGCATTATACAAACACTTGTGTGCATGTGTGTTCATATGCATATACAGATACGTATACATATACACATATATAGTTGAATATATATATACTCAAAAATCAAAGCTGGTTTTTAACAAAAATAACTTGTAGATAACTTACAGTTATTCCTAGCTTTAGTAGTGACAGGTTGATTATGTCATTTGTCTGAATGTCATATGTCATATGTCATTGTGTCTGAATTTGTTATTAATATGTTTATAGACTATAAAAAAGAAATGAGAAAAATTGCTATAAATTTGGAATTTTAATGCATAAGATCACATAATTATTGTCAAATTATTAGCTGTATTCCAAAGACAAAACTTGTTTCCAGGTAATGACAAAGTCAAGCACATGTAGAGCCTAAATCCCTAATTATAATTTATTTTCATTTATTTATATAACGTGAAGCCAGTAGAAAGAATTTCAGTAAAACATATTTCTGTCTCTTAAAATAAAGGACTTGTGGCTCTTGTAATATAACATCTCAGGCAAGAAAGAGGAAGACTGAGAATTCACAGAGGGAACAGGGTCTGCCCTTCAGTCTCAGGGGGCCACTTCCACAATGGAGGGAACAGTTTAAAAAGGAGGAGCTGGGCCCTTTCTTTCCTCCTAGGTTGTGTTTTTATCATATGGCTTATATCTTTGCACATCCCAAATGCAATTCTAGTAAAATCAGAATAAGAACTAGCTATAAAAGACATTTTTTAAACTCCTATGTGGCAAGCATTTTCTCTGTGCCGGTTATCATGGTTACGAAGAACTTCATTGTTGAAATCTATTGAGACAATTAAATAAAATTTTAGAAATTTAAGTTTCATTTCCAACTCTGCCAGCAAATAGGGTATCTATAATAGCTCTCTACTGCACTTCGCATTGAGAAAATGCTCCATAAAAATAGGAGGACAATTTGTAGAAAATAACCCAAAAGGATTAATAGGATTCTGAGATGACATCTATTGCACTCTGAATTTCAAAAGACATTATTTTAAAATAAGGCAATGTGTAACCGAGAGCATTTACTCTGCATATGCATTCATAATGAGGGCTCCTTTCTCTGATAAACAGTGCTTAAAGAGGACAAAAAATATAAATGGACTCCCAAGTACCTTAAAGATTATGTTAAAAACAAAATTGAGGAAACCCTCTTATAATTCATTACTATCCCTTTCATTGTAAGTGTCTTCCTTATGGACTAACTGTTTAACATGACAGATGGTCCTGAAAATTGTTAATTGAATTTTTATGAACAAAGGCATCTTATATTCATCGATTTCAAACTGTGCTGCTTGTAGATCTAAGGATTGTGAAAAAGTGTCTCAGAATCCAACAGCAGGGTTCAGAGCACCCAAACTCAAGGATATCAGGGGCTGCTTATGCTAAAGTGTCTAGGAGGGTGCAAGCACTGGACTCTAGTGTGGGATTTAATTAGAAGGAAAGGTTCTGCTATTTTTTTCTAATGTCCTTTCGTATAATTTAAAAATTCTTCCATGAAATCTTTTGTAAAGTAAAAATCTGTTTTGAAATGATAATATGCATCTTTTACTCTATGTGGTTTGTAGAATAATGGGTTTTCATGGCATAAGAAACATTAAGTCCAAAATAATAATTACAAAGGTATGTGGATTTTTTCCTAATGCTTTTCTCCTTGTAGACAAAACAGATAAATTCCAGTAGATAGTGCTGTTTATAAACAAGTATTTTTAAAAAATAAGCTATCAAATAATTTCCTAAAAAATTGAAATGTGACTATTTTCTTCTTATGAGTAAAGTATTTCTTAATATATGAAAATCTAGGAAAATGTGACCAATTCCAATTGAGGCCAACTTTAAGATGATCTAGATGTTCAAATTATGAAACAAAAAGCAGTTGTTATAATTATGCTCGATTATGTAAAGAAAAACAAGTTCACAAGTAACAAAATAAACACAATCTTATAGATATAGTATATATTTCGAAAGACACCTTCAATCTGAAAAATACATGAAAAAAATTTCCTCGATGTGCAAAACAAATAGCATAACTGAGATAACAAATGAAAGAATCAGTGAAATTGAAATCTATAGAAAGTGTCCAATCTAAAGAAGGAGGGGAAAAATAGGGTTAAAAATAAATAAACAGAGCCTAAGGGACCTGTGGACAATATCAATAGGTTTAATAAATGCATCTTGTCACTCATATGAGAAAGCTAAAAAAAAAAAAAAAAAAAAAAAACTTGATCTTAGGAAATTAAAAAGGAGAATGGAGGTTACTACATGCTGGGAAGGGCAGGAGAAATGGAAAGAAAAGGAGAGATTTGTTAAAGGACAAAAAATTACAGCTAAATAGGAGGGATAACTTCTAGTGTTTTATCAACTATAGGATGATTATATATAGTTAACAATAATATACATTTTTAAATATCTAAAATCAAGGAAATTGAATGTTCACAACACAAAGAAATGGTAAATGAGATGATGAATATGCTAATTACCCTGATGAGATCATTATACATAGCATGTATTGAAACATCACTATTTACTACCTAAATGTGTATAATTGTGTGTCTAAAAATAAAATTGAAATTTAAAAAAGTTTTACACAGGACAGGCGTGGTGGCTGAAGCCTGTAATCTCAGAACATTGGGAGGCTAAGAAGGGTGAATCATTTGAGGTCAGGAGTTTGAGAACAGCCTGGCTAACATGGTGAAACTCTGTTTCTACCAAAAATACAAAAATTGCTTGGCATGGTAGTGAGTGCCAGTAATCCCAGCTACTTGGGAGGCTGAGGCAGGAGAATTGCTTGAGCTCAGGTGACAGAGGTTGCAGTGAGCCAAGATCACGCCACTGCACTCCAGCCTGGGCAACAGAGCAAGGCTCTGTCTCAAAAGAAGAAAAAGCAGTTTTACATGTAACTGGAATCACAGAATGACAGAAGAGAAAATGGGACAGAAAAAAAAAAATGTTTGAAGTGATAATGGCTAAAATTTTCCTAAATTTGGCAAAACATAAAAATTTACAGGACAGGTGCAGTGGCTCACACCTGTAATCCCAGCTCTTTGGGAGGCCAAGGCAGGCAGATCACGAGGTCAGGAGATCGAGACTATACTGTCCAACATGGTGAAACTTCATCTTACTAAAAATAAAAAATAATTAGCTGGGTGCACTGGCGTGTGCCTGTAATCCCAACTACTCGGGAGGCTGAGGCAGGAGAATTGCTTAAACCAGGGAGTCTGAGGTTGCAGTGAGCCAAGATTGTGCCATGCACTCCAGCCTGGCAACAGAGAGAGACTTCGTCTAAAAAAAAAAAAATCACAAATACAATAACTTCAGAAAATGCCAAATAGAGTAAGTTCAAAGAAGACTGGGCTTTGACACATCATAGTCAAACTACTCAAAACCAAAAATCAACAGAAAATCTTGGAAGCAGTAAAAATAAGATGAAAAATCAAAGAAAGAGGATCAATGTTAAATGATGATAGGCTACTCATCAGAAAGCAAAGAGACCAAAAAACAGTGAAATAGCTTTAAAGTGTTGAAAGGAAAATACTGGCAAAGAAAATTCTATATCTAATGAGGATATCTTTTAAGAGTGATGGTGAGATAAAGACATTTTTTAAATAAAAAAAAAAAAAACTAAAAATTTGTTGGCACTGGAACTACACTATAAGAAATGGTTAAGAAAATTTCTATAAAATGAAATGAAACAGTATAAAAGTGTAACTTGGAGCTTCAGAAATGAATGATGAGTATTAGAAATGTTTATTTCATGTAAGTTATAACTAAATAAAGTTTACATTTTTAAATTTCAGGGCAATTTTCCATGAAAAATGCTGAATGCTACCATTTGTCACAATGAAATTAAAGCAGGCAGACAAGAGTGTGCTTCCCCACAGGAGGCCTCTCTAGTCTCAGCTCCCTCAAGCAATGCATCTGGTATTTGGAAATAGGTCAGAACATTCGCATGGATTTTGCTATTGGCCAGGAAATAGCTTTTTTGAACTATCATTTTTCCTCCTACAAATACAATTTTGGAGGATCAGAGCTGCTGTAAAGAGTAAGGTGCCATGAAAATATATGAAGTATACCTGCACTACAACTTCAGATATCAAAACTTACACAATAATTGAAGCTAAAATTTTGATTTTTTTTTAACTAACAGCATAAAAGAAATGACGTAGACACATGCTGATGGCTTAAAAATGATGTCCCTCTCAGCTCAGTTCAATCCTGACATTCTTCAGAATGGAGACTCCAAATTCCTGTGTATTTGACATAATAGTTAACTGCATTACCTGTGCTAGAAAGAGAACATTATTTGGGTCAATAGACAAAATTGGAACATGAATGGTGATTAAAACATGCTACCAATGTTAAACTTACTGAAGTTGACAGCTGAATGATGGTCATGAAGAGAATAACTTCAATCTTAGCAAATGCATAAGTATTTAAGAATCAAGGGCCATGGTGTATATAACTGTCCTTCAAAAACAGGTGTACACATATACATATGTGGAGAAAAAAGAGAAAGGCAGAGACAGACGAGAACGAAAATAAATGAAAAAGCAATGTGGTAAATTGCTACCACATAGGCGAATCTGGGTAAATAACATATGGGTGTTCCTTGTATTATTTTGTATTTTTCTGTATGTTTACAATTATTTCCAAGTGAATAACTTCTAAAAATAAAATAAACATTTTTGAAAATGTGGAAACCACCAAAACTACTCTGATGTAAGTAGTGACAATTGGAGAAAAAAGTTTAATTCCAATAAGAAATGCCTGCTTGTGAAAATCACTTTATTACAACAAACCACTAGAGTTTACAGATATTTAACATGCAATATTCCTTTCAAGCTTAAGCAATGTAGTTAACATGGATTCCTCTTGCTTCATATTGCCTAACGCTTCCTTTTTATACATAGAAAAGCATACATGAATATATAAAAATACAGTTTTCCATATGGTACTTTTTTTTTTTTTTCTTTTTTTTGAGTTGGAGTTTCACTCTTGTTACCCAGGCTGGAGTGCAATGGCGCGATCTCGGCTCACCGCAACCTCCGCCTCCTGGGTTCAGGTAATTCCCCTGCCTCAGCCTCCTGAGTAGCTGGGATTACAGGCACGCGCCACGATGCCCAGCTGATTTTTTGTATTTTTAGTAGAGACGGGGTTTCACCATTTTGACCAGGATGGTCTCGATCTCCTGACCTCGTGATCCACCCGCCTCGGCCTCCCAAAGTGCTGGGATTACAGGCGTGAGCCACCGCACCCGGCAGTAATTTTAAAACACACTTTCTCTCCTCCCTTTGTCTCTCCTTCCTGTCCTCCCTGTTCTAACTCTACCAACTGTCTCTGTCTCCCTTTCGCTCTGCCTAAGTCAGGAATTTGGAATTTAATTTTTGGTCTTAAAAACACTTACAGAGGAACATTTATTGATGTCCTCAGTGACGATTTGAAGGGGAATGTTCGACGAGTGGTCCTTTTCTTTGGCTAGGTTGAGGTACCTGATCAAATTTAATAACACTATCAAACAGAATAGGATAAATTAGCTAATAGCTTATTATTGAATAAATCTATGTTGCTAATATTTTTATATACCTTATGTTATTTTTTAAAACATATGGTTACACTAAGCAAGATCAAACTGTGGGTTGGGAAAATATACAGAATATTTCAGGAAAATAAGACATGTCCCAGAAAACAACAGGTTGCTCTGTAATAAAAGATTTGGGCAGCAGAACCAATCTCATTCTCAAGCATTCCTGCCTGGATTCAAAGGCCTACCATCTTTCTGGGTTCAAGAGTAGAAAGCAGCAGTTGCTTTGAAATCACTCAGCAGAGTAATCTGCATTTATGAAAATTTTTTCTTTCATTAATTTTTTAATTTTTATTTTAATGGAAAGATGGGGGTCTCAATATTGGCCAGGCTAGTCTTGAATTCTGGCCTAAAGCAATCGTCCTGTCTCAGCTTCTGGAGTAGCTGGGATTACAGACATAAGCCACCATTCCTGGTTTGGAAATTTAATGTATGTCTTAAGAATAGGCCAGGCATGGTGGCTCACGCCTGTAATCTCAGAACTTTGGGAGGCCCAGGAGGGTGGGTTGCTTGAGCCCAGGAGTTTGAGACCAATTTTGGCAACATGATGAAACCCTCCCTCTACAAAAAGATACAAAAAATTAGCTAGGCATAATGGTGTACACCTGTAATCCAGAGGCTAAGGTGAGAGGATCACCTGAACCCAGGGAGCTTGAGGCAGCAGTGAGGCATGATTGCGCCACTGCCTTCCAGCTTGGGCAACAGAGTGAGACTCTGTCTTAAAAGTAAATAAGAGAATAATGTTATCTCCAATACATAGTGTAGGGGGAGAAGGGAAAGATGAGAGTGGTAATCAGAACTTCCTCTAAAATAAAAATTAAGAAAAACATGCACGTAAATGAGAGAACATTATTTACAAGGCAACCAGGGTAAATTGTTTGAGAATAGCCTAAGAATTTCTATTAAGAAAAAGGGGAATGCAAATAGAGATTTGCATTTTTATCACAAATTAAATATTTAAAATACATATAATGACAGAATAAATTACCATTCTAGGAAAGAGCACCAGTATTCCTTTAGTTCTGAAGAACTACAATTTTTTTTAAATGGGAGGAAAAGTTAAACTACATAAAATATTTATAACAACATATTAAGACTGTCATTCTAGATAAAAATGTCAGCAGCTTGTTGATACTGATGTGGGTACACATGTAAATTGTATCATCCTCATAACTGGGCTGCTGATGGGCCCTATTCTTTCACAGGTGGTATTACAGTGATGGGAAGTGGAGGACAGGTTGGTTTGGAAGTTAAACACTTAATTTTAACTATGTGACGCAAGCTATGTTATCACAGGCAAGTCACTTAACTGCTCTGAGCTCCAGTTTCCACGACTGAAAAGCGAGTTAATTAAACATCCAAATGTTCTTATAGCTTGAAGTGCTATTCAAATATAAAGAATATTATTTTTCAGATTTCTTAAATCAGACTTAAGAAATTTGGCATGGGGATGGAACTTAGCCAAGAAACAATACATTTTTTAAGAGAAAAAAACCACAGTATTTTATTTCTCTACAAGATAAATAATCTGCAATATGTTAACTGGTTCCCAGAAAACTTAATCTTCATTGCTGCTATTCTCTGATTGAGATCCATTCACCTATTGCTTACTAATGGTTAATATTTTCTCCACTATTTCACTGCAGTGTTCAATATCCAAACTGAAAATGTTTTAAGGCTCATTCATGTAGGGATTCATAATCCTCTAGTTTTTTTTTTTTTTATTAGCAAATTGCATATAGCATACAATTGTCCATTAGCAACGTTTAGTACATTCACAATATTTTGCCACCATCTACACATTCTAGTTTCAGGACATATTCATTACCACTGATGCAAAAACCTTATGCCTGTTAAGCAGTGACTCACCTCCCATTCCCTGCTGCCCTCAGCATTTGTACCACATTTTGTTTATCTATTCATCAGTTGGTGAACATTTGTTTGTTTCCACCTTGGGCAATTATATATTAATACAATACTGCTATAAGCATTAGTGCACAAAGTTTTGTGTAGATGTATGTTTTTTATTTTTCTTAGGTATATGCTTAGGAATAAGGTGCCAAGTCAAATGTTAATTCTATGTTTAACTTATTATAGAACCATCACACTTTTCTGCAGGGTCTGCCACATTTTACATATCTACCAGCAATGGCTCTTTCACTCCTGATTGCCACTGCCCACTGCCCCCAATCTACATACCTACATGAATACAGTGTCTTATTACTCATGCCAAATTGTAGAAGAGTAATAACAGCAAAAAGCAAAAGAACTAGTTGCCAGGCATTGTTGTAAATGCCTTTACACATACTTATGACCTTATAGGCAATATAACACTTGTAAACCTGGTTTCCACATTTTCTCTGTCATTAAAAAGTTTCTTGGGCTGCGTGTAGTTGCTAACACCTGTAATCCCAGCACTTTAGGAGTCTGAGGCGGGCAGATCACCTGAGATTGGAAGTTGGAGACCAGCCTGACCAACATGGAGAACCCCCATCTCTGCTAAAAATACAAAAAAAAATAGCTAAGTGTGGTGGTGCATGCCTGTAATCCCAGCTACTCAGGAGGCTGAGGCAGGAGAATTGCTTGAACCCAGGAGGTGTATATTGCAATGAGCTGAGATCATGCCATTGCACTCCAGCCTGGCAACAGAGCAAGACTCCATCTCACCAAAAAAGTTTTTTGGAAATCTTCCAACCAAAGACTTCTCTCTTATTAAAAAGCATTTAAACTGCTTGTTTTACCTGTAAGATAGAGAAGACATTAAGCAATAGAAACTGATCACCTTAAATCTGTCATGCAGGGAATGATACAAACATGTATTTGTTCCCAAAAAGCTTTGGAAATGTTTTCCTTAAGTAAATAAATGAATTGTAGATTTAGTAAATTAAGAACTTGGAAACATTTTAGTTGTTTCAACTTTATGATGATGCATGAGATTTTGGTGGAGTGGAGCGAGGAGGAAAGAAAAGTGTTGAGTGCGTGCATTGAACCCTTGCTGTGTAAAACAAGTATGACACTTGGTGTGTGGTTGTTCAGAGCAGAAGATGCATGTTGCATGATACCTGTGAACCTGATGTCAATGCAGGATACCAAGGTAGGAAGCCACATTACCCATCCTCATACAGACTAAGAATGCGTATTGGAAAACTAGCCTACACTCCATTAATCAAAATATTCTTTTAGATTGTTACCTCTCTATGAATACCAAATATGATAATCTGCTACACAAGAATTCAGGCAACCCAGTATTTGGTGATATGATTAATTGTATTTGTATTTTTTTAAAGATGGGATCTTTTTTATGTTGCCCTGACTGGTCTCAAACTCCTAAACTCAAGTGATCCTCCCACCTCACCTCTCAAAATGCTAGGATTACAGGTATAAGACACTGGACCAGGTCTATTTGTATCATTAAATACTATTTATATAGGAAATCAGCTTAGGAGTATAAAAGCAATTTTTCAAACTTAAATGGACTATTGAAGAATACTTGGTGAAGAATGATCTATTCCAGAGGTTTAAAAACACAGATAAGACTGGGCATAATGGAAGGAAGATGTTGGGCAGGGAGGCCTAGAGCCTTGTTCCCTTAACTCTCCTTCCGCAGCTCCTGAACACTCACTCCCCAAGAACTCAGAGAGCCCTTTCGAAAAACGACTGATCAAAGCCAAAGAAAATTGCTCCAATAGCTCTCATAATTCAACGACTATTTACACATATCTGCACATAAAAACCTCTTTGGGGAAAGTACAAAGCATACAAGTGTCGTAGAGGAGGTCAATTGAGTTACTGGTTTAATAGGCATCATATTACAATGTTTTTCATTTTAAGAAAGTTCAGGAAAATTTTTAATTACATTTTTCTACCTGTCTAGACAACATGAAGGTGACTGTGTTCTTTCATAGCTAACCCATGTAAACACAGGGCCCAGCTGGGGTCTTACTGGAAGCTGGGTTCTTAATGGAAGGTGTCCATGAAATTCACCATGGGCTGGCCCAAAAGAAGACACTTCTCAGCACAGGTGTGGTTTTTCCTGACTTTGTCCACACAGTCAGCTGTCCACAGCTTGTTCAGAGGTATTTTATTTTTTATCAGAAAGCATTTTCTATACCTAGAAAGACAAGCAAGATCTCTGTTTGTTTCTTAAATGTTGTAGGAGCAGCTCTGCTCATGGGAAGACACCAGTTCTCCCTGCTCCTGGGAAAAGGAGGCCTCTCATTTATCTCTATTAATGGACATTTGACACAGAATAGCTAGATGGGCATTTACAAAGTGTGTGCTGAGAGAAGCCTGGCCACACACTTTACGGAGGGTAGCAAACAACTATAAACCATACTTTATCTTAGAAAGATACTGCTTTATTACAGAGCCAGCCATTAATTCATTTATTTATTTATTTATTTATTTATTTATTTATTTATTTTTTTTTTTTTTAGACAGAGTTTCGCTCTTGTTACCCAGGCTGGAGTGCAATGGCGCGATCTCGGCTCACCGCAACCTCCGCCTCCTGGGTTCAGGCAATTCTCCTGCCTCAGCCTCCTGAGTAGCTGGGATTACAGGCACACACCACCATGCCCAGCTAATTTTTTGTATTTTTAGTAGAGACGGGGTTTCACCATGTTGACCAGGATGGTCTCGATCTCTTGACCTCGTGATCCACCCGCCTCGGCCTCCCAAAGTGCTGGGATTACAGGCGTGAGCCACCGTGCCCGGCCTCATTAATTCATTTATTATTTATGTCTTGCTTACTTCAAAAAATCTAGGGTCTGAACAAAAATTTAAAAGTACATGATTTATAAAAGTATTTATAAAAGTTTTGCTTAAAAGAGAGACTAAAAATTATAATCTTGGTTTAGAGGAATGTAAAATATATTTTCACTTTAATTTCTGTAGTACTTTCTAGCCTTTAAAGCATAGGTTATTTTAAATTCCCTTTCTTAAGATTTTGTTCACACCGTTTTGTTATAGATTCTGGTTAAAACTGAAAAACTATAGCCTACAGACTGAATCTAACTGAAAAAACAAACCAAATGAACCCCAACCAGGGGACAGTAGGTCTTCTTTGTAAGTGATGGACACACTTCCCATTTATCTCTGGAGAGTAAGAAGGTGATCGACTTTGTCAGCCTTGAAATTGCTTTTTGATAGTTTCTGCCTAATCCACCTTAGACCTCTAATATAGAAACCACCATATAACCTGGGTTAATTTACAACTTTATTGCTCAGATGGACCTGCGTTTTAAAAAAAAAGGTATAAGCCTGATGAAGGATTCCCAGGCATCATGGGCACAGCACGGGGTCACTTCCCGCTAGTCAGAAGTACTTGTGGAAACATTAAAGCTACAACAAGACCAAAGACACCTCATGTGGAAATCTCCCTGTGACTTCACTGATTCATGGGACACTTAAAATTAAAACTTTTCAATGGAATTTATGAAATGGAAACAATTTTTCTGGAAGCATACATGAAGAATAATCTAGATGCAAAGCTTAGGGCACATTGACTATACTAATAGAGGATAGAAAAGTGCCCTCTGATAAAAGGTGGCATCTTTCTACATTTTTTCAACATTTTTTACCTGATGTTTGTGTACCTGAAGATTTTTATGAAACACAATAATTATCAGATAAAATTGTTTTTCTAAGTAGCAGCTCTAAAGGTATTAATCAAACTGAAAATGTTTGTTCTATTCAGACATACACCTGCTTGTTTTTACAGATTTTTAAATTTTCTAGTGTAAGTATCTATGTGTACAAACACCTAAGATTCTGTGTAGAAACTTCCACATATATTGACCTGAATAAGTTATTTGAGTACTTCTACCTTTAATCCATTTAGTTCAATAAAGTGCTAAGATTATCCACTTCCTTGAAACCAAACCAAGGAGTTATCAAAGTCCAGAACATAGTTTCCATTTTCCTATAATATTTATTACGTATCTACCATATGCCAATCACTCTTCTAAATATTTTTGCACATTATTTACTCCTCAAATAGTCACTATTAGCCCCATTTTATAGATAAGGAAACTCATGGAGAGGTTAAGCAAATTGCCCAATTATAACACAGATGATCTAACTTGCAAGCCTATCCTCATAATTGGCATCTATGGGTGCTGACCCACCTTCTAAAGCCCTTGCATGGAAGAATAGCTCAGGAAGTACTCCCCTTATCTTTCCTACCATCACCCTTCTTTTCTCCAGAGTTATCAGGCTTGCTGATGGAATTGCTCTTTGAGAGTGAGGGGATACATTTCATGACATTATATCAACAAAACTAGATAGCTTGGAAATGTTTAAAATGTATTACAACATAGCTTTGTGTTCAAATGGATTTTTGTAGGGTCCCTCTGTGTTTCTTCAATCACTGACATTATTATACTATTTCAGTAGAAATGAGAAAGTATGAATCTAACATAAACTGGCTCATAGGAGGAGGAGGAAGATGAGGAAGAGTAAGAGTAGTAGCAGAAGAAAGGAAAGAGGAAGAAGAAGGAAGAGAAGAGGGAGAAAAAGGAGGAGGAGGAAGAGAAGGAGAAGTAGAAGGATGAAAGAGGAGAAAGAAGGAAAAGGAGAAGGAGGAGGAGGAGATCTACCTGTCTTTATATGGAGTAAAAGCCCCAGTGAACCATGAAAATTTACAGGATTCTAAGGCTATTTCCCCAGCTCCAAGATAGAGATGTTCTCTTAGATGCTTCTAAGTAATGGTTGTGGTATAATCCATAGTATCTATAATCCCATTGATAAGAAGTCAGTAGTCATCTTCATTTTTGACCTAAACAAAATTCGTTTTTCATTCTCTCTTCTTTAATAGCTAAATAAGATGGCATGCCCTCTCTCACCACTGCTATTCAATATAGTATTAGGAGTTCTAACCAGAGCAATCAGGCAAGAAAAAGAAATAAAGGGCATTCAAATAGAAAAGGAGGAAGTCAAATTGTCTCTATTTGCAGACGACATGATTGTATATCTAGAAGACCCCATCGTCTCAGCCCCAAA
>NW_016107548.1:924118-963708 GCF_001604975.1 Cebus imitator
AATCACACTGCCACGTGTGTACCTATGCAACAATTTTGCATGTTCTTCACATGTACCCCAAAACCTAAAATGCAATAAAATAAATAAAGGGGAAAAAAAAAGATGGCAGTGGTGGCTAAAGAGGGTGTGAGCTAAGTACAGTCTCTTTCTTTTTGTAAATTCTTTCTGGGCCTCCACTAGTATTAATACCTTTATATTTATAAAGCAAATTGTGTCTTAAAAAATAAAAGACATTTTTATTGAAAAAACTTTCTATTTATCATTCTAATGAATATAAAGAGTATTCATGAAAGCCTCATCTGACTTTAATTTTTGAGAACAGAAGTTTCTAATGTAGTATAAAATAAATAATAATCTCAAATTAATTTTTTCTTTTAACATCAAGCCCAACTAAAACCCACTGTGAAGAAACAAACATTTCAATCCCAATATTATTACACACAAACTAAAATTCACTTATTTTGACAAAATACTAATGTGGTAATTGGTCAACTATTTTTTCCACTTGAGTTTATTGCTGTAGCCCAGTAGCATAAACCTAAAAGGTGAGAAAGCTTCCAGTCAGAGCCTGGAGGTGAGCTGAGGTCCAGTGCAACCTATATCATTCCACTCCCTTTTTATGGATAAATTGAAAAATTATGCACCAAATTCAGATTATTAATTTGAACAGATTTATTCAAGGCATAACATAATGCTTCGTCTAAGAATGAGATGTGAAAGGGAAGAAATAAGTTTGTAATTGCAAGGGGCTATTTCTTTTTCGTAGTTGTTTCTTTCTCAAAAAAATTGTCATATTAATCACAATCATGAATGTACCCAAATGTTTACTATAGAAATGCAAGTAGCTTATTTCCTAAAAATTATGGTAAAAACTTATACAAGGTGGTTGCATTCAGTGCTGTTAGTCACTTTCTCAAAAAATCTGTTATCTCTATCTCAAGAGCCTTGTGCTTACAAACCAAATTTAGATGTCTTAGATGACTTACACTTTCTAGTAATCCCAGTGGATGTATAATATATATAAAAATGATATTTCAGGAACAGCATATCTTAAACAAGAATATTATTAAATAAATTTATATATACTTCATCACATCATGAAAACATTTGAGTGGATACAAAGAAGTATCTCAAGGCAGTATTCAAAAAATGAAAAATGTTGCACATATGTGCATCATAAGTAAAGTAAAATAGAAATTCAGCTCTTAAATATATGCAATTTTCTAGCAGAAAGGGAACATTGTCTTTATAGGAAATGTTTTTAGAAGAATACTACAGATTCTATAAAACCCTTTAAGGGGTTATCAGTGCCTAGGACAATAAATGGTTTCTGTTAAGAAAATAAAGGTCTACTCTCCCTAAATACTATAATAATTACAAAGGTTAAGAAAAAGAAAGTAAAGTAAAACATGTGTCCCTTAAAAATCAAACATGAGTGGTTGCCAAGGTCCTAAGAAGCAGAGAATGAAACTGCCATTGCTTGTTTATCTCTCAGGCTGAGCACCATTGGTTACAATGCGGGGTGGCAGGAAGAGCACAGCCTTGGGCTCCAGTCCAAGGAACTCCAGGATCTCCTGCAATTTCCCACTGTATGACCTTGGGCCACTAACTGTTCCTTTCTTAGTCTCCATTTTCATATCTAAAACCTGGAGATGATAATAATACCTGCCTCGGAAGACACTTTGGAAAACTAGATGAGCCCTCAGTAAAAATGTTTCTAGTATGGTCCTGCGAACCTCTCCAGTTAATTTTAGTTTCCTATATATACTTACCTCAGTTAAATACAGAGAATGGTAACTAATCTAAAAATATTTCTCAATAGCAACTTATCTTCTGTCAGTGTCTCCTTCAGGGCACTTCACTTGGACCTCATGGCCAGACCTAGATAATCTTTCTGCTCTCGTTATGATCTCACCAATTGACAGCTACATGTTTAGGCAATTGTGCTCATCCAAAATATATTTTATCGTCTTCATTTTTATCTCTGACTTTTTTTCATAGCTGGACTTATTCATTTCTCCACTCACTGTGCAGTCTGCTCTGTTTTTTACTAGATACCAAGCAGATGTGAGTTGGTCTTTTACACACCACAAGGGAAAGGTTGATTTTCCAGGTAAGAGAAAAACCAAATAGTTGTAGAACTTTCTATAAAATCCAAAATAAAAGAAATAAAGAATAGAGGCAGGAGGAGTACATGCTGGGTAAAAGTCTGTGCTTTGAAATAAACAGATCGAATTTCAAATGTGAACTCCACTAACTACTACTGTGGTGACCTGGGGAAAGGCATTAGATCTCTGAGCCTCAAGGCCCTTGGAAAACATGGAAAATAGCCCCACCTCAATCTTACAAGAGCAGCTGTAAGGGTTAGACAAGATTGGGTACATAAAGTCCTTACCATAAGACCTGATACATAATCTGCCCCTGAAAAATCATGCCTATCATTAAATATTGCATTTTAAAAGGTTATTACTTAATCTTGCATATCTTACCTATGACACAGATTAATTGGAATCCAGGATGAGGGCAACAGAGAAGAGGTTTTGTTTTTGTTGCTGTTGTTATTGTTGTTTTTCCACCCTGGTGACTACAAAGCTTTATGATGAGATTTTATGTGTTGAAATATTCTTTGTTTTTCATGATATTTTATAAATATTGAAAACAGATATGTAGCAGGTAAACCGATGACCACCATTCAGTTCTTTCCATCTCCCTGATGTCAGATATTTATTAAGAAATCACCATTTTTCTAGGTTGGGTATTGCGTTTATGTTCAGTGTGGACAGGAAAGTGCATGCAGTTGTTTCTACCTCCAACATAGATTCCAAATCAGTCTTCTGCATCATTTGTTTTTAATGTTGCTCCCAACATAAAGCCATTATCATCATTTTTTCAGAACTATTGCCTTCCTAACTGGTCTCCCTGCTTCCACTGTTTCTTGTCCTCCAATCCATTATCTACCAACAGCCAGAACCATATACTAAAAATATTCACCAGATTTGGTCATTCCCCTACTGAACCTTCAGAATAATATTCCAAACCCTTTCTATGCCCTATGAAGACCTGTGTGACCACTCTCATACCTGACATCATGTCTCCAGGCATTTGTCTCCAGTCACATCTGGAAGCCTTCCCTGAGCCCTTCCCTCCAAAGGACCAAACTGCTCTCACCATAAGCCTTGTTGTCCCCTCAGCCTAGAAGTTTCAGCCACCTGGACTAGGAATGCTGCTTCTTCTCATCCCAGAGCTCAGGGTTAAAAGGGCCTCAGAGAGGTCCTCTTGGATGACACAACTCTAACCCTGTGACATCTTCTCCATATGGTACCCTATCTATTTTCTTCTCAGAATAACTATTCACAAAGTGCAATTTCCCCTCTCTTAGTTTTATCATCTCTCATTAAGCCTCAGGCAAGAGGGACCCTGCCTGTCACATTCTTGATTATATTCTCCAGAGGAGCACTGCACACAACAGGACCTCCAGGAATACGTGTTGAGTAAATGAAGGATCAAGTCATTTGCAAAAGCAGAAGAAAAAATTACATTTTTAAATATTAAGTATTAGTGAACATACAATTTGTTAGTACAAATGCATTTTATGATAATCAGGACTGTATGTCAAGTATACATACTTGCTATTAGACACAAGCAACAAATCGCTGAACAGAAAGAGGTGCTACTTCTGCCTCCTCCAGTCTCTTTTGAGTCCTACAGAGCCATGGATTAACATGGTATGATTGGCACCATTCTCACTGTGGGTGTCCATCTCAGAAAAAGAGCTTTTCCTGCAACATCTTGAACATGACAAACAAAGAGTTGGTGTCAAACATATGACAGAGTTTTATGCCAAATATCAAGGGTGGTACAATGCTAAAAATTATGGTCAATCTATCACTGCTGGCAGAAGCCACATGGAAAGCATGAGAAGTAATACAGCCAGGCCCTAGGAACAAACCCCAATCCTAGGTGACAGCTTGCAAGGAAAGGAGACTTCAGTACACAGCCTCAAGTAACTGACTTTACTCCAAAATTTGAATGAGCTCATCAGAAGCAAATTCTTCTGAAGAGCATCCAGCAAGAAATGCAGTCCTGACAACACCTTGATTAGTCTTATGGGACCCCAAGCAGGGGACCCAGTCAAGCCCACCTAATCTTCTGATGTACACAACAGCAACATAATACATTCTTGTTGCTTTAAGCCACTAAATGTATGGTTATTGTTTATAAATGCCTGAAAAACAAATATAGATTGTGATACTTGAAAGTGAGCTGCTACTATAATAAACACTTAAAATATAAAAGCAACGTTGGAATCACGAGTAAGTGGACATTGGAAGAATTCTGAGGAGCGTGATGGAAAAAACTAGTGCCTTGAACAGACTGCTAGCAAAAATATGGCCATTAAAGACTCTACCAGTGAGGGTTCAGAAGATACTGAGCAGTGTTATAGGGAAAAATCTAACCTGCCTTACAGAATACTTACATCACCTCCAACATACAACTGTTGGTAGAAATATGGATTTTAAAGGCACTGCTGATGAGGGCTCAGAAGAAACATGTTATTTGAAAAATGGACAAGGGAGATCCTTGTTATAAGCAGGCAAAAAGCTTAGTAAAATAGTGCCTTCTAGTTTTGTGAAAAGCAGACATTTTAAATAATGAACTTGGATATTTAGGTGAAGAGGTTTTTCAAGCAGGCAGTTGAAAGTGGTTTTTTGTTTTTTTCTTGCTACTTATACTAACATGTGAGAAGAGAAAGATAAGTTGAGAGAGGAACTGTTAAACAAAAGAGAACCCAAACTTGTTTAATGAAAGAGAGCCCACATTTGATGAGTTGGGAGATTCTCACCCTATCCAGATGCCAAAAATGCAAAATTAAGAAGATGCTTCAGAAAATGTGGCACAGGAAAATACAAACTGAGTGTGATTGCACAATCTGTTACTAAACCTTCATAAAGGTCAAATGATGAGAGTACTCAGGCACAGAAAAGGCTCTTTGACGAGATTAAGGATGTGGGTCGTAGATCCCCTCAATACAACCAGAAGGACTCAAAAAGCTTAGGGGCACTGTCTTGCAGCCAGATGGCAGTAGACAAAAATGAAAAGGGATTATTTTAGAAAACTTGGTGGACCTAACTTCTAGCTAATGAAGTGATGAGTAGGAATGGTAAGCATGGAGACCCATAAAGTTCTTGAGAATTTTATATCAGCAGAAACACCATCAGGTTGGCCTGAAAAATACAGAGAGTACAGAATAACAGAAGGCTGTCAGACCAGCAAATTCTATTGGCAGAAAACAGACAGATGAAACTACTCATCTTCAAACATGTGCTACTTTTCATTAAAATGTAAACATGGCACAGAAAGCAGTGCCCAAAGCCCAGAGGGAGAACCAAGGGCGCAGAAGGTGGAACCAAGAGCCACAGAGGATTACATTTTAAGTGTCCTTGGAGAGACTTTTAAAGTTAATAATATAATATACACTATGCCTTGCATATGTAATATATGTCAAAAGACCATTAAAAGTTTAAATTACCGGGTCTCTAATCTGCAAAATGTCAATGATGGTAATAAAATAGAACATATAATCTGGAAAAATAGTATCTTCATAGGGTTATAATGAGACTTAAAATGAAGTAAGCTATGAAAAGCATTCTAAAACTGCAAAGCACTCCATAAATATTTATTACTAGTTAATTCTGAATAAAAATCACAGATATGTCATCTTTAGAGATAGGGATTCACTGTACTTTTTAAAATATAATAACATTTCCCTAATGGTTTAAACTAATTTATAATTTTCAGAAGTGTATTTCCACTGAATCACCTAACATTTACTCTACCTAAGCCACTATGCTGCACTGTGCAAAGAAGACTCAGATGGAACTTATACTTTTTGCATACCATGCATTTAAATTCTCATAAAACAACAAACATACAGACATAAGACGCCTCAACATATACAAAACAATATTATATAGAGACTTGCAAACAAGTAATTACAATTAGGTTCCTCATCAGCATAAAAATTTAGGTAATTGAGGATCCTGGAAAATTGACTCCCATTTTATAAAAATAAATATTTAAATTTTGGTTAAAAATTGCTAAAGAACATTAAATAATACTGGAAACATCAGAAAGTTGCTAAGCTGTACAAAGTGCTTAAATGTGATTTGGTTGAGCTATAATGAAGCTCTAATAGTACTCTGTGGTCATAATAGGTAATACCAGCCAGATTGAATACAGCATAAAAACTCTTTTAAAAACAGGGCAGGGGCCGGGCGCGGTGGCTCAAGCCTGTAATCCTAGCACTGTGGGAGGCCAAGGCGGGTGGATCACGAGGTCAAAAAATTGAGACCAACCTGGTCAACATGGTGAAAACCCGTCTCTACTAAAAATACAAAAAATTAGCTGGGCATGGTGGCGCGTGCCTGTAATCCCAGCGACTCAGGAGGCTGGGGCAGGAGAATTGCCTGAACCCGGGAGGCGGAGGTTGCGGTGAGCCAAGACGGCGCCATTGCACTCCAGCCTGGGTAACAAGAGCGAAACTCCGTCTCAAAAAAAAAAAAAAAAAAACAGGGCAGACATTTTTGAAGACCTACAGAAAATTGTCTCTATGGACCAAGAAAGTATCTTCCCTGAGAATACAAAGACACCTCTCTTGCGCTCAGTAGCACTAAATCTTATGAACATAACTAACTCCACAAAACCAGTTCTAAAGTTAAGAATTAGTTCATATGTTTTAGAGGAAACAAGATAGATAACTTCTGGAGACCACCAGGCTTTTTTGATTATCAAAAATTATATATTAAAAGAATACCCTGTTCAGTGAAGCCTTAAATGGCCACATTTTGATTGATGTGCATCCTTCATTCTATTCATGGTACTGAAAATCTGTCATGTCTGCAGCACCTGGCAGAGCAGCACAGGCAAATCTTTGAAGTCCGAGTCCATTATGATGTCAAGGTTCTAAGGCTCATCCCATAACTGACAAACTGATGTACTCTTTTCCCAGATTGCTCCCATCTTTTACTTTTTAAATCTAACCTTTTTATTGTTAGATCATTGTATAATAGATTCACATGTGGTTGAAACAAATAATACAGAAAGATACCATCAACCTTTCATCCATTTTCTTCAATGATAACATCTCCCAAATCTATAGTACAGTAACATAGCCAGGATATTAACATTGATGCAATCAAGATACTGAACATTTCCACTGCCACAGTATCTTCTATATATCCCTGTTACAGCCACACCAACTTCCTTCCCATCTCCACCACGTTTAATCCCTGGCAACCACTAATCTGTTCTCCATTTCTATAATTTTGTCTTTTCAAGAATGTTACATCAACAATCATATGGTACATCTGTGGATTTTTTACATGTAGCATAATTGAAGATTCATGCAGATTGTTGCAGACATTTAAAGCTCATCTATTTGTCTCACTTAGTAGTATTCTATGGTATGGTTGTACTTCAGTTTGTTTAACCACTCACCTGTTGAAGGGCTTCTGGTTTGTTTCCAGGTTGGGACTATAACAAATAAAGCCTCTATAAACATTTGGGGGCACGTTTTTAAATCAGTAAGTCTTCATTTCTCTGGAATAAATGCCCAGGAATGTGATTTCCGGGTTGTATATTAGCTTCATGTTTAATTTTTAAAGAAATGGTCAAATTGTTTTCCAGGTGTCTGTACCATATCATATTCCTACCAGCACTGCATGAGTAATCTACTTTCCCCATGTCCATGCCAGTATTTGGTGCCATTGTTCATGCTAGCTGTGCTGACAGGTGTGTAGTGATATCTCATTGTGTGGACTTAACTCGAATTTCCCTGATAGTTAATTATGCTGAACTTCTTTTCACATGTTGATTTGTCATCTGTATATCTTCTTTAGTATTAGAGAACTTACAGTATTCTGCTAAAAACATTTTATGTAAAAACAGCATTCCCTTTCCACTAGAAGACTGACTTTTTCACAGATGAGGAGGTGGGTGCACAAATAGGTGATATGCCTCGAAGCCAAGCAGCCATGAGGTAATGCGGGGACTCAAATCCAGCTGACATAGGAGGTCATGCAAGCCCAGGGCAGTGAGGCCCCCTCAGCCTTCTCATGTGGAAAGTCTCCTTCCTTTGGCATCCTTGTACTGAAATTTGATCTTACTAATAAAGTCTATGGTTTCCCTTACAGTTTCTTAAATACTTATATGGATATGTATTTTTTATTCCCCTATAGACTCTGAAAACCTGAAGGAAAGAGGCTATATTTGATTTATTTTTTAATTCTCATAGACGTTGGCACTTTGGGGACATCTGAAAAACTTTGTTGAATGAATAAATTGTTTTCTTCCATGGATGGGGACAAGAAAGTCTCTCTTTTGTTTACTTCATTCATTCAACAAGTAATGTTTGAACCTGTAGCGGGAAACAGGCAAGTGGTTACGTCTGGGGGGTAGGGAACGAAAAGGAGCCAGGCCCAACTTTCACAAAACCTAGATTTAAATGGGAAAAGTATATATTTACCAAATACTCACATCAATAACTGCATAACATCAGACTTTGGTAAAAACTGCAAAGAAAAATGAAAGAGTAAGGTGCAAGATATAAAGAGGGAGTAAGACCTTATTTACATTATGGAGAGGCAGGCAAAGAAGGCCTCCTTGAAGAGCTCATTTGAAATAAGCTTTAAAAAATAATTTGGAATTAACTGGGCTGGGGTGGTAGAGAGGAAAAAGACAGAAAGAGAGAGGAGACAGGTGGGGGGAGAGAATGTGTTGGGAGAAGTTTCATTATTTAATGAAGAAGGGATATGATTTGATTATATCAAGTTTCAGAGGTATAAAATAGTTTGCTGGATTGGAGGCACCAACTGAAGGTACAGGAAAGTGAAGTAATTCAAGAGAGGTAGGTAGGGGCCAAAAATGCAAATTCCATTATTCCCTTTAAATTTTGTTAAGGCCTTTTATCCTAAAAAACAAGCTGGCATAGAAATGGCTTCTAAATACCGGCTTCCACAGACTTCTAACAGCTTTTAAAGGGACAATACTCGTTTGGGACCAGCCTGACGTTTTTAGAATCTTGAAGTTTCACTGGTAACACTTTATGTCCTCCCATGAAGGAAGCATGTGTCAGAACACATTCAAGGTAAAAAATGTAGGCTGACTTACCTCTGTACCTTTCCTAATTGCCAGATTATCGCAGGGTGATTCTTCCACACTCCCTGCTCCTCCCTTACACAGCGTTAGAGACCTCTCTCCTTCTAGAATCTAGTCAATGGCAACGAAATCTTACATACGTTAGAATTACTTGTGGGAGTTTTTATGCACCCACCTCTAACTCCACTCCAAAGGTACTAATTTATCAAATACAAAAAAAAAAAAAAAAACCCCTGTATTTTTTTTCCAAGCTTTTCAGGTGATTCTTACATGTAACCAGTATTGTGAATGATTTATTAGGTATATATTGAAAAAAAGATTGTGTTCTGATACCATCTTCTCATAGTGAAGCAAAAGACAGAAACCATTTCCTTAGACAGATGAAGGGAGATTGCCAGGTGCAGTGACTCACACATGTAATACCGGCACTTTGGGAGGCCGAGGCAGGTGGATCACTTGAGGTCAAGAATTCGAGACCAGCCTGGCCAACATGGTGTAACCCCATCTCCACAACAAAATATACAAAAATTAGCCAGACATGGTGTTGCACACCTGTAATCCTAGCTACTCAGGAGTTTGAGGCAGGAGAATCGCTTGAACCTGGAGCCAAGATTGCACCACTGCACTCCAGCCTGGGTGACAGAGTAAGTTAGATTCGGTCTCCAAAAAAAAAAAAAAAAAAATGAAAGGAGCTTTCCTTAGTCATGTAATAATTACTTTTACATGTAATAGCTAAAGTTTAATTTCTTCCAAAATGGCATTGTTCTGAGAATTCTGGGAAGACTAGGAAGCACCAGAAATTTGTCTCCCACAAGAAATCTGTACCTCCTCCCAATTGTTGCAAGCCCCTGCCCCTCAGGCTGAAGTTAATTCCAAGAGATAAATAGGACCACTGATCTTCTCCATGCCCCTTCATTTTTTTTTGTTTTCCCCCCTTTTGGAACCAGACAATACAGATTAGGACATTCAAAAGCAGCTGCAAAATGGGGAAAATGAGAGAGTGAACACTTATATCCAGGGAAAGATAGAGGCTCAGAAAAGACCTCAGAAGACTTTAAATTTATACTTTAAGCTGATCCTTGTTGTAGAAACAAAACAACTTTTTAAATATATAAAAACAATAACAGAAAACTGCAAAACCTGAAGAAGGGAGAGAATCTGATTTCCAGGGTTTCCATATTATACTAAAATGTCCAAATTTTCACAAAAAGACATGTACAAAAAAGAAGAAAGCACTGTCATTCAAAGGAAAAAAAATAACCAATAGAATCTGTCCCTGAAGTAGGCCTAATGGCAAATCTGCTAGACAAAGACTTCTAAACAATTGTCCAAAAGATGCTCAAAGAACTAAAGGAGGATGTGGAAAAAGCCAATAATACAGTGTATAAACAATATGGAAATATTAATAAAGAGATAGAAAACCTAAAAAGAAACTAACAATTCTGGAGCTGAAAAGTACACTAACTGAAAAAAAAAAAGATTAATTAGATGGGTTCAAAGGCAGATTTCAGCAAATGTAAAGATAAGACAGTGAAAAACATGAAATCTAAGAAACAGAAAGAAAAGAGATTAAATAAAGTGAACAGAGCCTAAGAGACATATGGAATACCATCAAGTGAACCAATGTACACATTGTGGGAAACAGAAGTAGAAAAGGAAAGAAAAAGACAGAATATTTGAAGAAATGAAATAATGGCTGAAAACATCCCAATTTGATGAAAGTCATGACTAAAAATATGCAAGAAGCTCAGCAAACTGAGTGAGATGAACTCAGCTGTAATCAATTTTTGAAAAGTCAAACAGTGATAGATGTGCTCTATGCAGGGTTGCCACAAACCTTCAATTTGTAAAAAATGCAGTATCTGTGTGTGTGATAAAATGCACAACAAAACAAGGTATACCTGTATTAGTTTATGTTTTGGGGCACATAATGTATACAACCAAAAGGAGTAGGGATGAACCTGTAAGGGAGCACAGATGTGGATGTTATTGAGGTGAAGCTGGTAAAAAACCCAATTAGATTGACATACTTTGCAATGTCAAATGTAATCCCCACGGTAGCCACAAAGACAAACAGCTATATATATAAAATATATAAAAACAGAAATGAGAAAGAAATGCGAACTTTTAATATAAAATATCAACTGAACACAAAAGAACACAGTAATGCAGAAAATTATTCACAGAAAAACTACAAAGCATATAGCAAACAAGTAGCAAACTGTTAGAAGTCCTTTGTTATTATTAATTAATTTAAATGTAATGAATTAAACACTGAATCAAAAGACTGGTCAAATGGATTAAAAACCATAATCCAAAATATGTTCTGTGCAGGAGGTTCACTTTTTTAAAAAAATTATATATATATAAAATTGTACTTTAGGTTCTGGGGTACATGTGAAGAACATGCAGGATTGTTGCATAGGTACATACATAGCAATGTGGTTTGCTGCCTCCATCTCCATCACCTATGTCTGGCATTTCTCCTCATGTTATTCCTCCCCAACTACCTACCCCCAGCTGTCCCTCCCCTATTTCCCCCCTACAGACCTCAGTGTATGATGCTCCCCTCCCTGTGTCCATGTGTTCTCATTGTTCAACATCCGCCTATGAATGAGAACATGCAGTGTTTGATTTTCTGTTCTTGCATCAGTTTGCTGAGAATGATGGTTTCCAGGATCATCCATGTCCCTACAAAGGACACGAATTCATCATTTTTTATTGCTGCATAGTATTCCATGGTGTATATGTGCTGCATTTTCCCTGTCCAGTCTATCATCCATGGGCATTAAAAAACTTAAATTTTTTATAAGATATGAGATCTCACTGTGTTGCCCAGGTTGGACTCGAACTCCTGGACTCAAATGGTCCTCCTGTCTCAGTCTCCTGAGTTGCTATGACTACAGGCATGCATCACTGCGCCTGGTATTGGGATTCACTTTAGATCCAAAGGCACAAATAGATGGAATGTGAAAAGATGAAAAAAGATGTTCCCTGCAAACAGTAACCAGAAGAGAGAAGAGGTGGCTATAATTTTTTTTTTTTAAAAAGCTTTAAATCAAAAAAGACAAGAACAAGAGACAAAGGAGGAGACAAAGGACACTGCACAATCAGAAGGCTCAACCCAGTAAGAAGTTATAACAATAACGTGCATGCATCTAAAAACAGTCCATTAAAATATATAAAGCAAAAACTGAAAATTGAATGGATAAATCATCACTTCTACAATAATTTTAGTACCCACTGTCAATAATGAATTGGACAACCAGACAAAAAATAGGTGGGAAACAATGAACTTAATCAACACACAAATCAGCTAGATCGATCAGACAAATTATGGTTACAAAAGGAAGCGTGGTAGCTACCAGGGACTGGAGGGAGGGGAGAATGAGGGGTTGTTTTTTAATGGACACAGCATTTCCATTTCACAAGATGAAAAAGGTTTATGGAGATGGATGGTGGTAACGGCTGCCCAACATTATGAATGTATTTAAAACCACTGATTGTACACTTAAAATAATATGATGGTAAATTTCACGTTATAAAAATTTAAAAAACTAAAAAAAAAATGAGAAAAAAGCCAATAAAAAGTATTCTTGTTATTTCTTTTAATTTGATAGAAGAACCCTTAATAGAATAACAGTGACAGAGTCTGTGTCTCAGTCAGCTCAAGCCACTAAAACCAAATACCATAGACTGAGTTACTTAAACAATGAAGTTATTTCTCACAGAAATAAACAAAAGTTTATTTCTCACGGCGAAAATAAATTTCTCACAGAAAAATTTATTTCTTACAGAAGGTTAGAAGTCCAAGATCAAGGTGCTGGCATATTTGGTTTCTGGTAAGGGCTCTTTTTCTGGCTTGTAGACAGCCACTTTTTCATTGTATTTTTATGTGGCAGGGAGAGAGGGAGGTGAGGGCATCAATATATGAATTTAGGGGGACACAGTTCAGTCCATAGCAGTCTTTCATTTATTTCTTTAAACACTAAATTTTCACCCTAAAAATCAAACAGAAGAGATAGTGCAAGGTGATGCTACGCCAGTAATACCAACATTTAAGCACATCACAAAGAAAACTACGCTATTTCCTTCCTTCCTTTCCTTCCTCCCTTTCCTTCATTCCTTTTTTCTTTCCTTCCTCTCTCTCTTTTGCTTTCTTTCTTGAGACAGGGTCTCACTATGTTGCCCAGGCTGCTTTCAAACTCCTGAGCTCAAGCATCCTCTCACCTCGGCCTCCCAAAGTGCAGGGATTACAGGTGTGAGGCACCGTGCCTGACAAACAGCTATTTTCTTAATTCCATTTTTCCTCTTAAATTTTTTAATCGATGATGAAATGTCTACATAGAAAAGGAGGTTGTATACTATTAAAGGCATGCGCTCTGGAATCAAACTACCTGGTTTTGAATCCCTGATCATTACTTACTGCCTATGTGACACTGGGAAAACCAGTTATACTATTAAAGCCTCAATGTCCTCATCTGCAAAGCAGAGATGATGATAAGTTACCTCATAGGGTTGTTATGAGTATTAAATAATGCCATAGAAAACTTAGTGTGGTACCCAACATAGTAATCTCTCAGTTAATGTCACTTATGCTTATAGGGGATATGAAGACTTTACATTTCAAAATAGCAAGCAATATTATGGATATTCTTCCATAACCAAAGGGAAGAGAGAGAGAAAAGGTACTAAAGTCCAGCAAGCAACCACAGGTGGACAAGCTCTTTGCCAGGTAGTTTATGCAAATAATTTGCATTTCCTCGAAGTAGCCTTATGAGATAAGAATCAGTATTTTCATTTTTACAGATGGAGAAACTGAGCCTCAGTCAGTTAAGTAACCAAGAGCCACATACCTAACAATTCAGAGTCCAGTATGCTTGATTCCAAAGTCACAATAGTGTTTGCACAACAAAACAATGTTTCTGCCCAGATGTGTGTTGGGTCTGAGGCAGGAATATATTTTAAAGCATATCGCATTTAGGCAGGCTCCCAAATTATTTAGCTGGCATGTACATGTGAATATCGTCATCAGCCTTCAGGGTCTGTATTTGGTGCCCATATTCCACTCAATTTCTCCTCACCAAAATGGCTGGTTCTGGAACCCCTAAGCACTTGGCAGCATGTTACCAACTCTCAGACAGAAAGTTTGCATTCTCTCCCACTGTTGATGGTAGATTCCCTAAGGAGCCACACTGTGGGCTTGAGTGAGGCTGGGAGTCGGTCAGGACTGCGAAGGGACTCAAGGGATGATTCACCTCCTGAGGTCTACTTGCTCACATCTCTGTGACAGATACCGGGCTGCGATCTGACGGTTCCTTTTGAGTAAGCCATTTTACTCCCTGCTCAGCCTGGTCTCCATCCTGGGTCAGTGTCACTGTGAGTAATTTCCCTTCTGATTCTGACCATCTGGACCTCCACTTCCCAGTCCCTGATTTTTGTCTTTGCAAAATTAAGGATACGCAGGCCCTGCGAGCAAGCAAGTACTCCACTGTCCTTTGCTGCCCTCTGCTGACCATAACTGGAAATGATGTTCACTCTTTCAGGCCTGGTCTCAAGGCAGGTACTACAGTGAGAACAAAGCCTGGAACATAAAAATTTGAGGGTGTACCCCTAGAGTAACTAAATCAGATAAATAATATTTTAATGCAATATTTTTTAAAGCCACAATAATTGTGCAAAATACATGATGAACAAAATATCTAAATGTACCCTAAATTGTACTCCTAGCTTATATCTACACAAGTCATGGCATCTGTCTTTTTATTAAGGGGAGAATCCTAGTACCATAATAGAAAACCATGCTACTAGTATTGATCAACTTTTTTTCCATTATTCATATAGATTTTTAAAACACAAAATTTAGGAGAAAGAAACGGCAAAAATGTGAAGGTCCAAGCAGAACAGATATACTAGGTGACTCCTGAAGAAAGTAGGTAATTGAGAGGACAGAAGAAAAATTCATCTTTAACAAATATTAACAGCTTCATAGTCAAGAAGCAAATGGCTGGGTGGCTAGAATCAAGCACTATTAAAGATGTTTATGTTTTATGTTTAATTTCTTGGAAATTAAAGATATTATTGCCCAAATGAATAATAAGAAGGCTTAAAGACTGAGTTTATAAACCCCTTTTTTGATCTTGACACTTGGAACATTCATCATTCAGTTTTAACAAACTAGATTACATTTTTTTTCCCCCTCAATAGGTAGACTCATGCTATTTGGTCCATCAATAAGGCATAATTTAATAATCAGAATAATGAAAATGCTATTTCAATTTGTAGAGTCAACATATCAAAAAAGCTGGAAGAAAATAACTATAAAAGAGAATCTAACTAATATTAAAATTGATAATGTAAAAAAATAAGTCTGAATGTTAAGGTAGCAGAGAGATGTGGCCAGCAATGTCAGACACATATTCTCGTACCTTCTACAGCAAGGAATCAAGATGCAAAAACTGATGCAAGAAAATACAGAGTATGAATATATTCTTTAAAATTATAAAGATAATCACCAGAAAAACAAAAATATTATGACTAGAAAAACTTAGGAGCAGATGGATAAAGAAACATGAACTAAGTTTCTCATCTTTCAGTAGATGTGACCTAAAATTGAAAAACAAAAAAATAGGAATATTAACATATGCTTAAAAATATGGTCCTAACCACTAACAGAACAAAACATGTTTTAAAATAAGGAGCTAGATTAAAAGTGGAGAGTGGGGGAATGAAGACAGGTGGAAAATTTACTCTTCATTTGGTACCATTCTATACTTTTTTATTTTATTAACTTATGAATATATTAATTTTACACCATAAAAGTTAAAAAAGTGAAAATAAAACTTCCTGCAGCTGCAGCTCTTGGCACTGTTTCTTTCCCCAGCTGCAGTCACTCTGCTCATACTCATCAAGTCCAACTGAGACAGGAAGAAATAAAAGGGCAACAGAAAATGTACCTGCCCGGAAGTTTGGGGGTTCCGGGGTCCTCTTCCATTTTGATGTGTTCTGTCTTTATAATGGCCTAATTCTTAGGAATACTAACTTTTGACAATTTCAATCCATCATATCTAGAATCTCCTTAAGGCTTTGCTAAACTTTGACATCCTTCTCTAATTTCTTGAGAAAAGTAAGCTTGACTCACTGGTTCTTTCTGTGATCCTTGTGGTTTAATATTTTTTTAAAAAATCCTGACTGTGATTAATAATTGATCATCTAGGACCAATTTGACCTGCCTAGGTAGGAATGAAAAGCCTGTGAAATAGTGATGACAATTACTATAATCGGAATAAATAAAATGTGATATATTATTAAGGTAAAGTAGTGCTGAGGGAGTAGAGTGATGGTCACTGCTCCATTCCTTTATGGGAATAAAGGAGAGACTTCACGCTGCTGGAGAGAACGTACCTGAAGAATTTGGGAGTAGAGGTTTAATCTAGACTAATCACAATCTTGCACTGAAGTGCTAAAAGCATGAAACGTTAGACATGTAGAAGCCAGAATATCTAAATTTTCTAAGAAGGAATAATGTCTCATATGCCATTCACTGAGAAAGTATATAATAGACATGCGGAGTTTGCCAGAAGCACTGCCACCATACCCCCCACCACTACCAAACACACACACACACACACACACACACACACACACACACACACACACACACACACAAAACATGGGGAAACAATTGCCGATGGGCAGTTTCCGCTCAGTGTATATAGATAGATTTACAGCCTGTGAACTCTTGACACTGGCGCAGCTGACTGGCCTTCCCTGGAACTGAAACCCAGCTGTTCTCAGGTTCTTCTGTCTACAACACAGATACCATTAAGTTATCTGCTATGCTCCTTGGCTGGCAACAGCCTTGTCAAAAAAAGATTACATCATTCATTTAATTTGGGGACCATAATTTCGCTTATAATAGCTAAGTAGTGGAGCTGCAGTTTCTTTTGTGATTAGTTGCCCCTTGGAGAACTGAACTAATTAGAAATTTGAATTAATTTTGAAGAGACTGAAGAAGCCATATCCATTCCTATGAAAGATGGCCCAGGTTACAGCTGAACTTACAGGAACCCAGGGATCAGCATAAGACCCTGTGGCTGAGAATGAGCCAACTGTATAGAATTGGGAGTGAAGGAATTTAGACTTTAATTTCTATGGGCTTTTCATTTGTGCGGGAATTTAGTTTGGAGTAAGTTAAAAAATGAGAAGAGTTTAATACTGTTCAAATTTAGAACATTTTTATGTTGCTGTTGATCTGGTCTTTGCATTCATTTCATGAACATTCATGAATGTATACATGAATATAAAATGAATACATTCATTCATTCTGGACAACATGACTGGGTGTAATTAGTAATAGGAAATAGAATGGGGAATACATTTTCTGCTTAGGGTTCTGCATGCAGCTCTGTCTGGCTCATGTTGCTAGAGACTTCTGTTGGCAAAAAGCAAAATGCCCATTGGCAATTCTGGAGGGAATTAGTGTGGAAAGAAGGCAAGTTTAGGAAAGTGAGAACACAAAGGCCCTGTGAGAAAGCAACTTCCCTGCTGAGAGGAACAGCCCACCCTGGCTTACTTCCAAGTTGCTTAAGTCCAGTGGGTTATGACATTGTTTCCCAACCTTCCTTTATATGTATGCGGCCTTCATGCCTGCATATCACCCACGCTAATACTGATATAATATTTTTCTTTAAATATTGTATATACTTTTAAAATCATTTGCTCAATTTTTTACTCATGATAAACAATGTGTTAAAATCTTACATATTTTTCTGATTACAACATATATATAAAGTCCTCATGCTACCTAAAATCACCTTACATAATGCCAGTGGAACACACACTGTAATATACTAAGAGAAGAAAAAGCTGGCAAATAGCAGGAGGGATGCTTGTTACTTCATTCTTAGGGTTTCCATTCCACACCTGATGACAGAAAACAGCACTGGAGCAATATTCTGGGGCCCTCTCTCCACCTTCTCTCTCACTGCATCCCAAGCAGCAAAGAAATTTTTCTATGGCTTGTAGGAGCTCAAGTACAGAGCTTCCTAATTTTGCCCTTGGCAGTTCAGCATGCAAGGCTTCCTCTCAGGTTGGAGCTGGGCTGGAAAATGAAGAATGAAGTTGTTTGGCCCTTCCACCTGTGACTACACAGGCTGCTTAGTTCACTTAAAAAGGAGTAGCAAACCCTATTTCTGCCTTAAGTGTAAGCCTCATTCTCCTACCCAGCTTTACTATAGAGTGTTGTAATTTCGGTAATAATATATACAATAAATTTCAATCTCCTGTTTCCTGCATCTATGTCTCAAGTTGGCTAAAACTCACAAAGTAGAAGGATCAAGATTACATGTTAAGCACAAATTCCAACATATTTGGTTACAAAAACAAGTGAAAGAATTAGAGAAGAAATGTTGCTAGAAAGAAAACGAATACTCCCGTTTTAAAGCAAAATGCCCTGTGTGAACATTTAATGGCAGTATTATGAAAAGTTAATGCAATACTCAAATATTCTAACTGCAAGTTCTTAATTCCTCAACTTGGAGTGCGATTCATATGGTATTCTAGTGTTCTTGTGGCTAAGGGTGGAGGAGAACCCACTCCTGTTCCCTAGACTCTTGAGAGGAAACAAGATATAACAAAAAGATTTGGTTCTTATTGGTTTGGGAATTGGGCCAGCAGATGGATTCTGGATGTTTGCAGTTGGGCAAATTACTTAAACTTTCCTGAATTTTAGTTCTTAAATCTATAAAATAGGGATGGCAATTCTCACACATTTGTTGTGAGGATTGAGATAATGCATGTAATGAATGAATTTGAAGCCTGATCCCCTCCCTGCCCAAAAACTGAGCTAAAGATGCTCTGTAAAGGATTCAGACTCCCTAGTGTTTCTTCACGGTTTTGTTTTACGGGTCTCCTCTGGAGTCATGGAGGCATCAGTAGAGTTATAGAATTTCTATTTTGGATCTAGTCCTTCTCTCTCCACCCTCTCCTTCCCTCACAGCCCTGAACTGAGGTTTGGGGGCTGTTCCTTGCTCCAGAGGACTCCTCATTTGGGACTGAGACTTCACTGCCTTTATCTCATGGCTCTCCCCATGTCCCATCATCAGTATCAAAGACCACAGCTTGTGGCCCAAGTCTTCTATTTCTCCACTAACCCCAATCTCCATTCATTTAGGAGTCAGCTGAACAGATGCAAAGCACTTCAGGGGTGCCTGGCACACAGTAAGATGATCAATCATGAATTTCCTTTTACAGCTTGTTCTTTACAGAGCTGTCCTGGCTGTTATGAGTGTAAATACAATGATCCAATAACTGTATGTTAGATATGAAATATTTTGCACATCACATACTCAATCTTTAAAACCATCGGCATATGTACATGGTCAGTGAGACTGCCATTTCAGAAAGAAATTCATATCCATGCCTAGGCATCCACTGGATATGTCCATATCTAGAGAGTTTTTTTTAAGTGTTTGGAATCTTTCTCTTGCAAGGAAATGGACTATGGGTGGTCCAGCTTACGTTTGGGATGACTTTTTCAGCACAGATAAAATTCCAAGACAATAAGATTTTGATTTCATGTAAGTTCCTTTGTGCAAACAAGCTTGCATAGCAAAATGGTGCAGATGAATGTAGATAAAATGGGCTTTTTACAGATAAATGTAACTATATTATGTTTCTCTGTTTTAAAAATAGATCACATGGTGGAGGACAAAAATAGGTGAAATGGTAACATAAACCGACTTGTGTAATCAGAGGGTCAACTCTGACATTTTTCTCTCTAGGCCTTTCCTAACAGTCTTGTTGCTAGGGCTACAATGTTTTGCCAGATTGGAACAGAATTGTTAACTCTAATGAAGATTAAGTAGCTTGCCCAACTAGGTTTTTCTTTTTTTTTTTTTTTAAATAAGCCTCAGTGAATACTGCTGGCTTTGAAAGTTATAATTATGAAGAAAGGAAAGATCTCTAAAAGATCTATTTTTAAAAATAGATAATAAAATTTGAAATTTAGTAGAAATTTTCCATTTCACAGCTATTCCAACATAAACTCCTCAAAGTCACATTGAACAAAATAACTAGAAATATTTCACACATTTAAAAAAAAGAATAAATTATTTACAAGTTAAACCAAAAATAATTCACCAAAGATTGAGTAATTAAGGTTACTAAACAAACAATTCTGATTAGTTGGAAAATTGTTTCACTAGTGTTCACAAATTCATACCTGATTTATTCTGTAGACAATATAGATTAGGTATAGGATAAAGTCCTCTGTATTTGGTTCCTCCCGATCATTGGTCAAAATCATCTGACAACAGACTATCTGAGGAAAGTGTAAATACAAAGTTATCCAATAAAACACGAACAAGTTTTGCAAAGCACAGTGAAGGAAACCCAGTTTGTTCTGAACACTTTATTGCTAAAAGGATGTAAAGGGTAAGAGGAAAAAGGTGACGAAATACTCCTTTTGATGTGCTTGTTGGGGAGTCACAATGAACTTCCTTGGGCAGGGACAGAAGGAAGAGATCGTCTAAACTCCAAAAACCACAACATAATTTGCGTGTTTCCTTAGCCAGGGACAGAAGAGACCATTTAAACTTCAAAAACCACAACACAATTTGCATGCCCTTGTTCCACTTTACTTATGCACAAAAGCATGAGAACTAAGTAAAAATTCATGTAAAGTGACTAGCAAATAATAAATGCTAAATGTTTATTCCCTTCATGTATTTATATATTTGTAGCCAGAAATCCCTATGTTATAAGTAACATTGCTTTTCCAATAAGCTTATAGTCTTTAGAACCAAGTTATCTTAATTTGAATATTACAGCATCAGTGACATCTGGTGGAAAATACAGGAGTTACAATGTAGTATTACATAGCTATTCTGATCTTTCATGTAAATTTTACATACTAAATGAAAACAAATGTTCTATGAAGTTACCTACTTTTTTGTGCTAATAATCTTTGATTCTATATTCTAAAATATATAGGTTAATGAACATAAGAAATGTTAGTACATTATACTAATAAAAGCATTTTTTTCAATACGCATGTCTATATAGTGAAAATATGATTAAAAATAGAGGAATGAGGCCAGGCATGGTGGCTCACACCTATAATCCCAGCACTTTGGAAGGCCAAGACTGGCAGATCACAAGGTCGAGATAAAAGATCATCTTGGCCAACATGGTGAAACTCTGTCTCTACTAAAAATTACAAAAATTAGCCAGGCGTGGTGGCACGTGCCTGTAATCACAGCTACTTGGGAGTCTGAGGCAGGAGAATCACTTGAACCCAGGAGGTGGAGGTTGCAGTCTGGCGAGATTGCACCACTGCATTCCAGCCTGGCGACACAGCTAGACTTCATCTCAAAAAAAGAAAATAATAAACAAATAAAAATAGTGGCATGGGCTCTTTATCCTATTGAGTCTCATAAAAAGGGTCTCCTTTTATGAGACTCATGAAAGGATAGAGTCCATATCTCTCTTTCTATGGCATCATGTGCCAAAGAACATCCTTTCCCAAGTTTTCAGGTAAGAATTGTGAACTGTGGGATGAAGCATGTCAAGAAAATGGAGCTAGTTGTGCTTCAGATAATATGGAATTTCGGTATATTTGGGAGAGACATTCTATTTGAGATACTGTGGATGAAGCCAACAAATGATGATGTTTTACAAGTGAGCTTTAAATATTACAATATCAAATGCTTTGAACTAGGGAGGGGTTCAAAAATTTGTGACCAAAAGAACAAACTGTGATCTATTATGGGATTGGCAAGCTATAACCTTGGGGCCAAAGCAGACAGCCATGTTTTTTTTTCTTACTGGAACACAGTGATGCTCATTCATTTATGTATTGTCTATGGGTGCTTTCAGCCTCTTCAGTAGGTGCAAGAGACTATATGCCTTCAAAAGCACAACTATTTACTACCTGGCCATTTACAGAGTTTGACAACCTCTAGTCCATTAGGTAACTGTTATCAAACTTCTTGGTACCCTTCCCACCACCTCCATGGGAGGAGTATACTTCCTGGCCCCATTAAAGTTAGGCTTGGCCTTCACTTGCTTTGGTCAGTGTGAAAATTTTGAAGCTGGCCTTCAGCCTTAACTAACCAATGTCCCTCCAGCAGAATGAGATAGGTGCAGCAAAAGCCAACTAATACATGCGACTGTTAACACCTCTGCATAAGCATTTCCACAGAGGTTTGACTTCTTTGCTTGATGACACTAGGAAAAAGATCCTGAAGGCCAGATATAGTACAGTTTCTCCTGGGCTCTACTTAAGACCTTGATGGGCTTAACCTGTCTTCATACCTCTACCTATGGTAAGCAACACTGAGCCAGAGTCCAGGCCAGGCTCAGAGGCCCATCATGCTCTCTTAGAACCTTAGCTTTTCTTTGTTTAACATGGTGTAGAAATCAGTCACAAGTCTTTCGGTTGTTGGTTTTTGTTTTTTTTGGTCTTACATTACCGTGATTATTTTCTTTTTCGGTTGTTGGTTTAAATGTCTTCCTCCTGAGGTAAGCCTCAAGGTCTAGAAAAAGGGTGCGATGGTCCACCTGGAGCTACAGGGCAAAACATTTCTAGTCTAGCTTGACCTCAATAAAGCTAATAGTTTGGCTCCCACTCAGCTCCAAAATGTGTATTTCTTAATTGATACATAATCTGTAAGGGGTAAAATGACTTGTCATGACTAGCTCCCCAGAAACCTCAGAGTAAACAGTAACAGGCAAATGATATAAAAATCTAAGAATTTAATCCTCTTAATAATAGTAGCTGAGTTGAATGACCAGATTATATACACAACCTTTAAAAATGTGGTTTCGGCTGGGTATGGGGCTCACACCTGTAATCCCAGCACTTTGGGAGGCTGAGGCAGGCAGACTATGAGGTCAGGAGTTTAAGACCAGCCTGGCCAACATGGTGAAACCCCCTCTCTACTAAAAATACAAAAATTAGCTGGGCATGGTGGTACACACCTGTAATCCCAGCTACTTGGGAGACTAAGGCAGGAGAAATGCTGGAACCTGAGAGGCGGAGGTTGTAGTGAGCTGAGATTGCGCCACTGCACTCCAGCCTGGGTGACAGGATAAGACTCCGTCTTGGAAAAAAAATAAAAGTGATTTCACAGAATTTAGTCTCACGTCTCAGAAATAGTTCAAATACAAATGAAGCATTTAATTGCCACTTTTCTTGAAATCATCTAGCTAACACCAGTGGTCCACTTATTCCATAAAGATATGAAGAATCTACAAATTTGTCACTGAGAACCCAGCAACTGCCCTTGATCCAGAGTATTTGCTCAATATGCAATTTCTGAATGAACAGATTCAGACTATATGCAGTTACTTAAAAATAAGTGAAGATTAAATAAGTCAATACACATAAAGAACTTAGTGTCTAATATTAAGCATTAATAAATTATTACAAAATGAGATAAGATTTAGAGAAGACTTTACAAATCTGCCTTAAACTGACCTTGGAAAAACATGTACATGAGAGCTGGACAGAAAACATGTACCAGATGAAGGTATTCATGAAAGAACAGAGATAAGCATAGTCTTTACATATATGAGGAAAAGTAAGCTGACAACAAGGCTAAGAGTAAATACTAAAACCAACATTTGTTCAACTGAAATTGTTGCACTAACTCCAAAGGACATTTATCCTTTCACAATGATGAAGTAATAGTTTTAAGTCTATTGCTATGAGATGAATAAGATGTGATTGGTTTATTCATGAGATTGAAGATACCTCAACTCACTCAACTTTATATCCTTAAGCTTTATAACTTTGTAGAACAAGAATTAGTTATGTTGAATCTATTCTAATTACCATTTAACTATATCAACACCAAACCAGTATCAAAATATTTTAAGACAAATTTAAAACAAACAACTTTATTTCCTTGCTTTCACTTAAACCTTGATTTTATAAAACAAACACACACACACACACACACACACACAAAAACATTTTTAGGAGTTCTGCATAACAGAACATTGAACAGTACAAATATCCATTGCTTCATAGGTTCAAGTTATATAAATTAAAGTCAAATAATTGGAAATTGATTCAAAAACAGGGAAAACTATACATGAAAAAAATGTCAAAAGAACCTAACAGAGCAATATTTCATTGTTTATAGATTATTACTTTCAGGATCTTAACAAAGCTTCTAAATAGACTTCCTTTGCTGTATCTTATATTTAAATATCTCCTTACCTATACCGAGTCAAGCTACTTGACCAAAACATCTGATGTAGGAAAGCATTTAGCTTTATAGCCCAAGTTTTTCCATCTACAGTTACTATCTTCAAAGGAATTTACATTACAATGTTGACCAAAAAAATCCTGGTTCCTTTTGAACAATGTGCAACATGCTCATGATGCTAACTCCATGGTAACTCAAATAGGTACCAAAAAATAAAAGAAAAACAATTACACACAGTTCAGTAAGTATAATTTCGGTTTTCTCCATGCCAAAATTAACCAATGAAATAAAATGTATCAACTATAGATGACTTGATCTCAGGAAAACCACATTTCAAAATAACAATTACATTATTTTCCTCATTTCATTCTCAGTCATTGACAGGAATTTTGTAGGCCACCATGCTATTTACTTTGTGGATTGTAGTAGTAAATGAACGAAGGCGGACTTCCTCAGAATTGGTAATAAACTGTGGTCCTGACTCTTCCCATTTTTCAGGTACAACCAAATCCTTGTCTGTATAAATCAGCAGATCAAACGAACCTAAATTGGGGATAAGATCATTAAATTGTTTTTCCAAAAACAAAACTAATCTTGCTGCCTCTCTTCTATTTTGAACCACTCACTACTAGAAAAGGTCATATGGCTTGGTCTCTAATCACTAATTTATTTTGCTTGATGAACATTTATTTTAGTAAAGAAAATATCATATCTTTCTAACTTCTGTGGCAATTTAATGACTGTGTTCAAGTAACCCTTATCTTACTTAATAGTGGTCCCAAAGCGCAAGAATAGTGAGGCCAGTATATTGTTATAATTGTTCCATTTTAGTATTACTGTTGTTAACTATTACTGTGCTTAATTTATATGTTAAATTTTATCATAGGTATGTATGCATAACATAACAACATAATATATACAGGGTTCATACTATCCATGGTTTCATGTATTTGCTGTGGGTCTCCCTGTGAAAAGGGAGACTACCATATATTACTTTTGCTTTATAATGTTTTTCCTTCAATTTATAATACATAATACTAATAAATAAGACAAAATTTAATAAAGGAGTGATTAAAATAGTAGCTTAGTCTTTTTGCCATTGAATTCAACAAGAAGTAGTATAATACTTACAAGAAACTTCCAACAGTGGCAGAAATGTCACTGTAGCCGTGATCTGTCTGATCACTGAACGGATTTCATCCTGGATAGCTTTTTGAGACTTTTCTCTGGGTGCACTATCAAAACAAAACAAAACAAAACAAATCAATTCATTCATTTTAGGTCTTAAACATAGTGGTAAGATTATTTATCTGATTAAATGCTCCCAATATCAAACAAGCAATGCATTAAAAAGGTGGCTTGTAAAAAATACAAGTCAAAATATCCTTAAGACCTATAATCTAGCAGGCACAATGTACAACCGTATTACTTCATTTATCCTGCCAGTCATCTTTTAGAGCTGGTCTTAATGTCAGGTCATTTAGTATCAGATGACTAGAAAATCTGCCAACCACCTTAAGACAGGGAAACTTCAGCATCTCTTGAAATAAAAATAACAAGTGTATCTAAAATGTTTAATTGGTATAATCATTTCAGTATTTTTAGTAATGCCTGAATGTTTAATTTCCTATAGTCTCAAATAAAACATTAAATTATATATCTAATTATTTTTATAAGCTAAAAATTTCCTAAAATAAACCAAATGCTTCAGAAGCAAACTGTATTTCACTATGAGAAATGATTCTGCATTTACAGAAAAGCATGCCTAGAACAATACTAAACATTAGAGTATAAAGATGGAGATTTCTTTTCCAGGGAGTCTGAAACCTTGAGAACTTTATGAAGTGTCTTAGGAAACAGATGGCATTAAAGGAAGTAGAGCAGAGCTGCATCTTAAATTGTGTGAGTCTAAGATTATTCCTTATAGTCAGAAATATCTTTGAACAATTCATTAAATGGTCCATCTAGTATATCATGTGTAGTTTTGTATATGTCACCATAAATACTGTTTGAAAACTACTGATTTAGACTAAAGACAATTATGTTAAAAGTATATTATATATACAAATCAATGATAAGCTAAACTGAAGACAATTCTTTTCCATAGGTGACTGAAGATATCTTAGAAAATATAACTCAGAAACAAACTATATTTTATATAAAACTAGTTCAAAATAGAACTCAATTAGTAATAAAAAATAAGTTTTGAAAAAAAAAATCAAAGTAGAAATAATGCAATTCCTACTTACCTGTCATCTTTTGCAGTCTTGTCACACTCAATATCAAATTGCCATCTTTCTAGGACCTCACCACTTTCAATGTTTGAGATAACTACAACCAGCTTCTGAACTGAACACTTGTATAACCAATCTGCAATATATAAAAAGGAAGACATCTTTCTTGGTCCACTGCATTATACAGTAGCTCTCTTCTCTGGTCCTACTCCCTATTCTCAGCAAATTCCTACCACTGGTATCTTGTACCTCCTTCTACATGCAACAAAGTTTGCCCCATCAATAACCTAACTTCTGTCGTCAAATTCTCAGTATCTGTGCCAGGTATAGTAACTGGTGCTAAGGACAGAATACTGAACATGTGGTACTTTCATCCTAATCCAAGATAAAAGCATAGGAGATGGGCATTAGTCTAATCATCACGCCAATAAATGAGAGATTATCACTGTAATGGCTGCTATGAAAGAGAGAGATAAGTGCAATGAGAGTATAAAAAAAGGACAATTTGAGCCACTCAGGAGGTCAGAAAAGGTTTGAGTTTAGCTCTAGGAATAAACAGCATTAAAAACATGCAAAAGGAGAAGAAAGAAGATATACTCGCAAGGGAAGAGCATATAATTAGAGGACTGGAAACAGTCCACTACAACTGCAATCAAGAAACAAACAAAATAAAACAAGGTAATCCTGGCAAGATAAGTAGGAGTCAGACCATGAAAAGCCTGATGGATCAAATTAAAGAAATATACACTTCAAGACCAGGGAAGTCATTACTTATGTGAAGCAGGATGCAAAGCCATTAGACTTGTATTTCAAAACTATCATTCTAGCAGTGATATGGAAGTGGAGTGGAGATGGTAAAGAGGGGATCTAGAGACACTAGTTAATCAGTAATTTAAGCAAGAGTTAATGAAAGCTTAGGGGGATAAACTGGTAGAGATGGAGCAGTAGATAGATTTAAGAGATTTCATGGTTAAAATTTATTAGGTTTAGTCACAGTAGTTTGGAAGAAGTATGATTCAGGGATAGCTTCCAAGTTTATTTCTGGTTGGACAGTTTAGCCATTTATTGAGAGAAAAAAAGAGAGAATTAAAGAGTATCAGTTTTGGAGATGATCCTAAATCTAGTTTTTAGCATGCTTTAGTGTACATTATCTCTGAGATAGCTACATAAAGATATAGCTGCTGGATATATGAGTCTGGAGAAAGAGGCTTGGGATAGATACAAGTTTATGAGTTGACTACACAAAGGTTTTAAGTGAAGCTATACAAGGTCAAAGATCACCTAAAGAGAAATTAAAAAGAGAACAGGGGCTCAGATTGAGGCTTGAATTAATCTCGGAAATTGAAACAGCATTATCAGGAGTCGGCCAAGTTTTTGTAAAGAAAGAGTAATTAGTAAATATTTTAGGCTTATAGGCCACCAAGATCTCTGTTGCTTATTTTTAAACAAACCTGTAAGTGTAAAAACATTCTTAGCTTATGGGCAGTACAAAAATAGACCATCTGTTGGATGTGGCCTGTGGGCCTTGTGATTCATTGGCATTTATCAACAACTTTGTATTAGTTTCACTCTGAAAAGGAGGAGACTGGGTGGTAATTTGTTCTTTCTTTAAAACTGGAGAGATGAAACCAATGGGAATAATTACAATCAAAACACAGAAGCGGAAAATACAAGAGAGAACAGGATAAAGACCCTAAAAAGGCTAGAGGAAATGACATTCAAAACAGAACAACCTGCCTCTAGGCAAGAGCAATTCTTCCACTTTAACCAAAATAAAAGGGAAAAGTTAAACAGGAAGGTCTAGACACACATAAGGTGAAATGTCATCAATTCAGTCTCAAAGGAGACAACGTAAAAACCATTGGCTTAGACAATATCTGCTTCTCTAGCAAATTAAGATGAAGGCACAGATCCACAGTTGCCTAGAGGTTCCAGGCTGAATGATGTGAGAGAAAAATACAGCCTTTTGTTCTCTCAAAAAAAAAAAAAAAAAAAAAAAAAACCTTTTTTTCTCAAAAAAAAAAAAAAAAAAAAAAAAAAAGATGTGCAGCCCTATGACTCACTGTAGATAATTTATTCCTGACTCCCAATTTTGGCTGCAACTCTGGGAGAGGAGGACTGCTCCTATCAATGTCTTTCCTGTGTACACTGAGAACAGAGGCCTATTCTCACACCAAAAGATGTCTCATCTTGCTGTTTAGACAATACCAATCCACTACAGCAGAAGTTCTCAACCAAGGGCAGTTTTGTCCCCTAGGGTATATCTGGCAATATAACATATGGAGACATTTCTGGTTGTCAGAGCAAGGGGGTTTGTTACTGTATTTGATGAGTAGAGGTCACGGATGTTGGTAAACATTCTACAACACACATAAAAGCACCCACACCAAAGAAATATCCAGGCCAAAATGTCAATAGGGCTATCTTCCCTTGCCTGTCAATTTGAGACCTGACATGCACAGGTTGTTGAGGGATTCCACTCCTGTACATATAAATGGCAAGTCAATGTTAACAGTTTACCTAGAGGATAGTGCAGCTTCAAAGAGAGTTATCAAGCTAAAAAAGTTCAGATGGCCATCATCAGAAGAGTATATTAAAAATGGGTTAGTAAAAATGCCATGAAAACGATAAAGAAGCCACATTTGGAACAAAAGATTCTGGTCAACAACAAAATAAATGATTTCTAAATTAAAAAAAAAAAAATCATGGCCACTGTAATACTCTTTGAAACTAATATTTTAGAAGATAAAATGAGAGAAACATTTGAAAAATTAGAAATGAGCATCCTAAGTGGAGGGAAACACAAGAGAAACTAGCAGGAATTCTAGAAAGGAAAAAAAAAACAGATGAACAAGTATTCATCCAAGAGGTAATACAGCTAAAAAAAAATAATGAGTGTTCAGACAGAAAAGGCTTACTGTATCACAGGCAGAATTTTTGTAAACGACAAAGAGAAATAGGTGAAAACAAAACAAAACAAAAAAACCTGTTGGTGTTCTGTTATTTAGTAGGTAATCTTTCTCTTTTTTTGAAATTTAGTTCTCTGGTTGAATCCAATTTTATGTTTCTTGATCTTAATCTCATGATAACATAAGACTACAGAAAATTAATATATCATATTGAGACTATGTATATTTTCTCAGCTAGTGAACACCATATAATTATGTAAAATTCCAACTTGCTCCATTTAGCAACATTAACTGCAAAAGCCACTTCTAAAGGAGTTGATGAAGACTATCTTTTTTAGCTCTATCAGATTTCTAACATCAAAATATTCAGCCCACTCACAATGTAGTGAGGGGAAGAGTGGATTTCTTCCATTTTACATATTATTTGCCTCCTCCCAACTGAAAATTACTATTTGCGATGCTAGTATGTTCTACACTTCTATGTGCAGAGTGGAAAAAATTACTACTTGAGATGCCTGAAAATGTGGATCCTAGTCTACAAGACTCAAATTGTTTCCAATGATTAAATACCTTTTAGTTGTTCCACCACATTATTTAGGTATTTTATGAGCTCAAGATCAGTAGTTACAAGCAAGGTGAGTCCATATTTCTGCACTCGAGTAAAGGTTTCAGATGGATATATGCCACGTTGATATAAAATGCTGTTGATGCCAAATGCTGCAAACAAAAGAAATGTTACAGAAAATTCTTTATCACTACATAACTTTGGAAAATAAAATATATTCAGATGTGGTTATATTTTCATTACGCAATAAAGCTGTAAATGAACACACGTGTTTGTCTCTCGCTCAAAGCAGAGTAGGTACAAAGTGGCATTAAAAATCCTTAAAAGTCTTGCTTCTAAGTAAGAAAGGTATTTGCTTTCGTGTGGCAATAAAAAAAAAAAAAAAATCCAAAGTGTATCAACCTACCACTGCCAAATTTCACCTCATTGTAAACCAAGTCCAAATTAATATTATGAGGCTAGAGGATATCAAAATAGGCTGTTACATCCGAGTTAGCAACTGACTTAATAGTCACTGTGCTCCAGGCAAGCCTGCATCTTCCCCTTTCCCTCTCAAATCCTGCCAGGTTCCTTTAGAACGTGCAGCGGGCCTGGTCGAGAACAAGCGTTCCCAAAATCTTGTCTACCGCCAGCCTCACGCCTCATAATCACTTAGAGTGGGAGGGTCAGGGTGCGGCCGCAGTTAACAAAACAAAACAATCCTCCCTTCCCCCTACACACAACACCAGGGCCCACCCCAGTCACTCTGTCCTGTTTCGGGAAGTAAGCGGTGGGAGGTGGAGTGGTTCTGCACAAACGCTCTGGAAGAGGCTACGATGTGAGGTAGGCCCCAGCAGCACGCAGGCCCGCCGCTCCACCTTAGCAACGCGTTGGGAGGAAGCGACTGCAGCCGCCTCACCCCAGATTCCTTCCCGGGTCTTGGAGGCCGAGCCGCGGGCCTAATGAGCCGCCAGGACTCAGTTCACCCCCACCATGGCCTGCGCGATGACTTACAGAAGAACTCGGCCACGATTTCGGCGCTCCCGCGCAGAGTGATTCCCTGTTCCCGGGAGAGCTGCAGCGCCATGGCCACGGACACAAGCAAACGCACGCGCTTCCACTCCGCGGACAGCGACCGCAGCGGCTCCTTAACAATTCCCCGCCAAGCGTTTCAAAAGTAACGACGCAGCGCGTCCTCCGGCCTTTTGCGCAGGCGCGACGAGCCTTTAACTCCGCCCTACGCGGCGGGGTCCTGCCCTTTCTCTCCGCGTTCCTGCGATCTCGCGGGAACAGGCGGTTCTCGCAGGCGCGGCCGGTTCTCGCAGGCGCAGTTGGTGGACTTGGTCTGCTGTGCCTGTGTGAAGCTCCGGTAGGTTGTGGTTGGATGTCTTCTGGTCCTAGTCTACTAGTTGGGGCCGAGGCAAGAAGATAACGATTCCAATTTCAGTAGCCGGTGTCTACGCTTATGAACTGAAAGACCATGGAGTACAATTTCCGAGTTTCAAAGTTACTTTCAAACTGAAATGAACTGTTTGCCCGCTGTACCCGAAGTGGCCCACGTGACCCCTAGTGAACAGTCTAAACTTCCGCTAGATGCTTTGGGAATTTGTGAAGCTCCCGCGTGCGCGGTAGCCACGCTGCAGCTTTGGAGGGTCTGCTTTCTGTGTGGGAACGCGGCTTTTCCCGAGAAATTGGGTTACGGATTAAAGAGGGGAACTGCTTCCTCTTTTCTGTCCTGGGCTTAAGGCACCCCTCAGAGGCCAGAGGCGTAGGCGAGTCTGGGGCGGTAGGTGGCTGCGTCCAGAAGTCCAGGTTGCGTTCTGTACACCCTGCCCACCCTTAGGCGGCAGGACAGGATTAAGGTCACCTCACCAAAGAGGCTCATCAGCATTGAAGAATACTTAGTGTGTCTTGATTCACCAAACTCAATGGCTTTTCGTTGAAAAGGGTGAGAATTATTAAGGAGATATTGCACAATTAATGTTCATGCCAATTTTGAAAGAATTCTTAGAGCAGGTGGGAAGATATTTGTAGAATGACGCCTGAAAAACTTTTATATCTGCCAGACATGCTGTTATTATATGAGAAATACTTGAATGTTGTTAGTTTTCTATTGCTGCGTAACTACCACAAATCAGTGGCTTCAGAACACCATCTATTTGTTTTCTCAGTCCTGTAGGTCAGAAGTCTGGACGTGGCATAGTTGACTGCTTTGCTCAGTCGCACAAGGTTGAAATCAAAGGGTCTGCAAGTGGGGGGTCGCATCTGAGGTTTGGGGTCCTTCTCAGCCCTCTGACAGAAAGTGGTTGTTGGACTAGGATCCCTTTTGTCTCGCTAGCTGTTGGCCAGAGGCCAGCCGTTTGTTTGCCAGTTGGCCCTTCCACAGGCCGCCTCACACCTCCCATTCCCCTGACTTCAGGGAAATTCCAGCCCCTTTTAAATGCTCACCTGATTAAGTCAGACCTAGTCAGATCTCCCTTTTGATGAACCTAATCCGAGAAATAATATCTCCTCATATTTGTAGGTTCTACCCAAAGTCCAGGGGAGAGGATTATGTAGATGTGCTCTCTAGGGGCCAGGAATGTGGGGAACCATCTTAGAATTCTCCCAGTACAGTGTTGTATATCATATTTTGATCAGTTTGAAGAGTAAAACATGGGTGTGATAGGTTACAGGCTGACTTGACCCAGTAAAATTTTTTCTTACATCCTTTAATCTCTGTGTGTGTATAAATCACAAACTTTGATATGAAGAATAAGGTCAGGGAAAGTAAAGAGTAAAGAGTAAGAGAGTTGGATGTCTTTTACCCCTTCCACTGAGAGCTTGGGTAGAGCTAGGATTTTGGCATCACACTGGTAGGACATGTTGCCCATGTTTTTCCACATAAAAACTGCCTCTCTAGGGAACTTAATGTTAAAACTGAGCACTTCAGGAATGATTTTATTGAGTTTCATAGTAATGTAGTTTTTAAGTTAGCTAAAGCTGCAAATAATTGTTAGTATAACTTGGAGATTCTAGAAATTAAAAGGCTATCATAATTGTGATTTTTACTATGTACAAAGGACGTATTAAATATCTGTACTCTATGAGGAGACATAAGAAATTAGGTGTAGAAGGAATGGTCTGTGTCTTGTGAGGAATTTGTAGTCTACTTCGGTTCAAATATTTATACTTTTTTTTTTTAAAAAAAAAAAAAAAGAAAATTGGATGTTCATGAGTTTGACCCTACCTGGTTTCTGCCTGCCTGGGAAGACTTCTATCACATTACTTTCCTCATCTGTCTGCTCCTTTCAGTAACTTGGCCCTCCATGTTGTTTTCTACCTCACTGCTTTCCATAATGTACATTTCTCTACCTAGAAATTTCATTTTATCTGTTCAGATTCCTAATTATATTCACACCCTTTCTTAAAGGGTGTGAATGTCTTAACTTTGCTTAAAGACATTTTCTTTGAGTGTCTAAGGACCTCTCTGAAGTATTTTCATAGCATCTCATAGTGCTACTTCAGAGCATTTAATTGTAAAAAATTATATATGATTTGCCTCATACCTGATCTGTTTCCCATGTCAAAAATAAAATCAGGATAAATAAAGTTTATTGTCATAGAAAAAGTACAGACAAGTGGGAGGAGTGGGAAGAAGCTTGCACTCAGCAGTTACGGCACAGTTTATAAGGACAAAGGAGGAAGCATTTTGAGCTTTTCTGTTATTTGCTCTTATACATTAAGATTTTTTAGGGGGGCATACAGCTGTTTAAGTTGATTTGTCTAGTTGATTGGCTTAATTTCATGGAATCATACAAAAATGTAAAGCTTATGTTTTATGTTTATGATTAGAAAGAGCATTTCAGAGAAATCAGGATGATGTAAGTTTTAGCTGATATGGTTATGGGCATTTGGCCTTGGTGTATATCTAAACTGTGACTTCCATTTTTATTGTATTTTTTAACACTTGTAGGATCCATGTAGAATCCATTTAGTGGGTTCTCAACAAATATTTGTTGAATGAATGAATATTTGCTTAGGAAAGCTCATGGAAGAATCCAAAACATTTTCTAATTGAAAAGTAGGTTGCATGGATGAATGAGGTCACTTTTAGAGAACTGTGAATACCTACCTACATTGATTGAATTGGTGGCACCAGGGTTTTCTAGGTTCTTAGGACTGACATAATTAAAGGGACATTTTTTTCAAGTGTTAATTCAGTAATGATTGTAGAATGAACAGTGTACAGGACAGTCTAACGTGGTAGCCTCAAACTTGAGTGTGTAGAATTACCTGTGTGTTGTGTAAATCTCGGGCTTTTTCCCCCTTCTCCAGGGCTGGTTCAGGCCATACTTAAGCACTTGAAGCATGCTGATCCAAACTGATACATGCTGCAAGTGTAAAATACCAGATTTCAAAGACAGTACAAACAAATGGATATAAAGTATCACGTTAATATGTTTTCTAATTGATTACATCTTGAAACAATATTTTACATGCATTGGAGTAAATAAAATATATTATTAAAATGGTTTCACTGGTTTCTTTTTGGTTTATTTTCAGTGTGATTACCATGACATTTAAAATTATGTATGTGACTCGTATGTTTTCAGTGGATAGTATTTGTCTACAGTATGGGGTCTAGGGAATGACATGTTTTAATAACCGTCCAAGTGATTCTGATGCAAGTTCTTAGACCAATCTTTGAAAAGCAAGATTCTGTGATTGATATTTTAGCATGCAGGGCTAGGAAGTGGAGTGTCTGGACTAAACGGATGGCACAGAGGTTGAACAAGAAGAGATACTTTAGGGAAAGACATTTTGAAACAAGGACTGAGTTGATGACTGATAATGGAGGAATGAAGTGGTAGTTCAGATAAATCTGAGGTGCCAAGTCTGCAGTACAGGGTAATATTTGATCCAGATTATGATAGGAAGAGCTGCCCAAACTCTGAGCTTGTTCTAGTTCTTATTTATCAGAGTAACACCCAAGATTCTAAAAGCTTTGGAGGGACTTCTGCCACATTAACTTTTGGGAACTTGATTTGCCATTGACCTCATCTTATCAAATACATGCACACTTATCTTTACGGAATGTTTCAAAACTTGTTTTCAGTTACTTTAGCTCACTTTTCTTTATAATTCAATGAAATCTTTTAAATGTGTATTGTTTAGGGGAAGGCTGTTTGGACAGGGAGAATAATAAATTGAGAATTTTCTGAAGAAATTTCAAGCAGAATGCATAACCAAAACTCATATTAATAAAAAGATAAAGTGTGCCATAAACTGACCTATATTTCATATTAGGATGTTAAAAACAAACATAATTTTCTAAGGCTAAATCAAATAGAATTTTAGGATGAAAGTGACTTAATTAATGATTAGTTGAACAACTTTAAAGATAAGGAAACTGAGGTCCATAATGGCTATACAGTCAGTCTAAGATTCAGTATCTTGATAGTGGTATATTTAGTAGACGATCTAGGGATCCCGATGTAGTCTCCTTTTAAATTATATCCATTTGAAGACATTCTGAAAAATGCTTTTTTTCAAAGTTTAGTTTGAAACAGAATAACAGATGTTAGGTTAAGAATTTTTACTCAATAATCTATACATATAACTTGTCCAAAAAATGGCAGTTATTTAATACAAACCATAATTTTACGTAGATAACACAAATACTTCCAACTGCCACAAGGGGGCACTATATGCACGTGAAATATTTTAAACTGTCAGTGTGTCTCAGTTCAAGGAAAAATGAATTTAGTATTTTCTAAGGTATTAATATATGTAGATACACAAATACAACTGTCACAAAGTGGCACTGAATGCATGTGAAATACTGCCTTTTAAAACGTGACCGTACTTCAGTTCAAGGAAAAATGAATTTAATATTTTCTAAGGTATTAATAAATGTGTAATACTTCAGAATGACATGTGGAATCATAATATATTACAAAACTGGTATCCTTTTTTGTTTGTTTGTTTGTTTGTTTGTTTGTGACAGAGCCTCACACTGTTGCCCAGGCTGGAGTGCAGTGGCATGATCTTGGCTCACTGCAACCTCCACCTTCCTGGTTCAAGTGATTCTCCTGCCTCAGCCTCCTGAGTAGCTGGCATTACAGGTGCGCACCATCATGTCTGGCCAATTTTTTGTATTTTTAGTAGAGACGGGGTTTTACTATGCTGGCCAGGCTGTCTCAAATTCCTGACCTTGTGATCTGCCTGCCTTGGCCTCCTAAAGTGCTGGGATTACAGGTGTGAGCCAGCGAGCCCGGCCCAAAAAGGTATTCTTTTAAACATTTAATACCCTCTTAAACATTTGGTATATAAGCACACACACACATACTGAAAGCATACATATACAGGTTGAGCATCCCTAATCTAAAAATCTGAAATGTTTTGGGCACTGACATAATGCTCATAGGAAATGCACATTGGAGCATTTCAAACTTTGGATACTAAATTAGTAAGTATATAATGCAAATATTCCAGAATCCAAAATCTGAAATACCTCTGGTTCCACACATTTCAGATAAGGCGTACTTACCCTGAGTGAGGTTTTATTAATGTATATATATGTGTGTGTATACACCCACACCATTTAATTTGCTTATTCTTAGAAAACATTTTTTAAAGTATATCATTATTCTCATAAACTTAGAGGTTTTTTTTAATCAAATAGACAGAAGTTATTTTATTCCTGAGGCCAACATCTTGAAACAGAGCAGTTTATTTTAAATTTTATGAAACAGTAGGGGATACTTAGATTTTAGTAAGAACAAATTTTGCAGTGAGCCGAGATCCAGCCACTGCATTCCAGCCTGGGCACCAGAGTGAGACTCTGTCTCAAATAAATAAATAAATAAATAAATAAACAAATTTTGAAAAAAATATTTCTGCACATATGCATTTGATTATATTATCTTGAATAATTTCTTTAAATCTGTCATAAGACTTCTGGCTATTCTGTTTGTTGTATCATAGAGATAATTTTTCATTTTATGTGAAGGCAATAATTAAGTCAGTAATTTTCTACTTTGATTACTTAGAGTTTATTTTGTAGATTTTTTTCATGGGCCTAAGAATTAAATGGCATATCTCCCAAAATACCCAACTCTCCCCATACTTTTCTCCTAAGGTCTCTTTGATTTGGGTTTGCATGCTCAAAAAATAGCACAACAAATTTGATTAATAACATTTTATCAATAAGCCATGGCTTAATAAAGTCAACAAAGGTATCTCCATACTGGCAGAATTCATAATTTTTAATGATCCAGTTGCATATGTAGGCTATTAAGATTTTACCTGTAGTAAAATACTAAATATTGTTTAAAAAATAATTTCATAAGCTTTTATGAAAATTACAGGTAGTTTTTTTTTCAGAAAGCAGTACCATGTTTTATTATGATTTTATTTTGATATGTCAGTGATATGTAGTCACTTAGTAGTCTTTTCATAGTTCAATCACAATTAGGTACAGAAAGATAGAATATGAAGGGTAGATGATAATTTATTAATATTTGATCTTCAGGGACTGAATATGTATGTGGGCCATATATATGTTGAATATGTATGAAATATATATTAATAGGCTATATATATGTATGTGTATTTGAATAAATATATGTGAAGCCTTGGTGCAAGCCACTGGATTTGACAGCACAATATATTTTAAAATATAATTGAAATTCAAAACAGCTCAGAATAGTTTCAGATATGGAAACTGCCAACACAAAGGCTTTGTGAAGCAATAATAAACCATAGTCCTATTAAAATGAATACAAATAAATTTCATGAGTTAAATGATTTTTATAATTATGAAATTTGGTCAGACATTTTATGCCTATAGTAAATTTTAGCTGGCTGCTTCTAATACATTGTATGGGAGATTATTTTTAATTATTGTTTAATATGTAAATATTGGTGAATTAGTTCTGCTAAATCTACTAACTCATAATAAAACTAAGGTGTTGAGTAAGTAGGAAAATATTTCTTAAAGAGTTTCATACATAAAATAGACTACAAATTTGGATCTTTCCTAAATATTTGTCAATACCACTTTATAAGACATTTATAGGTTGAAAACCCTTTCTGAAAACATGAAAAATCATTTTATATTTGTTTATATTTTTCTATTTAGATAAACTCAGCTTTTTTGACTGAAACGGTTTTCTTATAACTTGCCTTGTGTTTATAGCTTATTCAAACAATAAAGTAGTCAAGCCATATTTATCAGGTTTCAGATCAGTCATGCACATTAATTCCATTATTTGTGCTGGACTTTTCAATTTATAAATTGAATATGACAATGTTTTTCTATTCTTGAATAATGTACCCTTTTAACATCAGCCAACAACAAAAAAGGCTTACTGAACTCCAGAGGTTTTGGTTTAAAGTTGTAGATCAAATGGATTAAAAATAAATGGTGTCTTTTCATGATTGCTTAATCCTAATATGGTTGTAAATACAGATTCTAACTTTTTGCACTCAAGTAGATGGCAATTCTCTGTTTTAAGGTAGTCTTTCTGATGATCCATAATGTATCTTTTTTAACCTGTTACAACATCATCAAAATAAAGGAAAATTTGAAAAGTTTTAATTAATTAAAAGACTATTTCCAAGAATATTCTTGCAGACAGTAGTATGAGGAACAATAGATCATCACATTTAGTTATTTTTAAATGTATTCACAGAATGTTGAGATTTAAATATAAGGTGTGATTATCAATTTGTAGAGTTAGATGGTAAGATAGGTTCTTTTTGTTTTTGGAATTTTACATTAAGATTCATTAATTTTGAACTATTATTTTAAGAATAGTAAGATTCTTATTGAGTTAGTCTCCATTGAAATAAACTATAATACTTACCTCCCAAGAGCAACCAAAAGTACTCATAACATAGAAGATGAACATCTTAAGGACTTATGACATTATGCATTGCTGCACTTACAGTGGTTGCCTGCCTGCCTTAGGAAACAGATCAGGAGTGTGGGAAAGGCAGGTCATATTTCTACTTAAGTCCCAAGTACACTTGTCTGTACCCCCTGGGAGACTGGAACTTGCAGGGAGGTTATTTGAAGCACTCTGGAAATGTGAATGCATGGTTCTCTTCTCTTTCTCAAATGTCTTTTGTCCAAAATAATGTATATTTTCAGTAACAGGAAAAGTAATGAATATACCTATATAAATGTAGGTTATTTATCTCTAAATTATAAACATTTTCCACAGTGTTAGGTATAGTATATGTGTTTAAATAAAACCAGTTGTTAGAAGTTTGGAACAGTTGATTTTCATTTCCTCAGGGTACCAATCATGGCCTATGACTTTCTTTTTTTCTACATTTTTAAAATTGACAAATAATAATTGTACATAGTTTAGGGTGCATAGTGATGTGATCTATACCATATATATCGATCGGATCAGAGTAATCAACATTCTATCATCTTAAACATTTATCTTTTCTTTCTGTTTCAAACATTCATATCCCCATTCTAGCTATTTTAAACTATTATTTTTTTTTTTTTTTTTTTTTTTTTTTTTTTTTT
>NW_016107548.1:963833-970296 GCF_001604975.1 Cebus imitator
GGGGTTTCACCGTGTTGACCAGGATGGTCTCGATCTCTTGACCTCGTGATCCACCCGCCTCGGCCTCCCAAAGTGCTGGGATTACAGGCTTGAGCCACCGCGCCCGGCTATTTTAAACTATTATTAACTATAGTCATCCTATAAGTGCTATAGAACACTAGAACTTACTCCTATCTAGCTGTAATTTTGTATCCTTTAACAAATCTCTCTGTCCTCTCTTTCCCCTACCCTTTCCAGCCTCTAGTATTCTCTGCTTTACTTTTTACTTCTGTGGTATCAACTGTTTTAACTTCCACATATAAGTAAGAACATGACTTTCTGACATGCAGACTGTGTGAGTGTGCAATGTCAGTTCATTTTTTTAATCCACTTTTTTTAGTAAAGCTTAGTTTATCTTCCTAGGTTAAAAGATAAGTAGAAGTTGTAACGTTCCTTCCTGTACCCCCCAAAAGGATTGTTTTGTGCATATATTCCACTTTGGAAGTCACCGATTTTGAGAATGTTTGCAGAAACCCTATCGATTGAGGGATGAGGCACCTGAGTTGGGAATGGTAGTGTTCCATGCTTGTCTTCTCTTCTAGATAAATATGGAATAGACCTCATTAGAATGGCTGACCTGCAAGCCTGTGTAGAAATTTGAGCTATCCTTCTCTTTTCTCTTCTCTTCTTTCTCCTCTTCTCTCCTCCCCTCCCCTCCCCTCTCCTCTCCCTTTCTCTCTCTCTCTTTCTTTTTTTTTCTTTCTTTTTTTAAGACAGAGTCTTACTCTGTTGCCTAGGGTGAAGTGCAACGACACCATCTTGGCTCACTGCAACCACTGACTCTCGGGTTCAAGTGATCCTCCTGCTTCAGCTTTCTAAGTAGCTGGGATTACAGGCATGCACCACCACACTCAGCTAATTTTTGTATTTCTTAGTAGAGAAAAAGTTTCACTGGTCTTGCACTCCTAGCCTCAAGTGATTCACTCACCTTGGCCTCCCAAAGTGCTGGGATTACAAGTGTGAGCCACTGTGGGGGTTGCATGGTAACATATTCAAGCTTATGTACATGGCATTTGAGGTTGGGGCATGGAAAAATACTGAGGCATTTGTGTATGTTATTTGTGCATGAGAATGAAACTCCTTGATCCTGAAAACAGGACAGGGAGTGGAGTGTGTGGTGTGATAAGGAACGCTGAAAACAGCCTCCTAAGAAAGCGATTTGAGTGTTGTACAAGGTCACAGATGTCTCAGTAACTGACTTTATACAGCCATCTAGTGGATGTTTGTGGTTTAACAAGCTCTTTCAACTTGGCGGAGAGATGCTGGGGTGGACTCTCTCAGAAGAGCTACCCCCAACCCTGCTCAGCTGGAATTGTCTGAGTACTTCATTCCCGGTGTTCGCTGCAAGCTGTAAGCTTTCCAAGTGGTGACCCGATGTGATTGCCTTGAAGTTACGGGTGAAGGAGAGGAGTTCATCAATTTTTGGGAAATCCAGTAAGGGACAGTCCTGACTCCCATCAGGAGGATGGAACCCACATGTAAAATATCAGGGGTAGGGTTATGATGGGTCAAGAAGTGACCAAAGAGCAGAAAGCATTTTTTAAAACAGCGCAACAGCTACTTAAGGGTACCCAGTGCACTGTAGAGCCTGGAGCTCTACACAAGCTTATGCTCTTAATTTGGCAGGAATGCCCTTGGTTTCCTGATCAACGAACCTTAGAGTTATGGAAACAGGTGGGTTGGCTGCCTGAAAAGAGGATATGAGCAAGGTCATTTTACTAATGTTACTATTTTGACCACCTGGGCACTGTTATGCTCTGTGTTGTATCCTCTTTATCTGCCAAATTGTGGTGAGTCAGACCACCCATCTTCACCTGAAGGGAATTTAGGAGATTTAAAGGAGAAGGAAAAACAGGAACCAGAAGAACAGGGAGAGACCTCTCTTCCTGCTTCATTTCCTTCTCTGGGGAATAAGGAAGATTATTTTTTTCTAGTGAGGATGAGGACAGATTGGAGCCTGTTTCTCCCCTAATAGAAAAGCTATTTCCCTCTTTTCCTCCATCCTTAAAGAGACATGCATCTGTTGGCCCCGTTCAGACAACATTGCCTCCCATCCACCTTAATGAGATTGGAGGCCACCCAAGGGACAGTTCTTGGATAAGACCCCTGGTCAGCGAACATCTATATGATTGGGTGAACATGTCTTCAATGATGGCCCCGTGACAAACTTTTCTGCTGGATGGGTGCTTCCAGGAGGCAAGGAAAGTCCCCAATGATGGCCGTTTGACAAACTTCCCTGCTAGAGGGGTGCCTCCAGGAGGCAAGGGAAGTGGCTGATTATTATTGTCTTCCCAGTATGCAAATTCTTACTTTCTGCTTCCAGCATCGGACTTCCTGGCCTTGTCTTTTCTGTTTTCCTGGAGCATAAGGGAAAGTTGCGTGCTGCCTCCTGGGTTTTATCCCAGATAGCTCTGGCTTTGTTGCTGCACATAGAGGCCTGGGGCAGGAGAGTTGCTAAGATGCCATGGAGTGCTCATTTAGTCACCAGCAGTCTTGGCAAGTTGCGCCTTTCTGGGTTTGCAGTGACGGAGGGGAGGCCAAGAGGCACAGACCAAGTCCCCAAGTGGCTGCTGTATCTCCAGCCCAGTCCTAAGGATCCTCCTCACCAAGGTCATGTGCCTTAGTAACTGTGCCCAGAAAATGGCCTGCTGCTTGCTGTGCTGCTGCTTTTCCTACTTCTGCCCATCACTGCCACTTCTCACATGTCTCAGTTGACAAGCAATTCCTTGTCTTCCCTGGGTCTTTAGGTAAAGGGCTGAGAAACAGTCCATGTGCACTCCAACCTTACAAGCCTATGGTGGCAGAGTGGTGTAGAGCAGCCTAGAGTACAGAGCCCTGGGGGAGGAGCCCTCTAATAAGGGGCCCTCCCATAGCCATATGTTAAATGCTAACTAGGCTGAGGTAGATGAGCTCTGCCAGCTGGTGTCTTCTTCAGAAGATAGATGCAGCAGTAAGGAATGTTTGTTTCATTTTTGAATGAAATGTTTAAAAACACTGTGGCTGGGAAACTTCAAGGCAGATCTGTGCTACAAGTCTGCTCCTCCCCTGAGCCTCTCTGCTTGGGGATAGTAAAAATAATAAAAAGTCCAGTATGTTTTCAGTACCCTACCTAATAGGGTTGGCTCCAGGCATAGGTGGCCTGGAAGATAGGGGAGTGGTCTTCTCCCAGTCTGTTACCCTCTTGCCTCCTGCCTCCAGGCTTACACACACACTTTACCCCCTGGTGAAGTAAGCATGCCTTTTATTGCCTCTTACTGCCACTTGTAGTCTTCCTTTCTTCCTTCCTTTTAGGGTAGGGGCAGCAACAGGTGGCAGGCTATTAAAAAAAGAGGCTGCCTAAGGAGCCCAGAACAAATAAAAAGAAACCAGCCACAGCCCTACTTTCTGAAGCTTGCTTCTAAGACATTCCAGTGAAAGGCTAATGCAAGAAAATGGCCAGCACCTCAGCACATTCTTAAAAGCTGTTTTTTTTTGTTTGTTTGTTTTTAATATATATATACACTTAAGCTAACTCAATGCAGATTTATTATCCTGGCTACTTGCAGTCACATTCTAATGATTTTCAAGGGCCAAAATATGGTAAAAAAAATCACTTAAAATATCCATCCTTTCCATGCCTTACTTTAGCAGCTAGTGTTTATCTTTTGCCATTTCTGTACTTTATGTGCTATTTACCTGTCTCATAACCCTTCTAAACATATACAAAAAAACACAGATTTAGTAGCATCTCTTCTCATAAAGACACATTGGTGGTGTGTCCAATTGTCAGGATATTACCCTGCTACCCTTTTTCTACTGTTAGGCAAGGAACAATTTCATACTGTCTTAGCTTGTGATCTTGATTGGCAGGTAGCAATGGCTGACTTTATTGGTAATGTCAGTTTCCATTTACCAGTCTCTAAGCTCCTGAGCTTTTTACAAATTGTGCCTGTTAAATTTATATCTATTGTTGTCTCTGAGTCCTTGCTTCATGCCACTACTGTCTTTACAGATGGTTCAGGAAAAACTGAAAAAGCAGCTATGATGTGGCAAGATGCCATGCAAAACTGGCAACACAAAATCCAGGAACATTTCAAAACTATACAACAGGTGGAGATAGGTGCCCTGATACTGGCCTTATAAACTTTTCCTCACCAAGACATACATATAATTAGTGATTCTGCTTATGTGGTATATAGTATTGCTCATTTAGATCTTGCATATGTGAAGGGTATTACTAATGAACCCCTATTAGCTTTATTTCTTGCAGCACAAGAGCTTCTCTGTGCCCGTCATCACCTTCTTTACATCACATATATTTGCTCTCATTCTGGGCTACCTAGTCCCTTATCAGAAGGGAACACTCAAGCCAGCGCTCTGGTATGACCAGAGATGTGGTTTGCAGACTTTTCTGCCTGTTTGTGAGCTCAAGCTGATTATGCTTTTTTTTTNTTTGTCAGAATGCCCATGGTCTTAACAGTTTCATTTGACACTTGCCCAAGCTCTGCAAGCCAACACACCTGGCCTGTGCTAACATTCTTTATAATGGATTTTCCCAGAACAATCTTGTAAAGAAAATACATTCCTATTGGGAAGGAGTACTCCAGACTCTTGAACCCCATCTATTTACCACTGCCCAAGGCACAGAATAAAAGCAATCTTAGGAGTTTCAACAAATTCTGTGATAAAAGTCCACTTAGATCACATTTAAAAAAAAAAAAACAAAAACATTATTACTGGTTGCATAATGAGGGAGTGTCATGCTCTTGTCTAAAGAACAGGAATCTCTAAGCAATCTACCAACAGCAGAGATCACATCCAGATATGCCAGAAAAAGATGTCAGCGTAGCATATTCTAGAGAAACTTTATTGTTTTTGTTTTTTTTGAGACAGGGTCTTGCTCCGTCACCAGGCACCAGGCTGGAGTGCAGTGGCAAGATCTTGGCTCACTGCAACCTCCGCTTCCCGGGTTCAAGCAATTCTCCTGCCTCAGCCTCCCGAGTAGCTGGGGCCACAGGTGTGCGCCACCACACCCAGCTAATTTTTGTATTTTTTTAGTAAAGATGGGGTTTCACCATGGTCTCGATGTCTTGACTTTGAGATCTGCCTGCCTTGGCCCACCAAAGTGTTAGAATTACAGGCGTGAGCCACCGCGCGTGGCCCAAAAGTTTTTGAAGCAAACTAGATGGACAATTTAAGAATTATATAGGAGTTCTTTTCCCCATCTTTAAAATGGATGTAACAATAGTATTGTCACATATAATTTTCCTGAGTATTATATGAGATAATTTAAATAAAGCTTTGGCTTAATGCTAATATGTTATTCTTGTTGTTATTGTTGTATTATTGTTATTGTTACTGTTGTGGTGTTAAGACAGCTTTTCACCCACTTTTCTATGAACCTTTCCTGGGTTGGTACATGTTTAGTTTAGCATAACTAAAGGAAGCTTTAGATAATACACCTTAAGGCACAGATGGGACAGAAACTCTTATATAAGATTTAATGATGATAGCTAACATTATTAACCACATACTATCTGCCAGGCATGTTTCTATGTGCTTTACAAGAATCATTTTATTTAATCCCTTTATGAAGTCAAGAGTTAGATACTACTATTACCTGAATTTTATAGCTAAGGAAACTAAGTTACAGAGGAATCTGAATAATTGAGCCAAGGTCACCTAGCTAGGAGAACTGGAATCAAATACAAGCAATCTAGATGATACCAGAATATGAATCCTGAAAGCATAGAAGATCTGACTATATTTTAGTTAATTTAATTTGAGGCAAACTATAGTGGGTCCTTATCATTCCTCCATCCTTGCTGTGTAACTGCTGAGACCCATTAATTAATGGAAGGCAATGGTGCTGAATGGCTGCAAAGTTACAGATTTGGAGCAAGGAAACAGTCCAAAAGTAAAGGAAAAGAAACAAGAGTAGGATCCAGCTTGCGATACTGGCTCATCTGGCTATGAGTGGGTTGTCAAAAGGGGTACCCTGACTAGGGCTGCAAAACCAGGAATTTTTAAAAAGTGTTTTGTGTCTAAAAGATCTTTTATCAATTTTGTACTTAAAAGATCTTTAGTAAACTAAGAGGAGGCATTAAACAAATGCTCTGGCCAAGAGATAGAGTGACAGTTGAAATTTAGCCTACTGCGTGTCTTGCCGATTTTATTGATAGTTCAGGCAAAAGGAAATGAGAATATTCAATACACTAGGAATGTAAAAAGATGACAAGTTTGAGAGGCATTTAAAAATGTGTTCAGATGTGTTTGTACTCTGAATAACAGTGGGTTTGGGGGGATCATGGTGGAGCTGTTATACATGGAGATGATATAAATAAGTGTGTGGCAGTGGATTAGTTTTCTTTTTTCAAGTGATTTTAGACCAGGCCAAAAAAAAAAAAAAAAAAAAAAGATAGCTGCAGGACAATGGACTCAGGAA
>NW_016107548.1:970316-986421 GCF_001604975.1 Cebus imitator
AAAAAAAAAAAAAAAAAGATTCAGGGAGGGATTTTGAGGTAATAACTAATAAAATGACACACTGAGGAATAAGAAGCAGTGAAGGAAACTCAGAAGAAATGGAAAAGTAGGAGGCAAATTGTAAGAAGAATGTCAGAACCTATTAGTGAATTTGGGTTAGGTAGAAAAATACTGTTTTAGTAGTTTGGTAAATAATTCAGCACAAATAAGAATGACCGAGGAAGAGTCACTAGATTTTGTACTTAAAAGATTTTTGGTGAACTAAGGGGAGACAATTTGGCTCACGTGTTAGGGCATAAAAGTCTTTTACAAGGAGTTTGGAAGTAAGGCTAAGATAGGAACAAAAGGTTTGCGAGAGAAATGGAGAATGGACAAACAACATAAGCAGTTGATGGATCTTGGACTTTTATTTTTAGGATATTTAGAAGAGAGCCAGAATAAATATAAATCCTGAAGTTGAAAGTTGGAAACATATATAACTAATAGAGCCAGTCACCCCAGGCTACAGAAAGCAATAGCATCAAGGACCCAAGTAGAGAATAAACTTTAGAGGAGATAGTCCCTCTTGGAAATTGAAAACAAAGAAGAGGGAGAGGTGAGGGTGCAGATAAATTCTCATTTTTCTTGAAATGCAAGTAAAGGATAATCTTTAGCTTCTCAGTAGAAGAGGAGGTGAGATAATGCCAGATAAGTGAAAAGAGTTGGAAAGATTTTTAAAGCAGCCAGTATGAGGAGTGGGATGAGAAGTCAATGAAGGAGAATAAATAGATATTTATTGTTCCTAAATAGATATATATTGAGAACTGTTTATCTTACAGCGTGGTGCTGTATGGATGTAAGAGGAAACATGACGAGTGTTTCTGTACTAGGGAAATCTAGTTGGGGAATCATTACACAAAAATAGCTGCATGTAAGAAAGTACAAGATAAGAACCAAGTGAATGTATGAAGTAACTGTCAAACAAATTCAAAGATAGCAAAAAAAATGTTTCTTAAAAACGTAGAGTATGTAGAACTTAGGCAGGCAAAGATGGGTGATAATTAGAGAAGGTTTAATGGAGATTGTTAAAATCCAGTCTGGACATAAAGAAAAGGTGGGTTTAAAAACCTTTATAGGTATAGATGTGTAGAGAGGGGACATCACAGGCCCAGAACTTAAAATCTATGGGACAAAATGTAGAAGCATCAAATTAGCTCACTTTTCCCCGGGACAGTCTTCATGTAATCAGATTACATCTGGATTCTTTTTCTAGAGAACCTCGTGTGGCAGGCTAAAAGTTTGGACTTTTTTCAGGAGACATTAGAGAGACACTGAAAGTTTTTATAGAATTATATTAGGGACAATATAAAGTTGTGTTTTAGTAACATTACTGTAGCAGAGGTGAAGTGCAGATTGGAAAGCTATAGTAACAGTCCAGGTGGAGGCACTTAATACTTCACTATTTTAATTATCTTTACTACTTAAATTCTATTATGTCCTATAATTGCCAGATAAATCCCTGGTTTTACCTCATTATCATAGATTCATTAATTTCCCCTTTTTATGTATCTTCCATGTCTGAAGATTTTTGGTCCTTTAATTCTCCCAAATTTTCAGTCTTCTCTTTAGTTCCTGTCCTTTCTTGACCTCTGCTGTTTTTCTGTGCTCTTTTTTATATGAACTTTCCTGCTTTCTGTTCAGAATTTATTCAGAGTAGACCCATGCACTTCAGCTTCACTGTAGAGAATTCCAATAAACTGATGATGCTGTGTGTCATTCATTTCCTAATGTTACTGATATATTCCATAATATTTGCTAAGCTTTAGTGGTTATTAATGTTTTATGCTATCCTATTACATAAGCTCAGTAAGATACTTCTGTTTTTGTTTTATTTTTGGTATTATGACTAACAGGTGAGCATATTAAATTCAGTGTGGTTGTATTTGTGAGTGGAAGATAAGGATAGTAGCACTTGTAACTCTATATATAGTTTCTTACCATTTTATTGAATTTTCACTCAATTTTAATTAAATTTGAAAGTCCTTAAAATTAAGGTCAGAAATTTATATATTAGTTTGATCCTGGTGCTTTTCTTAAAATATAAAAATATTACTGTTTGTTTCTATCTGGATAAATTGTTTTTCTATTTAACTCTCTATTTCTGCCATCTCTTATAGTTACTTAGTTTCCAAAATTTGTGAATATTAAAATATGTAACATGAAAATATATAAGAGATGAAGAATGAATACAACAAAATCTTGATTCTGGAATACAGATATATTTACACAAACATAGTATGTTCCTGAAACTATTTAAATTAAAAGAATCATTATAGTCGTTTCTTGAAAGTATCCTGAAATTATTTTTGTTACTTAAAAAAAAGTTACCTAAGGCTTTAGAAATTAGAATTTCTGAGTAATTAATGCTTAATGCAAATTTCACTGAAGGCGATAAGAAAGCATCAAGTAAAATTGACTTTTTAATTATAAATGAAATATTTTATTAATGATTCAGTACTGCACTTCTGCTTGAACATTTCTACTAGAAAGTATTTTCTTCCTTTTTTCCTCAGTGAAAGAGGACAATCGAACTTGGTTTCAACTCAAGGGTTAAAGAAAGGGTGAAAAAAATGAATAGAAGGAAGTCTTCATTCTGGAAAGAGACCCATTTTGAAGTTCAGCTGGAACAGACTATTTTATAATTTTGTATAAAAAATTATATGTTCATAATCAACTTGATTATTTGATTTATAATGTAAAAAGCATAATGTTTCTTATGGTCTATAAATAACCACTTTTTTCAAGCATGACAGATTAAGTGAAAACAAAGAGAGTGAACAAAAATGGGACGGTGTCATGAATCTGTATCTGCCCTGTGGAAGAGGGCAGTACTTTTGGGGAGCGCAATTTACATGAGCATCTGGGTCTTTTGTCATGTTTTGGATGGATGACCTGAGTCTGATATATTGGTGAATAGCATTAACAAAGGTCTGGTTGTCAAAGGCTAGGAAGAAAAATGCAATTAGCCACAGCAATGAGGTTATGTCTATGTTTGGGGATAAAGAACCAATACCTAAATGGCAATGGAAAACACTGGAATGATACCATTAGCAAAAGGCCAGATTTGTGTGTGTGTGTGTGTATTTGTGTGTGTGCATGCGTGTGTGTGTGTGTGTATACCTATTATACAGTCATCTTCACTCAGCAGGATATACAAAAAAGTCATTTCTTTGGCAATGTTTGACTTACGTAATAAGAACAAATATGTACCTGTTACTAAAGAAAATGACCTGGTGTGCTTGATGAATTTATAACTCATAACACACTAATTTCACCAACCTAACATTTGTAATTCTGTTTGTTTCTATTTAAAGAAAATTAGAATTAAATAAAGGGCATTTGGAGGCCGAAAGAAGTTTGCTCTTTTTTCAGTCTCATTTTTTTTTTCTGTAAACCTTGCTATCCAGCATAGAGAACCATATCTAATCTGCCAATTAGGTCAGGCCCCAGGATAATCAATCTCCTTAACAGCAGATGCCTTGTTTTAGCAAATGAATGCTTGGTTTCAAAAGAAGTTTTGTGTTGAGAGAACACTGCAGTTGGCATGGGTGATTAGAACTCTTTTAAATCCTATAAAAAGCTTCTATAGATTGTTTTATGCCCACATTTTGTGAACTGAAGTAAATGCTGTATATATTTATCTTCAAATGAACATGGTGGGGACTTTATACAGCCTGTGAGGACATCTATATGCATACACATGCAATTATTTGCAGTCTAAAATGTTTATGTTCATTTGAATTAAACTGTGTTTTTGATAAAATTTAAAATGCATTTATATATATTTTGAGTAGGTGCTTTTATATTTATTAAGTATGCTCCTTAATAACAATAACTTAATTATTAGAATAGCATTGTTTGAACTGAAAATATAATGACAAGTTAATATGATTTTCGTGTTTGTTGTTTGGACCACTTTTACATTAGTTTTTAAGTGCCCTTCTTTCTATCTGATGCCTGCTCAGTTCATACTTGTAATTTGTGTTAATGGGCAATGTGTGTGAGATAACTTTGAAACCAGGAAAAAAAATTTTTAAATTAAATTTTATAAACAATATATATTAAGTCAAAATAATATGTTGACTTATTTTGCTCAAAACTTATTTGATATAAGATAAATTGAAATATAATGAAATAATTTTCTGGTATAATTTAAAAACCCTAAGCCTCAATAAATTATTTTAGATAATCATTGTTCAAAATCTGATTGCTGGAACTTGTCAGTGATACTCAAATACGTAACACTTCAGGAGGCTACATAAATATGTATTTCCTTTTTTCAGGAGAGCCGATTACATAATCAAAAGCATCAAGTTGAAACATTTGCAAGGTAGGTGAGAAAAAAAGCATTCGCCAGCATATTTTGGATTTTATCATTTCAACTTTATTGCATATGGTCTGTTCTTCCAATTTTTGTCTCCTTCTCAAAGTGTTTCAATCTGCTGAATCTATGGAAAGTTAATATTTTCCATAGTGACGGCTGATAAGACATCTGAGGAAAAATTAAAAACAGATGATCTCTAATTTAAAAAACATTTGATGCTAATTACTTCTTACCTTTTCACACAAATGTTGGTAAACGTATAGGATTACATTACTTTTAAAGTGAGATTTTAAAGCTAAATTGATAAAGTGGAGATCCCGTGAGATAATTAGATGTTCGTATAAGATTTTAAAAATACAGACATTCTTAGTCATACAAAAATACCAAAAGACATTGTGACAATCTACTTTTCCTTATTCTAATTTGTAACAGGATTTTAATATGGTCAGTAGAATGGCTTCAGCATATTTACAACCTTCAAGTTTTTAACTAGAAAACAGTTTGATGTCTAGATCTGTTACTCAGCTACAGTTTGGATTTAAAACTTAATTTAATTATTATAGCATGTAAGACAGTTTACATTTGATTTAATAAAATTAACAGCCTTTTATGATAGCTTTCTTACTCAGATATCAGTGGTTTTCAGAATGCAAAGATTTCTAAACTGAAATTTCTTTCTTATCATGATGCTCTTGTGGCTAAGTTTATACTTACATTATTTCTTCTTTACACACACACACCCCCCCCACACAGCATAATATGAAAAAAGAAAGCTTGAAAGAAAATATACCAATACATTGCCATTTTTGGATGGTGAATAGATTTGGGTGATCTGTAGAACCTTCTTTATTGTATTATGCAGGCTTAACTTTTTAATCATTACTTTATAATTCGGTAGAGTATAGCTATTTTCATTCTCAAAAACATAGATATTATAATCCCAGTATAGGTGATATATTGTTTTCACAAAAATTTTATAATAAAGGTTGATGATAATTTTTTCCTATCCTCTTGAATCTGTAAAAATCTACAAGAAAAAATATCCTGTTCTTTCCTTGGCATTACTAATTTGTTCATGGTGTTGTTATAAACCACTCAGCGGAGTTACAGTGTAATAATTGTGAACTGTAAGGGGTATGTTATGCCTAAAGGATCCCAGGAATGATCCAAGACAAACTGCAAACATGGTAAACAGAAATTGTTCCTCTGTAGGATCTCAGGACCCCTCTACACTGTTAAAAATTATTGAAGACCCTTGCAAAGAACTTTGTGTATGCAGGTTATATTAGTATTTATCATACTAGACATTGAAACTGATAAATTTAAAAACTATTTACTAAATCATTTAAAAACAATGAAAACATATTATATGTTAACATATGTAATATAGTTTTTTCTGAAACAAAACAAAACCCAAAAATATATATACATATATAGTGAGAAGAACGGCACTGTTTTACATTTTTGTAAATGTCTTTAATATAAGCCTTAATAGGAGACAGCTGGCTTCTCTTACCTGCTTCTGCATTCAGTTGGGTGCAATATGGTGTTTTGTTTGAAGTAAAATCTGGCTTTACACAAATATGTAATTAGAGAAGGAAGGAATATTTTAATAATTTTCAGTTGATTGTGAATATTCTTTAATATTACAGTAAATCTCAACAAGTGATAATCTCTTATGGATTAGTTGCATTGTGAAATCTAAAACCATATAAATCAACTTTTCAGACTTTTGAACCTAACCTGTTTCTTAAGGAAGATTTCTGAAAGGTGTCTAACTTTTGCTTTAAAGAAATAAATGGTAATGTTCCAATCATAATAAGACAATCTTAAGCACATTCTGAAGGATATTTTAACAGTTTACTTTTCATCAAAGTTATTTTATAAAATATTCAAGCACTGCCTAAGTCTCCGATCCTGATTTCTTAATTTTTAGATTGATTGAATTTAAAGTTTATTATTTATTAGATGGAATGGCTCTTAAAGCTTTGCTTTTTAACTTTCTGCAGGTAACTTTTTGTATGTTAATTAAGCAGGTATAAACAGCATAGGAAAAAGTAAAGGTTTGATCAGTGACTTTTTTCACATAGTGCTCCACTTCTCTAGATTTCTGTCCTCCCTGTAAGTATAAAAGAAAGTAATTTTCAAACAAAACCTTTGCTTGAGCTTGAGAACTGAAATACTGATTTCTAAAAGAAAATGTTTCAATGATAATGGTTTATTACCAGAAACTAAAGCCAAAATACACATTTTCTTTTATGACACTCATATAATATGTCAACATTATTAAAAATAATTTAGAATGTTCTCATGTAGTACTTTTAACAATGTTTTCTTTCTCTAGTAAGCATTTGTACAAAGTGTTGCACCAATTAACTGATTATAAGAACTCTGTAAAAATCCCTTTTCTTTCAAAATTGAAGTCTGGTTCTTTCCTCTACCAGACCTCTTTTTTGAATGACAAAAACAATGATGTCATTCTTTACTCACAGGTCAAATAGCAGTGCTAGAGGCTGTGGCTATCTAATACATTCAGCATGTTGAGTAAACCATCCTTTACCTTCTGTTACTGTCCCAGAATAGATCTGGTTCTCCTATTGTGCACTCTCATCACTGCCACATTGGGTTTGCCCTCATTGCACTCAGAGCAGTTATTTATTTGCACAAACACCTGACTAACATTAGACTCCCTCATTACACTGTAAACTCTAAGAAGGAAGGAGCCTGCTCATTCTGCTTCCTTCTTCCATTATATGTCCAGGACCTAGGACAGTGTTTGATACATAATGAGAACTCTGTAATAGTTGCTGAATATCTGAATATAAATTAATACCACTGAGAAAGTACGGGAAGATTCAATGGACTTTAGATTCTCCAGAATATTTCCCTTACACTTTAATGAGTTTCTTCATTCTTCTTGAAATTGGCTACTCTGATACATCTCAGTTCTTGTGTTTTTTTTCTCACTTCCTTGACTATTTCATTCTTGCCTTCTTTCATGCTTTTTGTTTTCATTTCAGGTTCTTTAAGGAAAGCACAAAGTTCTGTCTTGCGCTTTACAATTTTTTTTTTTTTTTTTTTTTTTTTTTTTTTTTTTTTTTTTTTTTTTTTTTTTTTTTTTTTTTTTTTTTTTTTTTTTTTTTTTTTTTTTACAAACTGTCCTTCAATTAGCCATAACCTTTGTGATTCTCCAGTTGAAATCTTCACTGTCAATCTCTCCTTCAAACTGTGGTTCTGCATCTTTGAGGTTTTACCTATATACTTCTACTAGATGTCCATCCTATTAAACTTAATAGGTCCATGACTAAATTTGCCACTTTTCATACTAAACCAATAATCCCTTGTGCTTGCCTGTATGTCCCAGCAGAATTTCTGCTCTTCCTACTTTTATGTTCCTACATCTTTGCTTCCCCTAAAACCTATCATGTCTCTCACTCAGGGTCTATGTCTTCATTCCAGTTATATTAGCTCACACCACTGCTATCTCATTTCATTTCTCTCCTGTTGTAGTGGCCTTTACACTGCTCCTTCTATGTTTTGGCCCTCTTGGCTTTCATCCATCCTGTGTGCATATGGGAGAATAATCTTTATCAATCATTTTTAAAATCATGTAATTATCTTTAAAACTTTGTCAATGGAAAATGTGAATATTGCATGGATATTTGATGGTATTAAGGAATTATTGCTAATGTTTTTAGGTGTGAAAGTCATATTGGGCCAGGCACAGTGGCTCACACCTATAATCCCAGCATTATGGGAGGCCAAGGCAGGCAGATCACCTGAGGTCGGGAGTTCGAGATGAGCCTGACTAACATGGTGAAACTGCATCTCTACTAAATGTACGAAATTAGCTGGGCATGGTTGGACATGCCTGTAATCTCAGCTGCTCATGAGGCTGAGGCAGGAGAATTGCTTGAATCTGGAGTTTGCAGTGAGCCAGGATCTTACCACTGCACTCCAGTCTGGGCAACAGAGTAAGAGACTCCATCTCGGAAAAAAAAAAAAAAAAAAAATGTCGTATTGTATTTAAAAAGAGGTCCTCATTTTTATATATACATACTGAAATATTTATGAATAATTGATGTAAGTCTGGAATTTGATTCAAGTAATATGTAGTAGGAGAACATGGATGGGAATACAGATAGGGTAAGATGGGCCAGAATTGTTGTTTATTGGGACTAGATGATGGGTACATGGAATTTTACTATACTTTTCTTTATAATCTCATAAATTTACATTTGAAATTCTGCATAATAAATAAATCGGTCAATCATTTATTTCTTTCATTGCTTATAAAATAGAGTCCAGGCTCTTTATTTAGGAATTCAGAGACAGAAACCAAAACTAGTCTGTGTTTTCAATGTCATTGGCCAATGTCTTCTACATATATCCTCTGCTGATGTGACAGACCAGCAGAGTCTGTTGGTATGACCATCTTTCTCCAGTAGTCTGTGCTCCTATACACTTCTTACCATATGTACCTTGGCTGTAGGATTTCTGTAAGTGTTGTAAATATCACTGGTAATAGCTGTCATCCAATGACCAATTCCTCAGCTTTTTTCTCCCTTGAGTGAGTTCCCCAGAAGTCTCTAGTGGACTTGAATCCCAGTTGCACATACTGATAAGTAATCTACCACATGTGTTACCTTTCCTTCCTTTCTTGTCTTCTCTTTTCTACTGCTCATTTCAGGGGCCATTTGCATCAAGTCTTAATATTAAAGTCTGCTCTTTCAATCTCACTTAGCTGCAAAATGGTTCCATTTCTGGCTCTTTGTTCAAATCAGTTTCTTGGCAATTATATTAGTCCATTTTCATGCTACTAATAAAGACATACTGGGAAGAAATGGAGGTTTTAATGGACTCACAGTTCCACGTGGCTGGGAGGTCTTACAATAATGGCAGAAGTCAAGGAGGAGCAAGTCATGTCTTATTACATGAATGGCAGCAGGCAAACAGAGAGCTTGTGCAGGGAAACTCTCCCTTATGGAACCATCAGATCTCATAAGACTTATTCACTATCACAAGAACAGCATGGAAAAGATGTGATTCAATTACCTCCCACTGGGTCACTCCCACAACACGTGGGAATTACAAGATGAGATTTGGGTGACAATAAGTACAAGAGGGTTAGCAGGAAAAACTTGGTAAATAATTAATTCAAATACTGTACTTTCTTTTTCAATACCCATTAGTAAAAAATGTCAGTAAAAATATTCTGATTTATAATTGAACATAATGAGGAGTTCCTAATGGGAAATGTGCCTTTTTCTAAATGTCCCATTGTGATAACTTTAGTCCCTCAACATTCTTCTTCAGGTTCAGCAGTTCATTTTCCTGCCTTCTTTTCTCTAGTTTGAAGGTTCATTTGTTACCTTTCTTCCCCATTCTCTTGTGCTCTTTTACAACTTGCTTTCTTCTTTGCTTTCATTTTTAGAATGTGGGTTGTTACCCTGTGCAGATCACTGCCATTAATCATCTGCACGTATTCAATTTGATTTGTGTTGAGCTCTTTCTTTGGTAAGCCATTGAGAGATATTCCTGTTTCAGATTTTTGGATTTGTTGGGCTTTGGTTGATGCTGGATAAACTAAAGATGGTTATATGAATGTGAGCATGCATAGCAAATGGATTCTTAATCAATTTGCTTTTGCTTCTTTTAGAACTATAGGAATTATCCCTACGTCCTCCAGCTCATCAATCTCATTTACTGGCAGACAATTTTATCTTCAGAGGCTTAAAGGGTATTCAGCTTTACACAATTTGCTGCCTTCTCTTTGTATCAGTCATTCAAGTCATTGTGTAACCAATTGCTGTTGTCCACTCAAGTCCACTCTGTCTACAAGAATGAAACCCTCTGATTTGTCAGTATCCAGAGCTACAATCTTAAAATAATCATATGTTCAAAAGTTCTCAAACTTCTATTTTTGTAGGGTCAGCTGCTCATTTCTTTTTAGGACTGAGGAAGTGATACTCTATGAAATGACAACACATTCCCTCTTCCTTAAAAAAGTGACTTTCTATGACTCTGTGAGATTTCCCCAGGCAGACAGATAATCTTCATCTGTAAAATAGGCTTTGAAAGTCAGTCGTTGTTCTCTGCTTTCCATTTTTTTTTCTCATCCATAATCCATTAACTATCTAATATCTTCATCAAACTCTGACATAAACATTGATTAAGGCAAATTAATTTCAGGGCCTGGAATTACAAAATTACTTCTATTTCATCTCTTTCCCTGTGTATGCTGATATGTTTTGGAAAATAAGCACTGAGGGCCCAGATGGTTCTTTCAGATGCTTTAGGTGGTCACAATCATCATCAAAAACACTTCATAACTTCCTCTGTTTAACTCACCTTCTTTATCACTTTTTTTCTGTGTAGACAACAGAACTCTTCTGGGATACATTGGTATCTGCTACTAAAAATCTCTTTGACTTGAGTGGACCTTATGAAAAGACAGTTTTCTCCTCTATTAAGGTCCCCTCCCCACCAACTCATTCTGCAACTGTGTAGGGCTTACCCTCCAAACAGCAACTATATACCTGAATGTCCTAGATAGAGCAGGTGACATTACATCCCAAAGTGGACAATGTTCAGCTAGTAGCCACATCTTAAGGTCCTACCACAATTCTGCCTTTGGAATTCGTAGTACAGACCTGAAGTCTTGGCTCAGAGACACAATGAAAGCTGCAAACGTTCCAACCAACGATGCCTAAAAACACCCACTCTCTATCTCAGTCACACCCGTAAGTGAAATAGATTGGAGTATATTTTGGAAGTAGAACTCAAATTTTGAAATCATATTTAGGGTAGCATTCATCTGCAAACTACTTATATGACTTTGGACATTTTTTAAAACCTTTCCTACCTTGGTTTTCATTTGCAGAATGGGGATTATGAAAGATTAAAATAACACATGTAAAATATAAGGTTTGCTCCATGATGTGTGGCATGTATAAAGCACTCAGTAAATGGTAGCTATCATTCTTGTTGTTGTAGCCCCAAACTGATCTCGGCATGGTCCAATTCTCTCTCTAACCACACAATATTGCTGCATTGCCACCAGAACTATCTTTATAAGTCACCGATTATATCACTTCTTTGCTTAAGAAACCACTTAATTTCTTCTGATCAGTATAAACTTCATGGCATATAGCAACAATGTCTATCTGTCTTTGCATCTTTACTTCTCACGTCATTCTTCTCCCATAAACTATACATACTGGAGCAGTGTTTCTTAAACTTTAATGAGCCTGCAGCTCACCAGGACATCTTGTTAAAATGCAGACTCTGATTCAAAAGATCTGGCTGAAGGCTGAGGTTGTGAATTTCTAACAAGCTCCTATAGATGTTTCTGCTCTCTGGACCACACTTAGAGAAGAAGTGTAGCACTAAGTACTTAAAGTTCCTGTAAGGTTATTTTGTGTCCCTGTAACTTTTACTCTCCTAATTAATCTGATCTCAGTGTATGGAATGTCTTTTCCTCATTCTCTGCTTAATGAAATCATCCTCATCTTTCAAGACCTATCTAACTCAAAGGTCATTTTCTTTATGAAATTTTTTCAAACACCCATTTCATTCACCACTGAAGCATCCCAAATGTTTGCTTTCTCCCTCCCTCATTGTATTTGGTAAATAGCTTTTATTATAGCCTGTGCCATTTTGTACTGTTACTAATTTTTAGATTGTTGGTCTTTCTTGGAGGACAGTGCTCCCTGAGGTCAAGTTTTGTGTCTTTGTTTTTCCAGCAAGTTGCACGGCTCCTTACACACATAAATAAATGAATACATAAAGCTGTGTTGTGTATTTCTGAAAATGACGAATCACTCTGTACAGCAAATGTTACTCCAGTAAACAAAAAATTGTGGAGTTTTTTTAGCTTAAATTATTGATTTGGCATTTCTTCATATAAAGCACTCTTAAATTCTCTTCAGTTGTTGTAGCTGGTCATCTAAACAAGTTATACATTCATTAGCAAGTCAATGTATTGTTTATTAACTTTTAACAGAGTCATATTTCTTTTCTGAGTTAGAATGCCTCAGGCTTTTCTTAGCTACTACAAAGCTAAAATTTATAAAGATTATACACACTGTGACTAATGATTTCTTTTAACGGTGTTACTGGAGAGTAACATAGTTAGAGTTTGCCTGAAGCTGTTAAGAAACGATGGGAAAAAATGGAAATAGAATTTTTTAAATATTTACATAATTAAAAAGAATAGCTATGCCACTTAATTTATATTTTAATATTTATAGCCACGTTTTAAAAGTTCATTTCATACTTTTTAAAAATTATATTTATCAATGCCAGATGTAGGTGATGGGGAGGAAGGCAGCAAATCACACTGCCACGTGTGTTCCTATGCAACAATTTTGCATGTTCTTCACATGTACCCCAAAACATAAAATGCAATAAAATAAATAAATGGGGAAATAAATAAATAAATAAATAAAAAGACAAAAATTAAAAAATAAATAAATAAATAAATAAATAAAAATTATATTTATCTTACAGAGTAATTTATGAATCACACTGGACCAAACGTTTCTTCAGGGCATCCATGTGCAGTTAACTTCTATTTCATAAGAATCCTTTAGATTTTATTAAATTTTCTCAGGGAGAGAAATTATGTTTGTTTCCTCCTTCTCAACCCTCCCAGTTCCCAACCAGGGAAAATCTCTTTGAAGTCAATTAGAGCTCCTTGCTTATGTTGTAACATAAAGTGAGTAGTGCTTTCCCTAAAATGGCTAGAGATATGGCTGTCTATCAGTAGGTTGGATGAATTCATTCTCAGGCTGATGAATTGCGCTTTTCCGTACACACAACTCTTGGTGTTGCTGATTTCAGTTAAGTAGACTTTCAAATTTTAATTTACCTAGCATTAACATGTTTCCCTGAGAAGTGAAAGTTTTGTGGAAACATTTCCTTGTCTCCTCTCATGAAACTGGAAAAAAAAAAATCCACGGAGCATTCATTTACACTTCTAAAAGTGATGGGCTGTGTTTTGATGACATTTTCATTGCACTGCTTCTTATCTTGCCATTTCTAATTATAAAGGGAATTTAGGATAATATAAACAATACTCTTTGGCTATACTAGAAGCTATTTTTTTTGGTCTGATAATGAAGGGAAAAGGTGTGTGGAAAAAGGCTAAGGATATTCTCTTTACCGCTTAGCTCTCGAGAAGCCTTAGAGTCTACTGTGAGTGCCTTCCTTTGTGGAACTTCTTCAAGTTTAGCTTCTATTACCCATCATTCAGTCCTACTTCAGCCCAGAGAGAGTACCCTAAAATCAATCACTTTGGAGGGAAGAGAGAATTTAAATTGTGTCTTGTAATGGGAATATGATTTTAGTATGAGGAGAGGAGTTTGTTGATTATTTCTAGTTAAGAAATAATTGTTAGTGGAAGCCCAAGTATAGAGAGAGTATTAGGAATATTCTGGGGACAGCTTAATTTTGTTGGATAGTAATAGATAGTTGAAAAGGAAGCTTGTGACCAGATTGTTGAGGAACTTAAATTTGGATCAAGTCATTTGGACTTTACTTAGTATGTATTTTAAGTTACTGAAGGACTTTTAAAAATGGCATGGATGATGGCCTTGTTAAATTTGGATGGGCAGAAGTATATAACATCCTGGGACAATAGTGATAGCAAGTGAGAAAAGGGAGGAAAATTCAAGAGATAAAACTGAGCCTTGAAATGCTGGCCCATATGTATAATATGGTCCATGAGAAGCTCATAAGCTCAGGTAGCAAGTAGGCAATTATAGTAGCAAGAATCATTCTTTCTACTGGGGAACAGCAATAAAAATATATAGCAATCATGGAAGTCAGAGGGTGGGGTCACAGTGCGTGTCACAAAATTTTCCCCTTTAGCAGACCCCTTGCCACTGGGGGACAAATTGAGTGAAGAACAATCAGCTAAAGGAAAGGGTTTATCATGATAGAGAAAGAGGACTAGGAACCCCTAGTTACTTATGGAGGTTCAGGGCAGGATTTCTGTTCTAAAGTTTGTGTATGGGATAGAGTGGAATAAACTGAATGTGGAGGCTGCAATTTTAGGTCAGGTAACATGGCAGAAAGTAAAGAGAGAGACTAGAACCAGAAGCTCAGTCTGATGGTTTAGGACAACAGGGTATGGCTGTATGATCAACCCAAGCTAATACTTAGTTCACTGGACCCTAGGTATGTTGGTGATGAAAGAGGCTGTAGGCTTGGGGTAATCCAACTGTCAGTGCTGGATCATCAGACCTGGAGTGGCCAGTCTGATAGTGGCAGTGAGGTTTTAAACTGCTATGGGGCTGAATCTGCAGTAGTTGATTGAACTTAGGAAAAGAAGCATGGAAAATGAAGCAGGGTATAGCAGATGTTTCATATAGTGTCTGTCTCCTCTTGAAAACTCTCCAGTGTTTTTTATGATAATGTTCTAATATAGTGGCCTGCTATGCAAGTCCCTATGCAGTATTAATCAAATGGATCTATATTGTATTATTTTTTACAGTACTCTACATGGACTTACTCTGGTAAGCAAGTTATTTATACACTATTCTCATGCACCTTGTGCTTTCCATTTTCCATTATTTTTCTAAAAAATTGTCTTTTCCTGGATTACCCTTTCTTAATTATTTCTACTTATCAAAATTCTATAAGACCCAGGACAGCTATTTGTATCCCCCTTGCTTATTTCAGTACAAAGTAACCTTCTCCTAACACAGACCTCTTCTTATCCACTTAACATTTTCTTACCCTACCTTCCTGTGAGAATTCTTCATCCACATTTTTTGATATAACAGGTTTATTTAGAGTCAGCTCAGAGACTTTGAAAGGTGCTATGGAAGAGTATTTTCTTTTTTTTTTTTGTAATAAGCTCCAACCTCTGTATTTCCTAAGTTACAGAAGATACTATACATCTTACTGGGTGAATTAGACTGCTCATGCTGCCAATAAAATACTATATACTGGGAGGCTTAAACAATACAAACATATTTCTTACAGTTCTGGAGGTTTGGTAGTCCAAGATCAAGGTGCCATATAATTCAATTCCTGGTGACGGCCCTCTTTCTGCCTGAAGATGGGACATCTTCTGGCTGTGTTTTCCCATGGCAAATAAAACTCTCTGATGTCTCTTCCTCTTCTTAGAAGAATATTCATTCCACTTTGGGGGCACCACCCTTTTGACCTCATTTAAACCTAATTACCTCCTAAGGATCTCACCTCCTAATACCATCACATTGGAGATTAGGGTCTTAATGTATACACTTGAGGGGAGAACACAAGTCCGTAACATTCCATCCTGGCACCCCAAAATGTATGTTCTTCTTGCATGCAAAATATATTCATTGCATCCCCCAATAAGTTGATGCTTAATTCGTTCCACCATCAACTCTGATGTCCAAAGTCTTAATCTAAATATTATTTAAATCAGATATGAGTGAGGCTCTAGGTATGATTCATTCTGAAGCAGAATTTTTCTCTAGCTGTGAACCTGTGAAATCAGACAAATTATCCACTACTAAAATACAATGGTGAAATTCATAGTTTTTTTTTTAGAGCACAAGGAGTCTTTAAGAGAGATTATATGCTGAACAGTAAAATTTATAAAGATTAAAATTAAATGAAGTATGCTCTCTGACCACAAAGGAAGTACATTAGAAATCAATAATAGAAGGCCGGGCGCGGTGGCTCAAGCCTGTAATCCCAGCACTGTGGGAGGCCGAGGCGGGTGGATCACAAGGTCAAGAGATC
>NW_016107548.1:986616-1011112 GCF_001604975.1 Cebus imitator
AAAAAAAAAAAAAAAAAAAAAAAAAAAAAAAAAAAAAAAAAAAAAAAAAAAAAAAAAAGAAATCAATAATAGAAAGGTATTGGGATAAATCTGTTAATCTTTGGAAACTAAAGGACATACTTTTAACTAAACCATGGATCGCAGAAATCAAAAGGACAATTAGTATTTTGGACTGAATGAAATTAAAACACAGCAGTTAAAACTTATAGGATGTAGCCAGAGAGTATGTAGAGAGAAATTAATAGCACTAAACACACGGGAATGCAGGCTCACTGCAGCCTTGACCTCCTAGGCTCAAGCCATCCTCTTGCCTCAGCTTCCCAAGTAGGTGGGACTACAGGTGCATGCCACTATGCCTGGCTAAATTTTGTCATGTTTTGTAGAGGCAGGATTTTTCCATGTTGTCCAGTTTGGTCTTGAATTCCTGGGCCAAGCGATCTGCCTGCCTCTACCTCCTAAAGTGCTAGAATTACAGGTGTTAGCCACTGTGCCCAGACACTAACCACGTATTTTAAGAATGAAGAAAGGTCATCAATGACTTAAGCTTTAACTTTAAGAAACCGTTAAAGTAGAAATTAAAGCTATAGTTATTATAAGAAAGAACATAATGGAAATAAGGAAATAATAGAAAAAAATCCATGGAATAAGAAAACAAAAAAACAGCAGAAAAGTAATAAAACCCCAAACTGATTCATTGAGAATTATCAATGGAATTGATAAAACTCTAATAAGACTAATCATATATAAAAAAGAGAAGATACATATGCCAATATCAGGAATTAGAGTGGGCGTATCAATACAGATCATACAGATAATACTATGTATAATTTTGTGCTAATAAGATAAATAATATAAGCAAGTTCCTTGAAAGACACAAATTATCAAAATTCCTTCAAAAATAAATAACCTGAATAGCACTATATCTATTAAATTTATTAAATGAATTGAATCTATAGTTAAAAATCTTCCTACAAATAAAATATTATTTCCAGAGGCTTCTCTTGTGAATTCTACCAAGCATTTGAGGAAGTAATACCAATATTGTATAAATTCTTCCAAAATTTGAAGAAGAGGAAATGCTTCCCAACCTGTTCTATGAAGTCAGCATTACTTTATACCTAGTCAAAGACATTATATAAAAAAGAAATCTACAGACAATTATCTAAATAAATACAGATGCAAAAATTCTTAATGAAATTTTAGAGTGTCAAATAATACAACAATATATAGAAGTGATAACACATCATGACCAGGATTAACCCAGTAATGCAAAGTTAGTTTAACATTAGAAAATATATCAATTTTGTACATCATGATTAGCTTAATATATGAGAAAAAGCATTTGACAAATTCCAATATCCATTTCTGACTGAAACCTTTCAGAAAACTAGGAATAAAAGGAAAACCCCTAATCTGATGAAGAGTTATGTAAAATCTGCGATTAAAATTATACTCCATGAAATACTGGATGTTTTTCTCCTTAAGATCATTGAAATTTGTCTGCTCTTACCTTTTTTAGTCAATATTGTAGGTTCTAGCCAGTGCAATAAAGGGAGGGGAAAACAAGCAATGCATGTACAGATTAGAAAGGAAGAAGTAAAACTGTCTGTTCATAGATGGCAAGATTGTCTCTAGAAAATTCAGTAGAATCTACTAAACCTACCACAGCTAATCTAGATTTGCTAATTTGCAATACACAAAATCAATTGCAAAAAGTGTGTTTTAATTCTATATATTAACAACAAACCATTGGAAATTGAGTTTTTTAAAATACTGTTTTCAGTAGAGTAAAAATGTAGCATACTTGGGAATAAATTGCACAAGAGATGTCCAATATCTGTATGCTGAAAACTACAAAACATTATTAAGATAAATTAAAGAAAACCTAAATAGAATGCATCATTGCAATGGAATACATGTTTATATCTCCCCAAAATTCATGTTGAAATCTTAACCTAACATGACAGTATTAGAAGGTGAGATCTTTGGGAGGTGATATAAATGCAAAGCCCTCATGAATGGAATTAGTACCTTTATTGTAGAGGGCTCCCTGGAGAAATCCCTCACCCTTTGGCCATGTGAGGTTGAAGTGAGAAGACGGCCAACAGTGAGTAAGTGGGTCTTCACTTGACACAGAATCTGCTGATATCTCTCAATCTTGGATGTCTCAACTTTCAAAATGGTGAGAAATAAATTTCTGATGTTTATAAGTCTATGGTATTTTGTTGCAGCATCCCAAGCAAACTAGGACAGCCTTCATAGACTGGAAAACTCAATATTGTTAAGACGGCAATTTTTCTGAAATTGAACTCCAGATTCAACGCAATCACAATTAATATACCAAAAAAATTGGTTAGAAATTGACAGATGCTTCTAAAATTTTCAGAAATGAAAAGGCCTTAGGATTCCTAAAATAACTTGGAAAATGAAGAAAAGGTTAGAAGCATATTATACAACAGCGGTCATCAAGATGATATGGCACTGGCTTAAACATAGAGAGGTCAGTGAAACAGACTAGATAGTCTGGCAAATAGCCCACACATATATGGCTAATTTATGTTTCAGACAGGTGCCGTGTCAATTCAATGAGGAAGGATAATTGGTTTCAACAAATGGTGCTTAAAAAATTAGACTCTTTGCACAAAAAAAAATCAATTTTGACTCTTACCAAACAGCAAAAATTAACTCGAAATGAATCATAGACTTGATTGTTAAAGGTAAGATTATAATGCTTCTTGAACAAAGTTTTGGAGAAAAATCTCTGTGACCTTACATTCAAAAAAGATTTCTTAAATATGACACAAAAAGCAAAAACTACAGAAGAAATGTTTGATACATTGAATTGCATCAAATTAAACCTTTTGTTTTTCAAAAGTCACTACTGATAAAATAAGCCATTGACTGATAGACTACATTTTCCAAATGTGTATACAACAAGAAGATGTAGCTGAAATATATAAAGAATTCTTAATACTAATTAAGAAGACACACAATTCACTTTTAAAGAGGACAAGGAGGCCAGGTGTGGTGGCTCACACCTGTAATCCCAGCACTTTGGGAGGCCAAGGTGGGCAGATCACGAGGTCAGGAGATCGAGACCATCCTGGCCAACATGGTGAAACCCTGTCTCTACTAAAAATACAAAAATTAGTTGGGTGTGGTGGCATGTGCCTGTAATCCCTGCTACTCGGGAGGCTGAGGCAAGAGAATCGTGAGAACTTGGGAGGCAGAGATTGCAGTGAGCTGAGATCATGCCACTGTATTCCAGCCTGGCAACAGAGCAAGACTCTGTCTCAAAAAAAAAAAAAAAAAAAAAAAAAAAATAAAAAAAAAAAAAAAAAAAAAAAAAAAAGGACAAATATGGACAGTTCACCAAGGGAGATATGTGGGCAGCAAAAAACCACATGCGAAAATGTTTAACATCATTAGTCATTAGAGAAAGTGCAAATCAACACTACAATAAGATTCCATTGCATACTCATAGAATGGCTAAAATTTAAATGACTAACAGTATGAACTGTTGACAAGGGTGTAGAACAATTGGAACATTCATACACTGTTGGTGGGAATGTAAAATGCTGTAACAATTTTGGAAAATAGTCTGGTAGGTTTTTTAAAAGTTTAATCTAAACCTCTTATATGTCCCAGCCACATCACTCCCAAGTGTATGCCCAAATAAACCTGTTTAAAATCTATCATTGAATCGTATTTATTGTCTGCTTCTTTGGTCTGGATTATAAAACTATAGAGCAAAGGGTCTTTGTTTTGGTCAGACTCTGTGCTTTAAACAATAGTAAGATCATAGGACATCTAGACACATAGCAGGGATTAATAAATATTTAACTGAAGAATAAGTGATTGTAAGAATAACTTGTTTGACTAATAAAATTAGTACCTCAATGATAATTATTAGTTAATTTTTCATTTTTCCATTATTTTACAATCTTAATTAGATTAAAATTGACAAATTAGATTGAAATGTGTCTGTTAACTGACCCAGAATGCATTGATATAACATAAATACTTAATAAAAGCTTGCCCTTTATTGTGGGATATGAGTGACTACAGCCTTATTTTAAGGCTGCTTTATGCTTATAATAAACTTGGTCATTACCAGTTGTTAACTATTTCATTATGATTAAGTCAAGTTTCACTTAGAGTTTTATTAAATATTATTCAATTATTCTAAAAGAGTTACTAAGTCCCTATGTAATTATTTGTAGTTTCTTTTGGTAGTTTGTTATTTATAGTAGTTTTCTTCAATAAACACAGTATTCTATTTTATTACCTTCAAAAGTATTTAAATAGAGATTGTATAAATTTGACTGTTCCTTAATTTTGGAATGATTTTAATACTATCTAATATTTATTACACTACATAAAATGGCAGATTTCAGATATCACTTGCAAAATCCTCAAACTATTGATGATGCATTTGATATGGCTAGTATAAATTAAAAGAGCTCTTATTTTAATATTTGTTGATGGATGTGTCTTCTCTAAACCTCATATTCTTCATCATAAGTGCTTCTTAAACTGGGAAGACTTGTAGAAAAGAGAGATATTTTTTATTATTTTCTAAAATAATAAATTTTCCGGGGTAAATTGTTGAGAAGATGTCAATGTGTGCATGAGGTCTGTATATTAATCAACTGCTTTCATGTTAGGTGGAAGTATGAATAAAAGTTCCTCCTGACCTTTTATTCATAAATTCATGACTAATGTACATATTTAGACTCTAACAAAATACTTCCAGAAAGATGAAAGGGGAAGTCAGGCTAAGCAGAGTTTGAATATGAAATATGAAGTGTCTGCCCAAAGGTCAAATGGAAAATTAGTGCTTATCTACCCATGCTATTGTACCACTGTCTTGCTGATTTCATCATGTTGTAGTTTCTACCCTTGCATGTCTTTCTCTTTTTTATTTTCTTACTTCTACTTTCCATTTTCTTCATCCTCTTTTTTTATCCATTTACTATTGCTGCATCCAGTCTGCTCAGTGTCACTCAGAAATTATCTTCAACCCAAGGTGTCAAGTTAAAAGCCCACACATGGAGATAGTCTGCTTTTTATAGTCATTCTTTATAACATAGACACAAGCTCTTTAAATTGGTTGTTTTACACTAAATCCTATGTTTTGGACCTTAATTTCTCAGAGTACATATAACTGTAGTTGTTTGTTATTAAATAAATAATCAATTGTATAGATACTAAGTCCCAATTTCCTCAACAATCCAGATCGCATGGAGTCACTGTATAAAAAATTTTCTGAAATCCCATTTGTAATGGTTTCTCTCTGAGACAGTGGAAAGCGACAATGAATATCAAGTCTACTTAGGAACTACATATACTATGGTACAATAGCAAAATTAACACCCTTATATTAGTCAATGGGATCTGAGAGTAAGAATGTTTTACTCTCCAGTATCTTTTGCCTTTGTAGCAAGATAATCAAGATGGGTCAAGAATGATTAGGTCTAAAGTGTGGATTGTAGGAGCACATTTTCTTCCTTTCAAAATGCTTTCTCATTTTCATGGTATTTCCATCACCCTCATATTCCCAATTCTGGAATAACTACACAGATCTTTCTGTAGGGAAGTAGGAGAAGCAAGACTGTTAATGACCTTAAGCCTCCAAATTATTTTGAGGTTTCCATCTTCTTAATAGCCTCCTGAAGACCTTTGTTGTGCTACGATGTGGAACTCCAGTCAGTTGGTACTGGAAAGATTCCATTGGCATCTATGAGTGTCTAACGTCTTGGTGTTGGAGATGCTGTCTGAGATAAATAAAATAGATCACGCTTACTGGGCACCAACTGTATATCCAGGATTGTTCTACATGCTGTTTGCCTGTTACCTCCTCCAGTGCTCACAACAACCTTATGTGATAGATTATGCCCTTTTTACAGATGGTAAAACTGGATCACAAAAAGGGTAAGTAGCTTACATAAAATGATGTAGCTGATAAAGAAAAGATTTTTGAATCCCCAATTTTTTATTTTGGAGCTCCCACTTTCTTAACCACTATGTTATTGAACACTCTGGCTGTCCACAGTTATTATCTTTATAAATGTGTTGTGTCAGTTTTTCAAAGATCCTGCTTATCAAAGATGGGAAAAGCAGATAATTTCATGGTTTGCTATCTAACCAATATAAACAATCTCCACATAGCAATAACCAAATAATCTGACAAAAGGATATCACCAGTTAGTATTCACTTTAGATAAGGAAATGCAAATTGTTACAGAGTGCTTTTCACTGTCATAAACAGGAAAACTATAGAGAAGGGAAAAGTAGACCATACCGATGACTTGAGTTTTCAACATGTGCTTGTGCTTCTTTTCCCTTTAAATTAGGTATCAAGCTCAGTTCCTTGGTTCTGATTCATTGCCATCCTATTTAACTCTATCTGACAAATTTGTTTGTCGTAATACTTTTGTGTATATGTGAATTAGAAAAAATGGCCCCTATCAGTAGAATTTTATTAAATTAGGGTTAGGATCAACAAAAGGGGAGAAACAACCCATTGAATGTCTAGTGTCTGTGACTGAGAATGCATCACTTTTGTATGAATGTCAGATTGATACTGGCAACACAAAGACTCAAATCTACTTTGTTTTCTCTATTGAGAGTCTTTATAGACTGTATTCTGAAATAGTGATTGGAGTTATTCTTAGGACTCTGCCACTTTTCAGTTTTGTTTCATTTTATATCTGTTCTTTATTTGTTTCATCTAATTCTTGCATTCTAGGCTGTTTTATCCACAAATGTATTACTTCGAAAAAATCAAGGATTGTTATACAATGTGGAGATTCATAATGTTCTTCAGCCTTTTGTTTTGTTTGACTTGCTTACTTCACTCAAATATTCTAACCAGCAATATCCTAGGAATTTTTATGTCAGGTATTTAGACATAAAATTCCAAGAAGTAAATAAAGATTATACCTGCATCCCATAATTCCTACCACTAGACCAGTTCCCAGGGTCTGATTTGACACAGGTGGGCCTTAAAGAGTTGGCTCATTTCCAAGCCATCTCCTATATTCATTAAAAAATTCATGAAACAATTAGTTTCAGTGTCAGTTATGGTCCATATGGGTTATTATGCTTAGCTGACTTCAAGAATGTTTTTTTTCTGTTATTCCATCCAAATGATTCATAAATACATGGCAGTCTATCCACATACTTGAGTGAGAATAATGCTGATTTGATCGTATCTTTTAGGATAAGTGAGGAGGGTCTTTTATTTTATTTTATGGAAATATTTAATATTTTTAAATCATGAAATATGGTAGAAAACAGTGAATCAAAAATATGAGCAATTTAAAATATGCCTGTATCAAAATATCCCATATGCTCCATAAATATATATACCTACCATGTACTCACAAAAATTAAAAGAGGTAAAATCCTTAGAAAATCTACATTTCTAAAAAAAAAATAAGAAAAGCAACATATGTACTAGATAGGCATAAATTTGTACCTGTTTTAAAATGGCTTTTTAGATTCTTTGACACTAGAAATAAAACACTAATGACAAGCATTATTAAATAGTAAAGTTAGTTATATCGTAAAGATGTCCCAAGTACTTTTGCTTTCTGGCATTACTTTTTATATTTTTGGGGGGGCATATATCCAGATGTATTAAACTAACCCCTGTCTCAAGCATTGTGAGAGCATACCACTCTGTCCAGTATTTCTATTGATTCTTGGTTTAGGGTGGGATAATTTTTAGTCCTTTCTAAATTACTGTTCCTATAGATGTCTCAATCCTCATTTGTCATTTTCTTTAGGTTCTGACCTTTTTCTGCTCTGCTTCTTTCTTAAGTATGGGACTCAGACCTGGTTTTTCAGTTCCCCAAAGTTATAGTGCAACAAGGTTACCTATGTAACTGTCTTGGGTTTGATGGTTAACATAGGGAGTTTAAACACAGAAAGAACAAAAACACAACTTAGAACACTAGTTTTTAAAAGTCCTCTGGCCATGTTGGCTACTAGGAATTTTTCACTGGCCATCTTTTTCCTTGGTTGTCATTTTTCTGAATGTATTATTTTCCTTCTATCAGATATTTCTCTCATTTCTAGGATTCAACTAACTGGCCACTGTATCTCAGTCACCCCTTGACCCATCAATGAAAAAAGTAGACTTTTTTTTTCTTACCAAAAAAGTCAGGTTTTTCACATTAGTCCAAGGAAATACAAAAATATTCTAGTAAGTAAGCAAAGAAATAATACGTAAGTAAACTATTTCATTAATTTCTTTTACATATTAGGTTACTGAGCAGTTTTGTGGAGCACATCATGCTAAGAGTTGAGTTGGTATCCAGTTGATAGCTGTGGGGCTGTTTGGCTGCTGATGGCAGTGCCCATCCTGATTGATTTGTTCTCGTACCCAGAAGTTATTAAATACTTTGAATATTATGTCTGGCTAAATCTATTTCTTATTTAAAATAAAGGCACACATTAATGTATGATAAGTTTTAGTTTTTTTTGTAGTTACTTAATTTTTTATTTACAGTTGAACCACCTCAGGTTGCTTTGCTTGTAGTCAAAGATTGATAGTAATGATATATCTTAAAGAAACAATAAATATATGTAAGAAAGCCTTCTAGTAAAACACATCACTTGCTATTTTCTTTTTTCCCAATCTTCCCACCTCAAGATCAAGTTGCAAATTTACATGAATTTCTCAGTGGCACATAAATCAGAATTTAGCATTTAAAAACATTTACATATAAGTTTTAGAATACATTTAGCTCTTTCTGTGTTTTTTATCTTGTGGGATTTTTGATAAGTTAAAAAAATCTCAAAGCTGGTCTGAATTACTACTGCAATGTGAACTGAAAAACTAAAATTTCAATGTGGATAACATATCGAAGCATATTTGTTTAGATTCTTCTTTTAGCTGATTTTCTCTGGTTTAAGTATAAACTTCTAAAAGTAGGCATAGCAATGTCTCGATCAGATGTATCATACTAGGAGTCTAACTCCAAGAATGTTTACTTTAAGATTATGTATTTGATTCAATGTTTATATCCCAAAATGTTTGAACCTAATTTCCAGAAATCAGTCTATAAATTTAAAATAAGGAGATGAAAATATTTTTGTTTAAGAAAAAAAGGCCATCTCTCCCAGGTCCATAGCACTTATAACCTCTTAGAAACAAGGCCTCCCTCTCTCTTTCTCTCTCTCTCTTTTTTTTTTTAAATTTGAAAAATGTGGGAATAGGATGAATGTAGTTCTATGGCAAATTAATAACCCCAAGAAAGTAAATACAAATACATTTCTGGCTTTCTGCTACTGGTAAAGATGTCTGTTGCTGGTTCCATTTTGATGAAGGTGCTGACATTATCACTATTGTAAAAGAAGCAGTAGAAAGGCTGCCATCTTCTTTTTTAAAGCTCTATATTAACTCTTTAAAGTTAGCACTTTTTCAAATTCCAGGAATAAAAGCTCAGATGAACAGTGAAGAAATTCCAAGATGCCTATAGAAAACAAAATTGTAGCCCATGTTTCCTTACAATATCTCCTAGCTCTTAAGATATATAACATGAATATTTATTCTTTTTTGCACATTTTAACATCTCTGGAACCAGGTTGTGTGTTGTGGGGGCCCTGGTTTCATCACTGCTTGTCCATGTGCATCAGAAACTTGCAGAATGAATGTCAGGAGCTTGGGGTGAAATTCCAGAGACAGCACTGCATCAACAACACTCTCTACTGCCTGGAGAACGGTACTGTGTTGTAAACAAATTTGAGTTGAAAATATCTGGGGAGACAAGACCCAAAATGTGGGTAAACTTCAGGAAGACCTTAACCAATTTGTTTTGCTTATATTTTAATTTTTACAAAGGCCTAGGAATGATATAAGATAACCCATCGTTCAATAAGTACTAAAAAGAAAAACCTTTGAATAAGTATGAAGTGAAAGCTCTGGATTATAGAAAACATTGTCTATAAGTTCTTTAGCAGTATTTTTCCCCCTATGGTATATAAAATAATAGCATTCTCACAATCAGTACAGTACTGTGATTCTGATACATGCAAAGATTGTGGGAATATAGAATTCTTAAACTGCTAATTTTAGTGAAATTTTTCGTGTTGTTAAGTTTTTTAAAGTGATGATATGAATCATGCCGTATCAAAGGAGGCATTAAAGCATTTTTAGGAGAGACTGGAAAATAAATTTTAAAAGGATTTAAAATATCCTTTCATTCCATAAATAACATTCTTTTTGAAAACTACTTCCAAATATGTTCTTTAAAAGTGAACTTCAAAGTCTCACTTTGGGCCATAAGTAAACACTTTGTCTGTTTATTATAGACAATCATTTTGGAGGGTTTTGAAGTTTATTTTGGAAGAGGATTTAGCACTCTGCAAGTTTATATTTCAGACTGCAATATTGACTGATAATCTTTCCTGAGATGTAATAGACATAATAAGTGCCTTATAACACTCAATATTTTCAGAGTGTTTGCTATTACTGTATTTTATGGTTATTATTTTTAGAAAATCCCTCTGATCTCTCTTTCTAAAGAGGAAACCAAAATTACTGCTAAATCACTTTGCTGTCTATATGTAACCTATGATTTAATATTGCTAAGTGAATACAGTAACACCTCATTTTCCAGCATTATCCAAAATTTGTTCTGCATCAGTGTATCTCCTAGATAATAGTAGGATAGAAATGTAAATGCCAAACCTTAAACATTTTTTCTTTACTATTTCTGAAAGAAATATTTCTGTAACACACCTTGCTGTTATTCTTAGATGCAGCATACTGAAAGTTGACACTAACATTTTGTCTTATGTCGCAGTCTGAAGAGAGAAATGGCTTCATTTGTTGATGAATCTTTGGTACATGGTAGGTAGTAAGATAAAAGGAAGCAGTCAGTGGAAATGGACTGCACTCAAAATAAATGAACTTTCACCTTGTCTCAAAGACATGGACTCATTCTGAATATCAGTCCAGAGACTGGAGGCTTTCTGCCTCCGGATTCCATTACCACCTCAGCTCAGGCACAGGGCTCTCAAATGAGCATTTTCAGTTCTCCAGAGAGGCAGTTCTGTAATCTCACTGCACGATTTGACTGAGTTCAAATGTATTGTGACGAATACTTGTATTAAGCATTGCCTCACTTTGCTTCTCCTCCTCACTTTCTTCCTTATACTTATGGCACAGCTACTGTTTTTGTCCAAATTTGAAATCTTGGCAGAATCTGTTATTTTATCCATGTTCAATCTTCTGGCTAGGTCTGTCAGTTGTACCTCGGCTTACCTCTGTATCTCTACTCTCACTTGTAAGATTTATTGTTGAGGTAAAATGAGGAAACTGAGGCAAGTATAAGAAAATGAGAAGCTAATTTATTTAGCTCCCGGGCGAGGTTCTGTGGTCCAGGAAGGGGCCAAAGAAGTTGTGCCTGGATGTTCAGGTCATGGGATTTTATGGGGAGAGAAGGCAATTGATTGGCTACTGGAGAAACAAAGCAAAGGCAATTTTATTGGCTGTTAGGAAGCAGGAAATAACTGGAACTAGTTGCCATTGGTAGGCAGGTGGGACTTTGGGTAAGTGGGCCTTGATTGGCTGTTGGGGAAACAAAGTGAAGGCAATTTTATTGGCTATTAAGAAGCAGGAAATACCTGGAGCTAGTTGTTATGGGTAGGCGGGCGGGACCTTGCATAAGTGGGCCTTCCGGAAACCTACAGAGCAGACTGCTACCACGCAGGGTCTGATGGGGCTTCTTTAAAAATTTTTCTGCAGGGTTTTTCAACAGCAGGCGGGGGTTGGATGCATAATTTAGTGCTGAATGTGGGCTTGGGTCTGGTATGTGGAGGCAGGTATGGGGAAGCCATGAGGTGAGGCCAGATAATGAGCTTGGGTGATGATGCAGTTATCAGGCGTGGAGAGAGACAGATATGTCCATTTAACACTCTGCGAGGCAGCCAGCCTTACATCACTACTCTGTTAAAAAGAAAAGATTTACCATTGCCATTGCCTAGAACATTTTCATTGGCCTTATGAGTGTTGACTAGATCTGCAGTCTCTTCAGTTTCTTTTGGTGTGTTCATCACAGCTTACAGGTTACTCTGCTCATGGCACAGCCGTGATTTCCACTTCCCTGTTCAAATATCTTAGAAATTCACTGTTTGTTTTCTTTTAAAATTATCTTTTACCAAATAATGAAAATGCAATTACTAGCAGATGCCCAGCACCAACTTCTGTTGGGCCACATATGGATGAAAGGATATGGAAGTATTCTGACATTAAGTACTGCAGTCCTGTCCTACAGTTGATCTGATTAGTAACCTGCCATAAAATGTCCATGGGAATCAGGATCAAATATATCACTCTTGCATTTCCAGGATAAATTATTATCTGGGAAATCTGCTCTATACACTCTTTAGAAACCACTCGAGATCCATTGACCTTTCATAACTTATCTACACTTAACCATGAATACTTACCTACAAACACTGTACATTTCTTCAGCAACTGGAGACATTAACTGGATCCTTTCAAAGCCCTTGATTCTTCCTATTGTGTATTCATTTCTATATTGATATGTTGTTCACAATTTTAATTGAAATACTACTATGTATAGGTGTGCTAGGTGTTAGTGACACAGAAACAGATGTGATTTTTGCCCTTACAAAGCTTATAGACTAGCCTTCCTCATTACTTTGGGTTGAAATTCATATATGTTTATTGTATATTTTATTTTTAGAATTTGAAGGCGAGGCGGGTGGATCACGAGGTCAAGAGATTGAGACCATCCTGGTCAACATGGTGAAACCCCGTCTCTACTAAAAATACAAAAATGAGCTGGGCATGGTGGTGCGTGCCTGCAATCCCAGCTACTCAGGAGGCTGAGGCAGGAGAATTGCCTGAACCCAGGAGGCGGAGGTTGCGGTGAGCCGAGATCGCGCCATTGCACTCCAGCCTGGGTAACATGAGTGAAACTCCGTCTCAAAAAAAAAAAAAAAAAAAAAAAAAAAAAAAAAAAGTAAGAAAAAAAAAAAAAAAAAAAGAAAAATAGATTCTATTGTCTGTTAGCAAATTACTCTTTTCTCTGAGTTAGTAGGATTCTTCCTTTCCTGTCTTTTCTTATTGCTTCAAATATGATGGAAAATTACTTTTTATCATCCTAAGTGTCTTTCACGAGTCTCAGCTCATTTTGAGTGTAGCACACTGACTTAAAACATACTTTTCTGTGTGTGTGTGTATATGTATATATATGTATATATATGTCTGTGTATGTTTTTTAACTTTATAGTATATTGTGTCTTTTTTATTTAATTAAATATATTCTGAAAACATGATATTTAATGTCTGTTTAATAATCTATCTTATATAAGTATCTCCTATGTGGGGCTATTTGGTTTCAGTCCAATTTTGTTTTTGCTCGTTCAGCAATTTTAAATAATGCTTCTGTGAACATCTTGGTATATTATTCTTTAGCCTGCATTTCTGATTATTTCCTTATGTAATACTCTAATGTCCAGTTCTTGTACCCAGGGACTAAATAGGCTGGATGTTTTTCCAATTGATGTCCAGTGAATGTATTTTTCACGCCATGATCTCTAGAACTTTTTGGATGATTGACTAGCTAGATTATTGCGCATCTGTGCTTTAGGAGCTTCCATGTTCCCCTCCAATTTACAGCTTTGCTGCCTAAGAATCTGTAAGGACAGGAGAAGGAAGGTATGGACCTATACACCTTGCTGGGTAATGATGGTAGAGGTAAACTGGAGTATGCATGCCTGTGCGTGTGCATGTGCGGAAGGTAAAAGGGCTGTTGATGCTGAAGGCAACCAGTTTATGATTTCCTGTGAGTTGAGAAAATGGGAAAATACAGACTTTTTAGACCGGTGCTGAGTATTAGCTTAAAAAAATCTGAAACCCCAAGCCCAAAAGGTTGGCCGACTATAGTAAAATATTTTGTGTCATTTTTATTAGTACTTTTTTTAGCCTTGCTACTACTTTTGTATTTCTTCCCTCTTTTCTTTATGTAGTATTTGAGATAATGAGTAAATGATGTGAACTATATATGCTATTTCAGCTTTAATCTTACATGATTGCTCTTAGCCTGTAGCTCAAATGAGAATTGATTGAAGGTTCTTACTTCGGAGAGGGTCCTTAAAGGCATATATTCAGTCATCTACATGAGAACTACTTCCAATTTCAACTGATTAAAAAATTAAATGCTATAATATCCTTTTAATCTCCTCTATTTGGTTGACTCTTTCTGTTATGATGACTTCATGACTGACTTTTCATTTGTATGAAATTTCTAGAATTTAATATTTCAGTTTTGTTTTCTTTGGGATAAAGGAGCAGGATGTTATTCTACTCATAGGGTCTCAGTGGATTGGTTAGAGGGATTATTGTATAGAACTATGTTTCTGACCTTTTGTGGAGGGAGCTTTCTTTGTCCATGTTGACCTCCTTGTCTCCTGAGGCATACTGTTGTAACTGAATTGTTGGGTCTAATTCATACCAGGAAATACAGGTCTTATGTGGCCACTGTGTGTTGCTGCGATGTGTGAGCTGAGAAAGCTATTGGGCTGTAAGTTTTCCTTTAGAATGTTTGCAGAACCCTCAGGTGCTATTGAAAGTGAAGGATAAGACTGACCTCAGGAAAACACAGGTTTTATTACACTTTCTCAAGTAATGAGGCCATCTAGAGAAAATAAAAAACAAAGCAGTAAAAGTCATACATGCGGTGCCATATGCCAACAAGATAAATGGCTGACCAAATATAAAAAAGTCCCCAGTGGGTCCCTGCTAGCCTAAGGTTATCTCCTCATGCTGCTGTGGATGTTCCAGAGGAAAACTCAAACACCTGCGTCACATCAAACAAATATATGCACTTGAGGTTTGTGCATTTTCCCCCATGAACCCGACCTCTATTTTCAAATACAGTAGGCTGTAAAGTTTGAAAATTAAACATTGGCTTACAGCAGATGAAGTGTGAGATGCTTGACTAAGCTGCCTCATTGCCATCATTATCCTCATCCTATTTTGGACCTAAAAATTAAAGGCAACAATGGCTAAGTATCACTAGAGATAGTGCTGTGTTATGCTTATATAATAGCAATTTTTTGAATAAAATGTTTTTTTATTTTTCAACTGCCTCTGTGAATACCTAAGGTTTAATACCAAAGCAGATGCTCATAAGTTCTCGAGTATTCTTATTGGGTTAAAAAGTCTGGATAGACCCAAGATAAATTATCACGCCACAATGACTGTCTACTGCATCTGTGTTCTTGTGAAGCCGCAAATTGGTGAAATTGTTAAGGATGTAGCTGGAGAAGGCCAGTAGGGTGACCACAGTTGAGAACATTAAATCCAAAAGAATACCTTTCCAGATTCATTTTCTTTGTATTTCTACCCTGGGATCAGAGCAGCTGTGCTATAGAAACTGGCAACATTCAGAGCACTGTCCCTTTTCGTTGGACTCACAAGAAATGTATTGGACCTGAGCCTTTTGGACTCAGGAGGGAAACTTGAGTCCATACATAAGGTGTAAACAACTGTTACTCTCCATTTCAAGAAATTTTATAGGAATTATTTTAGAGTAGCAGAATACTCAGAATAATTGCAAATATTTATAAAAACTCAGTGACTAAAAGTAAACTCAAACTTCCATTTTAAAGGTTTAAAATTTTTTCCTAAAAGTTAAAAGTAGAAAATGAAATTTGGTCTTATCTTTGGAGAACTCTTTTACCACAGAAAATGTTATTTTAAAACTCCTGGTAAGGGACCTTCATCACCTACAAAAAAATTTCCAAAATCATTTTTCAGGCTTAGAAATTAAATGTTCTGTTTAATAAAATAAGTTGGGTATCATTTTAATAACATTACTCCTTTAAAGTTATTTTTTATTTCTAAGTCTGAATCAGATTTGCTTGAAGACTTCCTAAATCAAAATTTAAGGCTCTTCAGATTAAAAAGGATTAATTTTTTAGAAACGTGTATATTATTTTACTACAATATTTTTTGCACTCACAGAACTGTAAGACTAGACCAAACTAGGAGGGAAATAGATATGTGAATTTCTCTTTATTTTATACTAGAAATAAGACTGAAACAGGAATGGATTTGATTAGGCTTGGCACAGTGAAATCTGGGCTGAACTGCTGATATTCCACTACTAAGGTTATGATAGATTAGATAAACCAGATTTAGGGAATTTACTTAAGTTGCTTAAACACACTTGGCATTTGGTCAACCATCCTATCACTGGGCAGTAATAAGATGTGAAATGTGAGAAATAGGATAATTTCCTTTCTGAAGTCCTACAGAGTTAGTGAGAGCCCAGACTGTGGACAGAGTTAAATGAACAAACAGGATGGCCTTCTGTAGAAGATGAGATTCTCCTGATACATGGAGGCAAATTTAGAACTCAGTGGGTGTTCAGCTAGCAGGGAGGCTCCTGTGAGATGTCCTAAGTAACATCAGAGGAAAGTCTGGAACCAGAGGTGAGAAGCTGTAGCCAGGACATATTTATTGGACAATTTAATCCTTCCCTGGGAATTCTCAAAAACACAAAGATTAAAAAATATTAGTAGATGTAGACTTCCTATAATGCATAGAGTGGGATCTCACACAAAGAAAATAGGATTTTTGTTAAAAAAATTAATCAATGATAATTAAAAGAAATGTTAACCAATAGCAAACTAGAAGATACTTAAATTACACATATGGCTTGCAAAGCAAAAAGTTGCTTAATAAGAAGTATGCATTAAAATTTCAAAAAGTCATATCAACTTACTGCTGAAATTGCAAGAATTTTCTTATCTGTTTTACCCTCATACATTTGAGAAATGTAATTTTTCATAACCATATAATGAATGTCATGTGTGAGATTATGGATTATAAACTAACAAATTATCAGGCTTTCATATCATTATTTTCTCATAGCTTTCATATTTTTCTTTTATGGATATAATTAAACAGTAAAATAGTAGCAAAAATAGACGGCCTCAAAATTGCATATTTAACATATTTGTTAATAAAAATGTCTCATTGTTAGTTTGCTTTTCCAATGGAAAAGTCCATTTAAAACCTATTTCAAATATTGCACTTAAAATTTGATACTTTGACTAGGATCCTGTAAAGCACAACTACAGCTATAAATTAGAATAAATGATATAACTTTATAATAACAAATTCATCCATCAAGTTGACTGAACCAGCAATAGTTTTGTTTTCTAGATATCCTTTTTGCTATTTGGACCTAACCCCACAAAGCAATCTGTTAAAATCTTAAAGGTAGCCAGGCATGGTGGCTCACGCCTGTAATTCCAGCACTTTGGGAGGTCAAGGCAGGCGGATCGCTTGAGCTCAGGAGTTTGTGACCAGCCTGGGCAACATGGCAAAATCTTGTCTCTATTAAAAAAATTACAGAAATTAACCTGGTGTAGTGGTGCGTGCTTGTAGCCCCAGCAGAGGGGGGAGGGCTTGAGCCCAGGAGGTCAAAGCTACAGTGAACTATGATAGTGCCACTGCATTCCAGCTTGAGTGAAACAATGAGACCCTGTCTCAAAACTGAAAATTCTTTTATATCTGTTTAAATACTATATCAGACAAGTCATGGAAGATATATAGACTGATACAATTAGGGGTAACAACAACAAAAAAAAAACCCTCCGTTAAGTAGATCAATCTAGATTCAAAATCCTGGAGGATGTCTTTAGTCTGTTTGGTAAAACTCAGCCTGAAGAGCCTGGTTTGTCTATTTTCCAGAATACAGAAACAGCAGGATTTCTTAAAACACAAAGTTGAAATTTCTCATATATAGTACATTATATGTGTGATAATTTTTTTTTTTTTTTTGAGATGGAGTCTTGCTCTGTCGCCCAGCTTGGAGTGCAGTGGCATGATCTCGGCTCACTGCAACCTCCACCTCCTTGGTTTAAGCGATTCTCCTGCCTCAACCTCCTAAGTAGCTGGGGCTAGAGATGCCTGCCACCATGCCCCACTAAGTTTTGTGTTTTTAGTAGTGATGGTGTCTCACCATGCTGGCCAGACTGGTCTCGAACTCCTGGCATCAAATGATCCACCCACCTTGGCCTCCCAAAGTGCTGGGATTATAGTCATGAGCCACTGCGCCTGGCCTTGCCTGAGAAAATTAAGAGCACATTCAGGATCCTGGCAGATGGCTCAGGATCTGCAATTAACTCAGCTCCATAAATGACCTTAGAGTTTTCCTTTTATCAGTCTCCTGCCACTCTTACAAGTGGATAAAGACTGATTTTTTTGTTCAGTTATAGTGTACAAATAAGTTTCTTGGGCATTCAAAAAGAAATCTGATGGGTAATTTGTGTGCTTGTATGTTGTATTAGTCCATTTTCAGCCTGCTGATAAAAACATACCTGAGACTGGGCAATTTAGAAAAGAAAGAGATTTATTAGACTTACAGTTCCACATTGCTGGGGAGGGCTCACAATCATGGCAGAAGGAGGAGCAAGACACATTTTACGTGGGTGGCAGCAGGCAAAGAAGAGAGCTTGTACAGGGAAATTTCCATTTTTGAAACCATCAGATCACATGAGACCCATTCACTGTCATGAAAACAGCATGGGAAAGACCCACCCCCATGATTCAGTCATCTCCCACTGGGTCCTTCCCATAACACATGGGAATTATGGGAGCTACAAGATGAGATGTGGGTGGGGACACAGAGCCAAGCCACAGTATTCCACCTCAGGCCCTTCCAAATGTTACATCTTTGCATTTCAAAACCAATCATGCCTTCCCAACAGTCCCCCAAAGTCTCAACTCATTTCAACACTAACTCAAAAGTCCACAGACCAAAGTCGCATCTGAGACAAGGCTCATAGGCAGAGCTGTAAAATCAAAAGCAAGCTAGTTACTTCCTAGATACAGTGGTGGTATAGGCATTGGGTAAATACAACCGTTCCAAGGGGGAGAAATTGGCCATAACAAAAGGACTACAGGGCCCATGCAAGTCCAAAATCCAGAGGGGCAGTTAAATCTTAAAGCTCCAAATGATCTCCTTTGACTCCATGTCTCATATTCAGGTCACGCTGATGCAAGAGGTGGGTTCCCCTGGTCTTGAGCAGCTCCACCCCTGTGGCTTTTCAGTGTACGACCTTATTGTTGGCTGCCTTCACGGGCTGGCATTGAGTGTCTGTGTCTTTTCCACGTACACAGTGCAAGCTACCATTCTGGGGTCTGGAATATGGTGGCCCTCTTCTCACAGCTCCATGAAGTGGTGCCCCAGTAGGGACTCTGTGTGGGAGCTCCAACCCCATATGTGCCTTTCAAATTGCCCTAGCAGAAGTTCTCCATGAGAACCCTGCCCCTACAGCAAACTTCCTCCTGGGCATCCTTGCATTTCCATACATCTTCTGAAATCTAGGCGGAGGTTCCCAAACCTCAATTCTTTACTTCTGGGTATTTGCAGGCTCAACACCAAGTGGAAGCTGCCTAGGGGCTTGCATCCTCTGAAGCCACAGCCTGAGCTCTATGTTGGCCCCTGTCAGCCATGGCTGGAGTGGCTGGGATGCAGGGCACCAAGTCCCTAGGTTGCATACAGCATGGGGACCTTGGGCCTGCTGAAAAAATCACTTTTTCCTCCCAGGCCTCTGAACCTGTGATGGGACAGCCTGCCATGAAGACCTCTGACATGCCCTGGAGACATTTTCCATATTGTCTTGGGGATTAACATTCAGCTCCTGGTTACTTATGCAAATTTCTGCAGCAGGCTTGAATTTCTCCTTAGAGAATGGGATTTTCTTTTCTATCTCGTTGTCAGGCTGCAAATGTTCTGAACTTTTATGCTGTGTTTCCCTTTTAAAACTGAATGCCTTTAACAGCATGCAAGTCACATCTTCATTGCTTTGCAGCTTAGAAATTTCTTCTACCAGATACCCTAAGTCTTTTCTCTCAAGTTCAAAGTTCCACAAATCTTTGGGACGGGGCAAAATTTTGCCAGTCTCTTTGCTAAAATGTAACAGGAGTTCCCTTTGCTCCAGTTCCCAACAAGTTCCTCCTCTCCATCTGAGAACACCTCAGCCTGGATTTCATTGGCCATATCATTATCAGCATTTTTGTCAAAGGCATTAAACAATTCTCTAGGGAGTTCCAAACTTTCCCACATTTTCTTGTCTTCTTCTGAGCCCTCCAAATTATTCCAACCTTCACCTATTACTCAGTTCCAAAGTTGCTGCCACATTTTTTGGGTATCTTTCCAGCAATGTCCCACTCTACCGGTACCAATTTATTAGTATGTTCTCACACTGCTGATGAAGATATACTCAAGCTTGGGCAATTTAGAAAAGAAAGAGGTTTAATGGACTTAAAGTTCCACGTGGCTGGGGAGGCCTTACAATCATGGCAGAAGGCAAAGAGGAATAAGTCACATTTTACATGGATGGCAGCAGGCAAAAAAGAGAGCTTGTGCAGGGAAACTCCTGTTTTTAAAACCATCAGATCTCATGAGACCCATTCACTATCCCAAGAACAGCATGGGAAAGATTTGCTCCCATTGTCTAATTATATCCCACTGGGTCCCTCCCACAACACGTGGGGAATATGGGAGCTACAAGATGATATTTGGGTGGGGACACAGAGCCAAGCCATATCATATATGTACCAACTGGCATCAGTAGTAATCACAGTGGAATCAATGTGGATAAGATAAAGTTCAAATCTAATTTAACTCATGACTCACCATGTCAAAATTATCAGTGTTAAAAAAGCAGCTTGTGATTGCAATAAGGAAACACAACTTGTTCTCCTGGATCTTTAATCACTTTCTCCCAGACAGCCCTAAGTCTTACAAAACATAACAGAAGATGGATTCCCTCTAGATCTTTACACTGTGGCTTAGACAGCAGTTTGTGATATAGACATTTCTATAGTTAACTATAAGGGAACGCTCAAATTAGAGCATGGTATAGATGTTCTCAGTAAAGCCTTGACTTATGGAAATCAGTTGTTTTTATGTATAGACTCATCCTGTTCTGGTAAGCAGTCCAGCCTCTAAGTTCTGAATTTTATTAATTGTTTTTAGAAAAGTGCTGTTCTTTCCCAATATCCATTGTAAATCCTTGTTGTTCTATGTGCAAACTTTGGAATCACGCATGCAGTAAGGCTCTTGATATATCACTTGAGACTAAGGACTGTGGCTTCTTTGAAGCCTGTGGGTCTCTGTCAGGATTTATGTATATGTGAGCCATGGTGGTGATGCAGGTATTTAAATTTCCTTTCAGCGTGGGTCACTTTATATTTGAAGTCTAACCTGAAATGTCTTCACTGGCCCCAGCATCATGACACTTTCTGAGTAATGGCTATCAAATACCAGGAAACAACAATAATGGGCAATATTATTTCACTGGCCCCAGCATCATGACACTTTCTGAGTAATGGCTATCAAATACCAGGAAACAATGATGGGCAATATTATTTCAATGCCTTTGACTATACCATATGAGCTACATTTGTTTTCCTGCTAGCATTATGAAGAAGACACTGGAATGTGCATAGTGTCTAGGTGCCCTTGCCCTAGAAATGGAAAAACTGGGGAAAATGACTGAAGAAATGGTTTCAGAATGTGCTATTTTGCCAATTTTTAAAAATAGTATTTTCCCTAATATTTTATTTTGAAAATTTTTAAACTGACTGTTGGAAAAAAAATAGTTCAGTGAATATCCATATTCTCTTCACATGAATTCACCAATCATCAACAATTTTGGGGGCCCTGTTTGCTTTTTCTTTATTGAAAAAATATGTTCTATATAACCATGTTACAATGATCACATTTAAGACATTTAACAAAGATATCATAGTTGTGTCTAATTTCAACCCATGCTCATATATCCATGATTGTTCCTACCATGCATTTTATGGCTTTTTTTTTTTCAGTATTTAACCAATGGTCAGGCATTACATTTAGTTTATATTTTTTAAATCTTCTTTAATTTGGAAGTTTCCCTTCTCTGTTGGTCTTTTATGACATTGACCTTTTGAAGAGTCTAGATAAATTGCTTTGAAAAATTCCTGATGATTTGGATTTGTTTGAATGCTTCTTCATGATGAGATTCAGGTTAGAATTTTTGATGGGCATACTATATAGGTCGGGCTGCATCTTAATCAGAGTACCACAGGACAAAGCATGTCATGTCAGTGTGTCCCATTATCAATGAAGTTCAATCATTAGGTTAAGTTGATGTCTTCCAGAGTTCTCCATTGAAAAGGCACCTTTCCCCTTACCTGTTAGGTGATATTTTGAGACTATATTACTATCCTGATTTAAAAAATTCATTCCCATTCATTTAACATGTTAGAATCCATTGATTATTCTTCCCTGAATCAATTATTACATTGGTGGTTGCATGCTAGAGATTTTCTAACGCTATAATTCTTTTACATTTACTAGATCTCCTTCTTTTGTAAAAAAGACCCTTTCCCCAACTTTGGTTTTTTAGTATCATTATAGACTCATAGATTCTTGATTTTAAATTCAATATGTTACAACCATTATACCTTACAGGAAAATTTAACTTTTTTCTTTAAGAAATTGTTTTATTCTTAAACCTTTAATGTCTGTGTTTTACTCATTATTCTTTTTGAAAATTAAAGTATAATTTACATGTAGTGCAGTGTCCAGATCTTAGATATATGTCAGATAAGTTTGGACAAGCATACACATCCAGATAATTCACACCCTTATCAAGATACAGAATATTTCCAACACCCCATAAAGATTCCTCAGTTTCTTTCCTAGTTAAGCACTGTACTCATTCTAGGCAATCACTTTCCCTTATTAATTTTATGGCTCAAAATGTTTCAAATTTGGCCAATATGAACCTTTTAGGCTTACTTCTGGGCCTTTTTGTCATGACTTCCATCCATTTTGAGCATCACTTGCTTTCTTGCACACTCATCTTTTGACTTTACTTAGATGTTTTTTGCCATATTAAAGTTTATTTTAATGTAGCTAAGTAATCATGGGGTTTTTTCTCATTGTAGCTGGATCTCCAATGATAGTTACCTTCGTAGCTACCTTTCTCCACAGATAGTACCTGTATGGTTCTATTTTTTACATTGAATTTCTTATGTAGTTGGAGTTAATTCCACTGAATATGAAGAAAGAAGCCACATTCACCATTATCTCAAAGGTACTTCAGTTGCCCTAATTCTGTTTGTTAAAAACTCCATCTTTTCCTCAGTGATTTGAGATACTAGCTTTATCATACACTAAACTTCCATGTGTACTTGCACTATTCTGCACTTTCTATTCCAGACCACTAGTGTTTATTTTACTTTGTCTTATGTTAGGATCATAACCTTTATTTCTGATTGTTTCACTTTGCCTGATATAATTTGTCTATCTCTTTTTTAGCATTTTGAACCACTTCATTTTAGATGTCTTTTATATTTATCATGCCATTGGCTTTTACTGTTTGAGCCAACTTGGAAGCCTCTTTCTTTTAATAGATAAATATGTTTATGTTTATTAGCATGACCGTTTGCTCCTAACTTTGTCATATTCTTTTCTTGTATTTACCATCAGTTTTATGTGGTTTACTGTGCTTCTTTCTCTCTATGATCTGTTATTTGCTTATTTTTCTTTTTTGTATTCATTTCTGAATTAAAAATTTGTATGGATGTGCTAGTACATTATACTTTTTAAAATACTTTCAACTTTGAGTTTAAATTCAGAGGGTACAAGTGCAGGTTTTTACATGGGTATATTGCATGATGCTGAGGTTTGGGGTTGGACTGATCCTGTCACCCAGGTAGTGAGCAAAATACCCAATAGCTAATTGTTTAACCCTTTCTCCCCTCTCTCCCTCCCACCTGTAGTAGTCCCCAGCACCTATTGTTATCTTTATGTCCATGAGTAACCAGTGTTTAGCTCCCACTTATAAATGAGAACATGCAGTTTTTGGTGTTTTGTTCTGCATTAATTTGCTTAGAATAAGGGCCTCCAGCTACATCCATGATGCAGCAAAGGTCATGATTTCATTCTTTTTTATGGTTGTGCCCACTTGCTTTTATTGACAAGTGATGGGGAAGCAGGACACTTCAATGAAGCCACTTTAAAATTTCATTTTTATATAATCATTTTGACTGAGAAGAACTTCACAGAGCAGTTTTGATGAAGCTGTATCAGAATGATTCTGTACAAATATAAAAATTTCAACATTTTATTTTCAAAAGATATCCCTTTCACTTATTTTATACCTATTTCATACCTTACAGGAAAATTTTCACTTTTTTCTTTAAGAAATTATTTTATTCTTAAAATTTTAATGTCTGTGTTTTACTTATATTTTAAATCTTCAACATATTTTAAATTACAGAAGTAGTATATGCTTCTGAAGACAAATTCAAAAAGTATAAAATGGGCCGGGCGCGGTGGCTCAAGCCTGTAATCCCAGCACTTTGGGAGGCCGAGGCGGGTGGATCACGAGGTCAAGAGATCAAGACCATTCTGGTCAACATGGTGAAACCCCGTCT
>NW_016107548.1:1011227-1030842 GCF_001604975.1 Cebus imitator
CCTGGGTAACAAGAGCGAAACTCCGTCTCAAAAAAAAAAAAAAGTATAAAATGTATAAAAATATATATATATATATATATGTATATATATATATATATATATACACATACATGATAAGGAAGTAAAAATTCTCTGACCCTTTCTATTCCCATCTCCTCCTGTTAACTACCATTAATGGTTTACTACAACTATCCTAAGAATAGTCTGGGATTATTAATTAACCAAACTTTTAGTTAAGTTCTCAGAGGATAAGCAACTAGGTCTTGGTAAAATGTTCTAATGCACCTGTATAAAAGCAATTAAATTAGGTTGGAGTTTCGGCTAACGCACTAAGATAATATATGCTGGGCTCCAAAGTGAGATGAGAAAAATCCTGATGCAAAATTGTCAAAGAAGGTTTCAAAAACCAGTTTTTTTTATTTTTAAGCTCTTTAACACACTCAAAAACATATAACATTTAGGAGAATTGAAAATTAAAAGGAAGTATTTTGGGAGGGAAATAGTTATATGCTGTAACCCTTCTAACACATGGTGGGCAGGCTGGTGAAAGTTTTGCCTTTACACTCATTCAAGAGAAAAGGGCCTTGAAAAGACCATTTGGAGTATCAGGTATTCTCTGAGCAGAGAAGCCTGGGGTCTCACTCCCACCTTAGAATTCTAGTAGGTTGAGGGGTCAGTTTTGATAAAGTGGATGATATGGACTTCATAAACTCAGTGGTTTTTCTCAAGCTGATATAAAAAATGATAATTTCATAGTGAATAATATCACACTCATTACTTAGAAATTACATTTAAGTTCACTTTAAAAAATAATTCTTGATATGTGAGAATTCCTACTCTTAGTTATGTTTGAAATTTACAGGATAAGATGAAATAAAAATTTATATACATACAAGCACATATCTAAATAATTTAAAATATAATGCCATTTTGTATCGCATAATTTTTCTTTTTCATGAAATTTGCAAACCCAGTTTGAAGAAAAAATATGTCGTTACAAGTCATTGAATTTTACATTTAAAATTGGTGAATTTTACTGTATATAATTTATACCTTAATAAAGCTAATTAAAATTGTATTATCTAGAAACAATTTGTTAAAAGTTGTCAGAAAGTAAAATAATTCACTACCATGGTAAATGTGCATTAATGTATTAAAGATTAATATCTTTAATTAATATATTAACACTTCGATAACCAGGTTACAAAATATAAAATGTTCTCTTCCTTTGCATCTATACCAATCATCCAATCATTTATGTTTGCTGTCTTTTATGTTTACTTTCCCACTGATTTGACATCAAATCCTGGCCCATTATATTTAGAAACTAAGCTATCACTTTTAAAAATATAGGCTCTATGCTTGCCAGATAGCTTTGGAAGTTCTCCCAGAAATGTTTTCATTGTCATAATCCACTTCCCAATCCCATCATGAATGAGATCATTAGGGAATGACGTCATTTTCAACACTGCCTAGATTATAAAATTTTAAAAACCCTTGTCTTCTATTTGTTTCTCTTAAATAATTATGTTCTAAATGAGTCAGGACATAGTTTCTAAATCACACACACACAAACACACAAGGTAACTTGAAATCATGTGACTAGAGGAATTTCTAAGGACATACGTGGTTGTGGGTGGTCATAAAGTGCTAGGCTTTAAAAAGTACTCTGGGAAAATACTGTGGCAGGACAATAGGAAGAGGCCATCAAGAGTTGGCAGATTAATTCAGAAAGGGCATAAGAAGGGACCTAGGAGCTTTTCTGCATTTTTTACTCCTTGAGAGACTATATAGAAAGTCGCTGCTGTCTTTAAAAAGAGGGATTATATAATGAGACCTTCAAATTCCTATTTATTTGGTCATACATACATGCATGTAGTCAACAAATATTTATGATACATATACAATATGTAATAGGATAAGCGCTAGAGATAGAGTTGTGAAGAAGTTAGATATGGTCTCTTCCCTCATAGAGCAAAAATGCTAGCTGTCAAGACTAATCAACCAGTAATCAATTACAGGGATAATTTTAAATTCTCAAATATTGTCAGGGTTATAAACAAGTACATGTTTCCATGAAAGTCTCTATCAGAAGGTCATAAGCAGATCTAGAGGGCCATGAAATTTTCCTTGGGCTCAGCTTTAAAAGACAATGAGGAATTAACTATAGGAGGAAGTGTGGTGCATTTCTTTGAGACAGAAAACTACACTACTGTGGTAGTAAGCTGGTGGGACAAAACTCTAAAAATTGGGGGAAGAAAAAGCAGCTCTCTTTCACGAAAAAAAATTCACTTTCACCAGAAAAAAAATTTCCTCCTTGAAAAGAAACATCCCTTCCCTTGAAAGGATCAAATCAATTCTATCTTAGAGCGAATTATTTTAGAAAGTAAACAACATCACTTTGTAACTTGGTTATTAGGCAGTGCTTTGGGAGAGAAAGTGGGTGCTGAGTGAGGGCCATGTGTAGAACTATTTGACTTATCTACTCCAAACTTCAGATAGGCATAATGGTGAAGTCCATTTAAAGATTCTATCCCAGTGCCCTGATAATGTTAGCTCATTCAACAGGGAGTTGTTATAGATGCCTGTAATATCCCAGCCACTGGCTGGCCTCGGATGTCTTGGCGTGTCTTACTGCAGTGCCCATATTGGTAATGACAGCAATAGCCATAGAGAAACAAATGAACAGGAATGACAGAGATTTGGCTTCTGAACTTCTTTCTTTCTTGCTGGGTGGCTCTAGTCTTCCAGGTGTGTGTCAGAGATTATTGCAAATAAGGGTAATTATAGTCACAGATGCTCTGATCTGGCCTGATTAAGACAGGATAGGAGGTTTGCCTATGCAGAGAAATAGCTTCTAAAACAACGCCTACTAATGATAGAAATTTAAGATAAGACCCAATGCCATTTTTGAAATTATAGATTATTTTTTTAGCTGAATAAATAATTTGCTTTTCTGGGAAAGTGTTATGAGTGTACAGTCTTATTTTTGCTATTTTCTGTGTGGGATGTTTGCATTATAGAACATTCAAAAACACTGTTAGACTACACTTTTGGCAGGTGGTATTACTGTTCACAATTATACATGATGTCCCTCTATTTATTTATTTATGAGACGGAGCCTCACACTGTCGCTTGGGCTGAAGTGCAGTGGCACAATCTTGATTCAGTGCAATCTCTGCCTCCCGGGTTCAAGTGATTCTCCTGCCTCAGCCTCCCAAGTATCTGGGATTACATCACCCACCACCATGCCCAACTAATTTTTGTATTTTTAGTAGAGATGGGGTTTCACCATGTTGGCCAGGATAGTCTCCATCTCCTGACCTTGTCATCTGCCTGCCTTGGCCTCCAGTAGTGCTGGATTACAGGGGTGAGCCACTGCACCCAGGCCTGCCCCTTTCCTATATACAGTACAGCCCTGCCAGCCTATTGCCACAGGACTTCCCTGCTGCTTCTTGTGGAGACTATATATTTCCTCTCCTTTCCCACTGATTTTGGATCTAACCATGTAATTTCTCTGGCCATTGGAATATGAACAGATATAACTATGCTACCTGCAATTAGAGGCTTTAAATGAAATTCTAAGGATAACTTTAGCATCTTGGTTTTCTTCTCAGCTCCTCCAATGGGTATGCTCCACACTTCAGCTTATATGAGTAAAAAAGCCTATAGAGCCGAGTTAAGCTGAGTCCCCTTAGCTGCATCCATCTAATAACTGCCTATATGAAACATGAACAAGAACAAAATGCTTGTTTTTGTTAGCCCATGAGATTTCAAGGCTGTTATGTAGAAGGCTGAACAGTATAGAATTTGATACTTAGAAGTGGAGTGTTATTGTAATAAAAAAAAAACTTAAAATAGATGGCATCGATTTTGGGGGCCAGACAGCTAGCAGTGAGAAAAGTTATTAAAGGCCAGAAAATGGGTGACACATTTTATGCAGCAGCAAAATATTTGACAAAATATTTTGGGCAACACATATATAATGAAGACTTCCAGTAAAGAGGACTTGAAATGTTACTAATGTGAATTAGCTGTTAGAAACTGCATTTGATAATACAAGAAAAAGAATGAGTGTAAAAGTAAGTGACTTGTTTAAAATAGAAGTTGAAAAGGAGACTAAAGGGCTGAGAAACTCCAGGATTTGCAGGGCTGGAAAATCAAACTGTTTCTCATCTTTAACTGGTGAAATGATCAATATTTTGAGCCACAAAGGCCAGTTAAGACTCAGAATAAGACCGATTTTAGGGACAAAGACCAAATTAATAGCCTTCGCAAAAAACTTGATTGAATTAAGCCATCTCTCAGTAAATAGCAGTAAATAGTTTCAGTTGGACAAAATGGCTTGGGAAGGGTGGGCGGGGGAAAGCTGCTCTGCACCAGGATAAAAGATGCAGAATATCGTGGACCTTCTTCACAATGCTGGCCCGGGTCATTAGTTCTCCCTGACCCCAGTAGAAGGAATATTCTTTTTTTTTTTTTTTTTTGAGATGGAATCTTACTTTGTTCAATGAAATATAATGTATGCCACATATAAACAAAAGCTTTAAATGTAATTGTCTTGTTTAGACTAGGCCTCTTGCTTTTCTTCAAGTATTTATGATAATGCCTTAGAAAGGGCTGCTCTTTAGCCTGAGTGCAGGAATGGGGAGACACATAGAGCAGAGACAACCAGAGCCAGAAGCTAACTCTGAGCCAGTGATGTGTAAAATCAGAAAAAATGGAATGTTTATTTCATAAGCCACTGAGATTTTGGATTAATTGTTATGCAGCAAAACTGACTGATATAGCACTTCAGAAATTAGGGAATTTTCAGGACTGATAAGTTGAGCTTCATGAAGTCAATCTTGATTTATAAGCCTAAAGCATTTTTAAGAGTATTGGTAATACACATTCATTGCTTCTTTTTAGAAACTTGCATATTCTCTTATCTTCATGTTTTTAAACATAAAATTTAATTTGTACCAAATCAATGGAAATTTAGATGAATTTTTATTTTCTTAGAAGTCCTATAAATGTTGATAATTTTGACATGATGCTGTTTGGGGTTTCATAATTGTATGATAGAAAATGTTGGGGGAGGAAAAATAATTTATTTTCCCTGAGTGCTCCCTAGAGGAAAATAGCCACTTAGATAATATTAATATATAAAATGTGTCAGGCGCTCACTATGTCAGTTACTGTGCTGTGTGCTGCACATTTATTATTTTATTTATTACTGAAAACTGCTTCATGACAAAAAGTTCTGTTGTTTTTTCCCTAAGGAAACTCAGAGAAATTGGTCTTTTTTTTTTTTCAAGGTCACATGACTATTAAGGTGGTAGAGCTAGGATCTGAATCTAGAACTCAGACCCTTAACCCATAGTGCCTCATTATTTTGGTTGATATATGAGTGCTTTTAGGTACCAATTTCTTTGTAAGTTTACTATTTCTGAGACCACAGCTGCTTTGGAAAGCACAGTGCCTATCTTCATTCATAATAAGAATACTTAACAGTGTTATTCTAGTTTCTTGGGTTATAAAGAAAATATATGTGAATAAAATAAATCTCTAAATGCATATGCTCTGTAATATAAAAGAATATATAAATTTATATAAATCAAATAAAATATATATATTTAGCAATTTCTAGACCTGATCATAATTATTTGTGTAGTTACTAGATTCAACAAAATGATATAATTAATGTAGTGTAACCAGACTGACTCTCTCTGTTACATTTTCAGGGATTTTAGAGTATAGCAAAATGATGATTAGTAATTCAGTTTATTTTATAGAAGAAATAGATATGCTTCCTCTGTGACAGAAATTATATGTGATCTTCCATTCTTGTATCAAGCCCATGCCCCTAAAAGTGCTGCAAGGAAGCACTGTTACTTTCCTGCATATTATGTTATACTATGAAAGTGTTCAGTGGGAAGTTATGGATTCCACATTTTAAAAATATTTCTTTTATTGGAGAGTCAGCAGTGCCTTTCATACACAATGTGCATTAGTTTTTCAAGAGGAATATAAATATGTTTTATTTCTCAGATTTATTTGAAGTGGGCTGAGTCATAGCTCAAAATTGGAAAACATCAATTTAGACTGAGGAAGGATTAAATTTATCCAGAAAGAAACAGCCTAAATAAACCCACCATATTAAAAGGTGGGTTTTTAATTAATTAAAGTTGCATCTATCTATGTGTGTGTAGATTGAAAATTGTATATTAATTTAAAGCAACACTTATAGATGAATTAACAATTAGAAAATAATAAAGCTAGTAATAGAGGAAATATATGAGAATATTTAAGTCATGTTGTAGGGAGATTTTAACAGTTAAAAATATCTTCCTGTTTCATAGACATGCAGACTTTTAAACCAGACATAAATATCTATTTAAGACAGTTCAGTCATGTTTAGCATAAGTAATGATTATGTGATTTTAAAGGCAGTCATACAAAGACTGAGAAAGAAAAATACCTCAATTGTACTATCGAATAATTATGATATCCTATAATGATGGAACATTGTTTCTAAGGGTAAAAATACAATTTTATGGTTACAATGGCTGTCCTCAATACATTAGTTGACATAAAATGTCAGAATATCTAAAACTGTTCATGTCTCCAGGAGCCAGTCCTTACTGAGTTATAGTGAGATATATAAAAATTCGATTTGAAAGAATGTCACTGATGAAATCAACCTAGAATCTCTGCAAACTGCTGCTATTTTCTGTTTTGCTTTCTTCAGAATTTCTGAGCTTTCTACTCTGTAACTACACCTGGAAAATAATGGGAAGAAATTAGCGTGGGATACAGTAATACAGTGGGTAGTCAATGAGAAATAAATAAAATCTCTATTTGGGATCTGCAAAAAAAAAAAAAAATGACAGAAAAGAAAAATAAGACCTTGTTTTATTCAGGGAAATGGCACTTACTAGGGTAATAGGTAGACATTTTAAATACTATCAATAGCCTAAAGTTGTTATACAATTATGGATAATTTTTTAATTTGAAGGAACAGATATTATGTTTTTCAATGATTCATAGAAAAAAACATGTCAGTGGTCACAAAAAACTATTTAGCAAAGGAAACATATAGATTTCAAGGGCTCAGTAGAAAGACATTCATCCCCTGAAGCAGGATTTAGTGAAATTTTTACTGCTATATGTTGAATGAAGATCTCTGTGATATTTGTCTGTGTTCAGGCTTGTCAGAGATTAAATGCTGAAGATGCTAATGACAAAATCTGTTGTCATTCAAAGGGAAATAGAGTTTCAAGTATTATTTCCTGGGAATTTGATGAATTTCTTGGAAGTTTGGCTTTTTAGAAGTATAGATGTGAAAAATTTGTGTGGTAGTAATCTGATCATGAGATCAGCAGAGATTGACCTCATAAAAAGATATCTAAAAGTCTTATATAGCTATGATTCATTTGGTATGAAGGTTAAATTGCTTTTTGGATCTTAGAAAAAGAAAAGAATTATGGTTACCTTTGGCATTTATTTCAATCAACATAAAGCATGTACATGATATGCCTAATTAAAAAACAAAAAAAGTTTACATTATCCAGAAATGTTAATTTCTATCAATTTGTTTTTATGAAAACACTTTCTTGTTTCTTATAGAAAAATACGTTTTCTGGAATTGGAGTCACTATTTTGAGCCTTTTGCAGATATGGTGTGACCTACCACTAGCACAGCTTCTTATGATAAACAGCCACAGGAAGGCAGATGGCACTGGCTATATGAACATGAATTTTGAGGAAAAACTCCTGTAGATTTCTTGAAGCTTTTGCAGGGATCAAGAATGTTTACAACTACCTAAAATATGCTACTACAGTTTGTAGCTTTGTGCCATAATATTGAACAGCTTAAGCTTCAGATATTGATAGATAGGGTTTGGAATACTAGCTCTACCATTTATCAGGTTAGATAATTTTCTTAACTTCTCTAAATCTCAATTTCTTTATCTGAAAAATAATCATAATAGCTAGGCTGGGACGGTAGATCACACCTGTAATCCCATGACTTTTGGAGGCCGAGATAGGCAGATCACCTGAGGTCAGGAGTTCGAGATCAATCTGGCCTACTTGGCGAAACCCCGTGTCTACAAAAATTAGCCAGGTGTGGTGATGGGTGCTTGTAGTCCCAACTGCTGGGGAGGCTAAGGCTGGAGAATCGCTTGAACCCAGGAGGCAGAGGTTGCCGTGAGCTGAGATTGTGCCACTGCACTTCAGCCTGGGTAACAGAACCAGACTCCATCTCAAAAAAATAAAAATAAATAAAAAGAACAGCTAACTTACGATTCGCAAAGAAGATTATATTGTATTTTATTGCATATAAAATTACTTACTGTGCTTTATACGTTGTTAGAACACAATAAATGAAGGGGTAATTGTTTTCTTAGTTATGCCCCTGTATTAATTCATTTTCATGCCATTGATAAAGACATACCTGAGACTGGGCAATTTACAAAAGAAAGAGGTTTAATTGGACTTACAGTTCCATGTGGCTGGGGAAGCCTCATAATCATGGCAGAAGGCAAGGAGGAGCAAGTCACCTCTGATATGGATGGCAGCTGGCAAAGAGAGAATGAGGAAGATGCAAAAGCAGAAACCCCTGATAAAACCATGAGATCCCGTGAGACTTATTCACTGCAATGAGAACAGTATAGGGGAAATTACACCCATGATTCAATTATCTCCCACTGGGTTCTATGGGAGGTACAATTCAAAACGAGATTTGGGTGGGGACACAGAGTCAAGCCATATCATTCTACCCTGGCCGCTGCCAAATCTCATGTCCTCACATTTCAAAACCAATCATGCCTTCCCAACAGTACCCCAAAGTCTCAACTCATTTCAGTATTAACTTAAAAGTCCACAGTCCAAAGACTCATCTGAGACAAGGCAAGTCCCTTCTGCCTAGGAGCCTATAAAATCAAAATCAAGCTAGTTAATTCTGAGATACATTGGGGTTCAGGTACTGGGTAAATACAACCATTCCAAATGGAAGACATTGGCCAAAACAAAGGGACTACAGGGCCCATGCCAGTCCAAAATGCAGTGGGACAATCAAATCTTAAAGCTCCAAAATGATCTCCTTTGACTCCATGTCTCATACCCAGGTCATGCTGATGCAAGAGGTGGGTTCCCCTGATCTTGAGCAGTTCTGCCCCTGTGGCTTTGCAGGGTACAGCCTTACTCTTGGCTGCCTTCATGGGCTGGCATTGAGTATCTGTGTCTTTTCCAGGTGCACAGTGCAAGCTCTGTCAATGGATCTACCATTCTGGGGTCTGGAAGATGGTAGCCTTCTCACAGCTCTACTAGGTGATGCCCCAGTAGGGACTCTGTGTGAGGACTCTGACCCCACATTTCCCTTCCGCACTGCCCTAGCAGAGGTTCTCCACGGGAGGATCCTGCCCCTATAACAGACTTCCTTCTGGGCATCCAGTCATTGTCATACATCTTCTGAAATCTAGGGAGAGGTTCCCAAACCCCAGTTTTGACTTCTATGCACCCGCAAGCTCAACACCATGTGGCAGCTGCCAAGGCTGGGGACTGCAACATTTGAAGCTACAGCTCAAGCTCTACCTTGGCCCCTTTCACCCATGGCTGGAGTGGCTGGGATGTAGGGCACCAAGTCCCTAGGTTGCACACAGCATGGAGACCCTGGGCCCCACCCACAAAACCAGTTTTTCTTCCTAGGCTTCCAGGCCTGTGATGGGAGGGGCTGCTGTGAAGACCTCTGACATGCCCTGGAGACATTTTCCACATTGTCTTGGGGATTAACATTTAGCCTCTCATCATGTATGTGAATTTCTGCAGCCAGCCTGACTTTCTCCTCAAAAAATGGAGTTTCATTGCTATATATTTTCCTCTAGAGACTGCTTTAAATGTGTCCCAGAGATTCTGGTATGTTGTGTCTTCATTCTTATTGGTTTCGAAGAACATCTTTATTTCTGCCTTCATTTCATTGTTTATCCAGTCAACATTCAAGAGCCTGTTGTTCAGTTTCCATGAAGCTGTGCAGTTCTGAGTTATTTTCTGAATTCTGAGTTCTAACTTGATTGCACTGTGGTCAGAGGGACTGTTTGTTATGATTTCCGTTCTTTTGCATTTGCTGAGGAGTGATTTACTTCCAATTATGTGGTCAATTTTAGAGTAGGTGCGATGTGGTGCTGAGAATAATGTATATTTTGTGTGTAAGGCTGGTTGCCTCACCCGGACATGCCCATCTCCCTCCCCACTTGAAAATTACGTTATCAGAATATGCCCATCATCTAGCTCCGCCTTGGAAATCCCCTCTGCACTCGGCACCTAACGCCACCCTTGGAGATCTCCTCTGCACTCAGCACTTAGCCCGCTCACCGGAAATCCCACCTACCTACCAATAGCAGCTCACCCCATCCACATCCTGTTTCTCCAAATCCAATTGAACACCTTCACTCCCTATAAAACTCCACTCCTAAGAGGAGTCAGGCACGAATTCCCTGGCCCCTCTCCCCGGGACCACAGAGCCTCCCCCAGGAGCTGAATAAATCGGCATCTAATTTTCTTGTGCTGGCCTCAGTTTCCTCATTTTAACTCAGCAATAAACCTACAGAGAATAAACTTTACACTGTGGATTTGGGATTCTGAGAGTTCTGTAAATGTCTTTTAGGTTTGCTTGGTCCAGATCTGAGTTCAAGTCCTGGATTTCCTTGCTAATTTTCTGTCTTGTTGATCTGTCTAATATTGACAATGAGGTGTTAACATCTCCCACTATTATTGTGTGGGGGTCTAAGTCTCTTTGTAAGTCATTAAGAACTTGCCTTATGTATCTGGGTGCTCCTGTATTGGGTGTGTATATATTTAAGATCATTAGTTCTTCTTGTTGCATTGATCTTTTTACCATTATGTAATGTCCTTCTTTGTCTCTTTTGATCTTTGTTGGTTTAAAGTCTATTTTTTCAGAGACAAGAATTGCAACTCCTGCTTTTTTTTGTTCTCCATTTACCTGGTAAATTTTCCTCCATCCCTTTATTTTGAGCATTTGTGTATCCTTGCATGTGAAATGGGTTTCCTGGATACAGAACACCGATGGGTTTTGGCTTTTTATCCAATTTGCCAGTCTGTGTCTTTTGATTGGGGCATTTAATCCATTTACATTTAGGGTTAATATTGTTATGTGTGAATATGATCCTGTCATTTTGATGCTAGCTGGCTGTTTTGCCTGTTAGTTGATGCAGTTTCTTCATTGTGTCGATGCTCTTTACCATTTGGTATGTTTTTGGAGTGGCTGGTACTGATTGTTCCTTTCTATGTTTAGTGCCTCTTTCAGGAACTCTTGTAAAGCAGGCCTGGTGGTGATGAAATCTCTTAGTACTTGCTTGTTCACAAAGGATTTTATTTTTCCTTCACTTATGAAGCTTAGTTTGGCTGGATATGAAATTCTGGGTTGAAAGTTTTAAGGATATTGAATATTGGCCCCTACTCTCTTCTGGCTTGTAGGGTTTCTGCTGAGAGATCTGCTGTGAGTCTGATGGGCTTCCCTTTGTGGGTAACCCGACCTTTCTCTCTGGCTGCCCTTAGCATTTTCTCCTTCATTTCAATCCTGGTGAATCTAATGATTATGTGCCTTGGGTTTGCTCTTCTTGAGGAATATGTTTGTGGTTTTCTCTGTATTTCCTGGACTTGAATATTTGCCTGCCTTGCTAGGTTGGGGAAGTTTTACTGGATAATATCCTGAAGAGTATTTTACAGCTTGGATTCATTCTCTTCGTCACATTCAGGTACACCTATCAAACGTAGATTAGGTCTTTTCACATAGTGCCATATTTCTTGGAGACTTTGTTCGTTGCTTTTTACCCTTTTTCCTCTAATCTTGCCTTCTCGTTTTATTTCATTGAGCTGATCTTCGACCTCTGATATCCTTTCTTCTGCTTGGTCAATTCGGCTGTTGAAACTTGTGTATGCTTTGCGAAGCAGTCTCTAGAGGAAAATATATAGCAATAAATGCCCACGTGAGAAGCAAGGAGAGATCTAAAATCGACACCCTGTAGTCAAAATTCAAAGAGCTAGAGGAGCAAGATCAAAAAAACTCAAAACCTAGCAGAAGACAAGAAATAACTAAGATCAGAGCAGAACTGAAGGAGGTAGAGACACAAAAAACCCTTCAAAAACTAAATAAATCCAGGAGCTGGTTTTTCAAAAAGATCAACAAAATAGACCACTAGCCAGATTAATAAAAAATAAATGAGAGAGTAATCAAATAGATGCAATAAAAAACGATAAAGGGGATATCACCACAGATTCCACAGAAATTCACACCATCATCAGAGATTATTACAAACAATTCTGTGCACATTAACTATAAATCTGGAAGAAATGGGTAAATTCCTGGACACTTGCCTCCTCCCAAGCCTAAACCAGGAAGAAGTCGAAACCCTGAATAGACGAATAACAAGGTCTGAAGTTGAGGCAGCAATTAAGAGCCTACCACCCAAAAAAAGCCCAGGCCCAGATGGGTTCACAGCCGAATCCTACAAGACATGCAAAGAAGAGCTGGTACCATTCCTTCTGAAATGATTCCAAACAATCCAAAAAGAGGGTATCCTTCCCAAATCATTTTATGAGACCAACATCATCCTCATAAGAAAACCCAGCAGAGACTCAGCAAGAAAAGAAAACTTCAGGCCAATATCCATGATGAACATAGATGCAAAAGTCTTCAATAAAATACTGACAAACCGATTGCAACAGCACATCAAAAAGCTTATCCACCATGATCAAGTAGGATTCATCCCAGGGATGCAAGGCTGATTCAACATACACAAGTCTATAAACATAATTCACCACATAAACAGAACCAAAGACAAAAACCACATGATTATCTCAATAGATACAGAGAAGGCCTTCGACAAAATTCAACAACACTTTAGGCTAAAAACTCTCAATAAACTAGATATTGACTGAACATATCTCAAAATAATAAAAGCTATTAATGACAAACCAACAGCCAGTATCATACTTATTCGGCAAAAGCTGGAAGCATTCCCTTTGAAATCTGGCACTAGACGAGGATGCTCTCTCTAATCACTTCTATTCAATAAAGTACTGGAAGTTCTAGCCAGAGCAATCAGGCAAGAAAAAGAAATAAAGGGTATTTAAATAGGAAAGGAGGAAGTCAAATTTTCTCTATTTGCAGATGACATGATTGTAGATCTAGAAGATCCCATCATCTCAGCCCAAAATCTCCTGAAACTGATAAGCAACTTCAGCAAAGTCTCAGGATACAAAATCAATTTGCAGAAATCACAATCATTCCTATACACCAATAACAGACTTAAAGAGAGCCAAAACAAGAATGAACTCCCATTCACAATTGGTACAAAGAGAATAAAATACCTAGAAATACAACTAACAAAGAACGTAAAGGACCTCTTCAAGGAGAACTACAAGCCACTGCTCAATGAAATAAGAGAGGACACAAACAAATGGAGAAACATTCCATGTTCATGGTTAGGAAGAATCAGTATCGTGAAAATGGCCATAGCGCCAAAGTAATTTACAGATTCAGTGCTATCCCCATCAAGCTACAAATGACCTTCTTTACAGAACTGGAAAAAAACCACCTTAAACTTCATATGGAACCAAAAGAGAGCCCGCAAAGCCAAGTCAATTGTAAGCAAAAAGAACAAAGCGGGAGGCATCACACTACCGGACTTCAAACTATACTACAAGGCTACAGTAGTCAAAACAGCATGGTACAGGTACGAAAACAGAGATATAGACCAATGGAACAGAACAGAGGCCTCAGAGGCAACACAAAACATCTGCAACCATCCGATCTTTGACAAAACTGACAAAAACAAGCAATGGGGAAAGGATTCCCTGTTTAATAAGTGGTGTTGGGAAAAGTGGCTAGCCATGTGCAGAAAGCAGAAACTGGACCTCTTCCTGACACCTTACACTAAAATTAACTCCAGATGGATTAAAGACTTAAACATAAGACCTAACACCATAAAAGCCCTAGAAGAAAATCTAGGCAAAACCATTCAGGACATAGGCTTAGGCAAGGACTTCATGACCAAAACACCAAAAGCATTGGCAACAAAAGCCAAAATAGCCAAATGAGACCTAATCAAACTCCACAGCATCTGCACAGCAAAAGAAACAGTCATTACAATGAATCCACAACTAACATAATGGGAGAAACTTTTTGCAGTCTACCCATCTGACAAAGAACTGATATCCAGAATCTACAAAGAACTAAAACAGATTTATAAGAAACAAACAAACAAGCCCATTCAAAAGTGGGTGAAGGATATGAACAGACACTTTACAAAAGAAGACATACATGAGGCCAACAAACATGAAAAAATGCTCATCATCACTGGTCATTAGAGAAATGCAAATCAAAACTGCATTGAGATACCATCTCACACCAGTTAGAATGGTGATCATTAAAAAATCTGGAGACAACAGATGCTGGAGAGGGTGTGGAGAAATAGGAACACTTTTACACTGTTGGTGGGAGTGTAAATTAGTTCAACCATCGTGGAAGACAGTGTGGTGATTCTTCAAGGACCTAGATATAGAAATTCCATTTGACCCAGCAATCCCATTACTGAGTATATATCCAAAGGATTATAAATCATTCTACTATAAGGACACATGCACACGAATGTTCATGGCAGCACAGTTTACAATAGCAAAGACCTGGAACCAACCCAAATGCCTATCGACGATAGACTGGATAGGGAAAATGTGGCACATATACACCATGGAATATTATGCAGCCATCAAAAACGATGAGTTTGGATCCTTTGTAGTGACATGGATGAACCTGGAAACCATCATTCTCAGCAAACTGACACAAGAACAGAAAATGAAACACCGCATGTTCTTACTCATAGACGGGTACTGAACAATGAGAGCACATGGACACAGGGAAGGGAGTATCACACACTGGAGTCTGTCAATGGGAAATAGGGGAGGGACAGCGGCGGGGGGGAGTTGGGGAGAGATAGCATGGGGAGAAATGCCAGATATAGGTGATGGGAAGGAATGCAGCAAATCACACGGCCATGTGTGTACCTATGCAACAATCTTGCATGTTCTTCACATGTACCTCAAAACCTAAAATGCAATAAAAAAATGGAATTTCATTTCTATCACATTGTCAGGCTGCAAATTGTTCAAACTTTTATACTCTGTTTCCCTTTTAAAACTGAATATCTTTAATAGCAGCTAAGTCACCTCTTGAATGCTTTGCTGCTTAGAAATTTCTTTCACCAGATTCTATAAATCATCTCTCTCAAGTTCAAAGTTCCACAAATCTCTAGGGGAGGAGCAAAATGCTGCCAGTCTCTTTGCTCAAACATAACAAGAGTCACCTTTGCTCCAGTTCCCAACAAGTTCCTCATCTCCTTCTGAGACCACCTCAGCCCTGGACCTTATTGTCCATATTGCTATCAGGCTTTTGGCCAAAGCCATTCAACAGTTTTCTAGGAACGTCCAGACTTTCCCACATTTTTCTGTCTTCTTCCGAGCTCTCTAAAATCTTCCAGCCTCTGCCTGTTACCCAGTTCCAAACTCACTTCCACATTTTCAGGTGTCTTTTCAGCAACACTCCACTCTTCTGGCAGTAGTTTACTAGTTTAGTCTGTTTTCTTGCTGCTGATAAAGACATACTCAAGAACGGGCAATTTACAGAAGAAAGAGGTTGACTTCGACTTACAGTTCCATGTGGCTGGGGAAGCCTCACAATAATAACAAAAGGCAAGGAGGAGCAAGTCCCATCTTACATGGATGGCAGCAAGCAAAGAGAGAATTAGGAAGATGCAAAACAGAAACCCTTGATAAAACCATCAGATCTCATGAGACTTATTCACTACCACAAGAACAGTATGTGAGAAACTGCCTCCATGATTCAACTGTCTCCCACCAGTTCCCTTCCACAACATGTGGGAATTATCGGAGTAAAATTCAAGATGTGATTTGGGTGAGGACACACAGCCAAACCATATCAGACCCCCAGGTCCCATTTACTTGTTCAATGCTTATGATTAATTGTTCAACATCATGGAAGAACAACACATACAGCTAGTGCTCGACTTACGACCATGGTCGGGACTGCGGACCGTCGTAACACAATTTGGTCGTAAGTTGAGTAGGCTATATGTACAGTTGAAATGGTGCACGCGGAGATGGTAGTGCTGCCGGAAGCTGGTCTGCACTGTCATACGCCCAGCTGGGCAACGTTTGTGCTGCTAGACGTGGAGCAGCCATGGCTAGCGATCATGGTCGTAAAGTCGAATGGTCGTAAGCTGCATAGGTGGTAAGTCGATCAATACCTGTAAATAGTTTACTTTTGATGACTAATTAGCATGCTGCCCATTAACACACATTCTGTGGTATAAAATGTTAATCTGATAAACTATGTGTATGTCTTATTTAGTTACTGAGCTGACTTGCATAGCCACCAGAGCTTTTGCTGTTGTGATGTGACTGTGAACCTACTCACTACTTGAAACAATGGGAGAAGGGCTGGGCAGAAACAGGTACTGGAAACTTCAGTGAATGCATAAAGTCAGTCTAGGAAGAGTTAGGATTGATATGGAGCTTAATGGTAGCACCAGATAGGAAGATCATAGCCCACTCCACAGGGGCAGGGACACAAAGAGTAAGGCTTATCTAGAGAAGAAAGGAGTTGGGGCCGCCACAGTAACAAGTGGGGGAAGAAGAAGGGTCCGCTGTCCGTGGAAGGTGGTAAGCAAGACAAAAGATGTTCCTGTTGGAAAAAGAGAAGAGTCACCCTGCACCCTGGTTAAATATCTCTGGTTCTGAACTTAATCATATGTACTGGAGTGCAAGATAACTTCTCTATTACATTCTTATTTAAAATATTATGCACAGACCATTGACTCAAGCATTTTATTCCCATTTTACAGCTGGATAAATATACTGAGTCACAAGGAGTTAGTAGTTTATTATTTTAAAAATAATATATTAAGGTAGAATCCAATCTCAGAATTAAATGTATTATCATTCTTTACTTTTCTTACTATAGATTTTTTCTTAAAGCTGTTACGCGTTTGTTGTCATTGGCGGCTCCTAAGATGGCGTCCATCATGGAAGGTCTGCTGAGCAAATGGACTAATGTGATGAAGGGCTAGCAGTACCGTTGGTTCATGCTGGACTACAATGCAGGACTGCTCTCCTATTACACGTCCAAGGACAAAATGATCAGAGGCTCTCGCAGAGGATGTGTTAGACTCAGAGGAGCTGTGATTGGTATAGACGATGAGGACGACAGCACCTTCACAATAACTGTTGATCAGAAAACCTTCCATTTCCAGGCTCGTAATGCTGATGAGCAAGAAAAGTGGATCCATGCCTTAGAAGAAACAATTCTTCGACACACTCTTCAGCTTCAAGGTTTGGATTCAGGATTTATTCCTAGTGTCCAAGACTTTGACAAAAAACTTACAGAAGCTGATGCTTACCTTCAAATCTGGATTGAACAATTAAAGCTTTTTGATGACAAGCTTCAAAATTGCAAAGAAGATGAACAAAGAAAGAAAATTGAAATGCTCAAAGAGACAACAAATAGCATGGTAGAATCAATTAAACACTGCATTGTGTTGCTGCAGATTGCTAAAGACCAGAGTAATGTGGAGAAACACGCAGATGGAATAAGTACTATTAATCCTGTAGATGCAATATATCAACCCAGTCCTTTGGAACCTGTGATCAGCACAATGCCTTCCCAGACTGTATTACCTCCAGAACCTGTCCAGTTGTGTAAGTCAGAGCAACGTCCATCTTCCCTACCAGTTGGACCTGTGTTGGCTACCTTGGGACATCATCAGACTCCTACACCAAATAGTACAGGCAGGGCCATTCACCACCAAGTAGCAGTCTAACTTCTCCAAGCCATGTGAACTTGTCTCCAAATACAGTCCCAGAGTTCTCTTACTCTAGCAGTGAAGATGAATTTTATGATGCCGATGAATTCCGTCAAAGTGGCTCATCCCCAAAGCGCTTAATAGATTCTTCTGGATCTGCCTCGGTCCTGATACACAGCAGCTCAGGAAATAGTCTAAAATGCCCAGATACTACAGAATCACTTAATTCTTCCATGTCCAATGGAACAAGTGATGCTGACCTTTTTGACTTACATGACGCTAGAGTTGATGATGCGGAGGCAGGGTCCGCGGAGGAGCACAAGAGCATTATTATGCATCTCTTGTCACAGATTAGGCTTGGGATGGATCTTACTAAGGTAGTTCTTCCAACATTTATTCTTGAAAGAAGATCTCTTTCAGAAATGTATGCAGACTTTTTTGCACATCCGGACCTGTTTGTGAGCATTAGTGACCACAAGGATCCCAAGGATCGAATAGTTCAGGTTGTGAAATGGTACCTCTCAGCCTTTCATGCAGGAAGGAAAGGATCAGTTGCCAAAAAGCCATACAATCCCATTTTGGGCGAGATCTTTCAGTGTCATTGGACATTACCAAATGATACAGAAGAGAACACAGAACTAGTTTCAGAAGGACCAGTTCCCTGGGTTTCCAAAAACAGTGTAACATTCGTGGCTGAGCAGGTTTCCCATCATCCACCCATTTCAGCCTTTTATGCTGAGTGTTTTAACAAGATACGATTCAATGCTCATATCTGGACCAAATCAAAATTCCTTGGGATGTCAATTGGGGTGCAAACATAGGGCAGGGCTGTGTCTCATGTCTAGACTATGATGAACATTACATTCTCACATTCCCCAATGGCTATGGAAGGTCTATCCTCACAGTGCCCTGGGTGGAATTAGGAGGAGACTGCAATATTAATTGTTCCAAAACAGGCTATAGTGCAAATATCATCTTCCACACTAAACCCTTCTATGGGGGCAAGAAGCACAGAATTACTGCTGAGATTTTTTCTCCAAATGACAAGAAGTCTTTTTGCTCAACTGAAGGGGAATGGAATGGTGTGATGTATGCAAAATATGCAACAGGGGAAAATACAGTCTTTGTAGATACCAAGAAGTTGCCTATAATCAAGAAGAAAGTGAGGAAGTTGGAAGATCAGAACGAGTATGAATCCCGCAGCCTTTGGAAGGATGTCACTTTCAACTTAAAAATCAGAGACATTGACGCAGCAACTGAAGCAAAGCACAGGATTGAAGAAAGACAAAGAGCAGAAGCCCGAGAAAGGAAGGAAAAGGAAATTCAGTGGGAGACAAGGTTATTTCATGAAGTTGGAGAACGTTGGGTTTATGATGAACCATTACTAAAACGTCTTGGTGCTGCCAAGCATTAGGTTGGAAGATGCAAAGTTTATACCTGATGATCAGGGCAGTAGGCATAATTCAGCAAGAAATGATCTTCCTTTGGGAGGAACCTGTTCATTCCCTTCTTATTACAGTGGTTCCTATCTCAGGGATACTGGACTTTCTGACACAGATGAACAATTAAAGTGGGAAAAGTTCTCTTTTCCCTCTGGGGCAGTTATGATTTCGACTTCAGTCCTGAGAAAAACTTCAGGTTTTGAAAACAAGGTGATGTCCGCTCATTTTCCAAACTTCACATGTTGAAAAGCATTTATAAATCCATGTCTGAAACGCCAAAAAAAAAAAAAAAAA